>NC_088422.1:75478769-75838769 GCF_034236695.1 Oncorhynchus nerka
TAGTCGGATATTCATTATGTTTCATGGGAAGCAGAGAAAGGGTTAATTGTACCCTGAAGTGTGAATTTTGGTATAGAGTAGCTAATTCTCAGCAGATATGCTTATGATGCCCAATTTGATGCTGCCACAGAGCCTTGTTATTCTATTGTCTGATTACTTCCAAGAGGTATCTTCTGAAGGTGTCTTAATTGAATGTTCATGTCTCAATGTGGATCTTGGCATCGCTGACTTGTCAGAATTATGTCACAGTTGGCAAGAGAAGATGTGAAAAGATGTATGCCTGTGTGTAGTGTCATCAGTGTTGTTTTGGGCATCTGGTCAGTGAAGAGCAGGTATAGGGTGCTTCTTGTGTGAGAGAAGACTATCATGTTGTGTGACCCACACTTCAAAACGGTATTCAATATTTCTAAATGATTTGTTTATGGACTTCAGAACCATCTGTTTAAAAGTTTATGTCTGTTTTAGTTTTTAAAGGTTTAGTTCACCCAAAATACAAAATTAAGTTAAATGTTTGCTTACATTGAAAATGGTGTAAAAGCTGGAGAGAGTGTATATTCCATGCTTCAGATTTCTGGTTACTGCCACCAACCCCTAAGAGAACCTATGGGAGTGAACAGGGCTCCATCACCATGCTCTAAATTGCATGCTCAAACCACCTCAAGTAGCGTAACTTTATGTGTTTATATGAACAATCGAATTCATCAACCTGCCCTTTTCTGAGTAGAAAATTGTTCAATGGGTAAAATAAAGCATGAGGATGCCGCTTCTGTCCAAGGGTTGTAATGTTATGAAAGACGTGAAATAAGGAAATGTTGGTTTGCCACACCATTCATGGTAAAGCGCCCATCACTCTTGAGAACTCTTTTCGCATAAAAAGGATTGGTGATTGTCTGAAATTAACTTTTATTCTGAACGTGGCATGCTGAAAGCCAGTTTAGTTCACTGCTCAACATAACATAATGATCTTATGTTAGCATGAGTGAGTGTGTCTGAGTTTCAGTTTAGGGGCAGTACGTCCTGATTAGGCACCCAATGTAACCTTCATCAGACACAGAGTGTACTGTAGGTGCAAGGGCTGATCATTAGCACTGACACGTATAGTATAGCATAGGATAGCATTGCATAGCATAGCACAGCATGGTACTCGGTATTGGCTAGCTCTTTCTGACTTTGCTTAAGCTTGACCCAACTATGCATTTTAAATTCAGTTGCGATGCACTTTATTTCAG
The DNA here is from genome assembly GCF_034236695.1 of Oncorhynchus nerka. NCBI lineage: Eukaryota > Metazoa > Chordata > Actinopteri > Salmoniformes > Salmonidae > Oncorhynchus > Oncorhynchus nerka. The sequence continues at coordinate 75,479,999 of NC_088422.1, forward strand.
ACACGCTAAACTTCATTTTGAAGTTCTACACAAAATGCTAAATAATCTCCTTAAACTCTTAGGTAACAAGTCTCCTGAACTTTCCACTACTTAGAACGCCACCTTGCATTGTGCTGTATTTGCAGATATGAGAGAGATCATGTTGTTGTTCTTCTAATGAGATGCCAAGTGATTTATTTATGAATTACCTTGTTGGAACAGCCCCCGTGCAAGCTTCTTTTTTGTTGGAGTCATGTCGCTCAGCGATTGCTGATGCAACTCTTTGTCATCCAGAGTTTGCCCTCGCCTACTGTGATCCTTCGGGGAGGGCTATATTCATCTTGGCATGTCCCCGGGTGTGTTGGAGGTGGAGTGAATCACAAAGCAGGTGTGAGCATTCAATCCCATACTGCTATATGCCAAGTAAGAACCATCCACCTCATTAACTTGTACAGAGAAGAATCACGATGGCCATATAGCAAACAGATCACAGTAAATCTTTCATTGGAGGAGGTCCAAGCCACAAGGACAATGAGCTGTTTCCTTCATTTGACTGAGGTTGAGCCCAGAAACTTTTCTCTTCATAACTTGACTTCTCTAAACACCCACTGGATGGTTAAGTCAAAAGCTTTATTAATTTAAGTGAGATTTTTTTTTTCCTTTTCCAAGTTTATTGATTCAAGCCTTATTGAACACTGCTCGGATCTTCAGAATAACGTGTACATTTTCTTGAGTATATATCTTTAATATTGAGAAGCCTTGTATTTAATGATAATACTTTTGCTTTCATATGATTAAGTTATGTGTTATGAGAAGTTTACAATTTTATGTTAGGGGAAAAGGGAATGGGGATAATTGGTATCATGGCAAAAAGTGTCTACCAGTAGGCTTTCCGCCTGCATAGATCCCAACAACTAGGGCATGGAATCTTCTCATTATATAGGTTGCCTGGAAGCGGCGCTGTTCAGTAGCTCTGGTTCAGATTCACCGATCAGTCATTCACCTCGCGCAAATCGTGGTGCTGTCTGCGGTTCTAAATGTTTAGTATGCGGCGTGTTAATAGAGGCGCTGTTCACGGTGCTGAATGTTTAGTTCGTGGGCGCGCTGACCACAACACTGACAATGGTGCTGTTTTTTCTCGCGCTGATCGCGGCGCTGTCCACGTTGCTGACTATTTGTGCGCTGGTATAATGGCACAACGAGCGATTACCACATATAAATGATATGTGCACGCATGATTGCATATCACATTGGATAAAAGCGTCTGGTAAATGGCTATTTTTTTTACTGAATCTGCGGCTTCTTCAATTTAAGTTACAACAATTTCAAGAGCTAGCCTATTCGAATGTCTCTTTGTCTTAACTTTGGACATTCCCTGAGATGGTTATATCTACTTGTAACCCATAGTTTTGTTGGTATAACATACATGGCATAGCCTACCTATGGGATCTGACGATGAACCATTTCAAAGGCTTCGGAAAACGAGGTCTAGCTAGGCAGGCTTACCTTTTGCATTTATAACACATGTCCTAGTTTATACAGGAACATTTCAATGCATCCACTGCTAGTCGTAAATGTTCTGTAGACGTAATCAATCCCATACAGAATATACACTTAGTTATAACACGTTAATTACATAATTATGTAGCAGTGAATGTGTGTTTCTGTCCAATTCCACAATTGAAGTAACAGTGTTCTCTAAAGAAATGCCATATTTCTGGTCAAATGCATGGAATAAGAATCTCTTTTTGGGTAGGGTATTGGTTTTCTTATTTCCATGATTTATTTGGGATTTTGTAAAACCAGGTTCTAAGTAGTAGTCATAATATATATATCAGATCTAATCACATCTTATCATTACACGCAATGTAGCCACATGGCACACAATCAAATGCGTTATTCTTTTTTATGTACAGTACAGCTACAAAAAGATCACATCTGATGTCAGTGAAACACGGAAGAAAGATCCATTGCCAATCCCTTCTTTATCCCACTCCCATCTGTTGACCAAAGGCGTATAAAAAGCATGATGAGAGCCAGGCCTGCTTTAGGACTCTGGTAACCGTGTCTGGTGGCAAGCAACCAGTCAGCCAGTGGCGAGTCACATGTTGCAACGTCATTATGTAGTAAGTTACTGTAGTTGCAAGGGATACAGGCGTCATTTCAAGCTCAAGAGGTCTCTCATCGCGTAGTGCCGTCGCGGCGCAGTTTATAGCATGCAACCCCTTCGGTTTTAAGCGATCTCCAAAGGAGCCGTGCAGCCATGGGAGTCCATTACCTCAACCATGCAATTTCCACCATCAATAATTTAATCTATTTGCTCCAAAGCTGAAGAGATATCCCTAAGCTGTCGGACAGTACAGGGAAAATATAGCTTAAGTAATTACACAGGGGGTTGTCCAAAACATCCCAGATGACACTGTCCTGTTGAATGGTCTCCTTTACGACTGGGCGGTAAAAGGTATGTTTTTCTTAACTTGTTTGATCATTTTCGCTATGCTGTGTCGATGCTCGCTCGTTTTGTGAGTGGGGAGATGTTTTAAAAGTATTGTAATCAAGTTGGGGATCATGCAGGCGCACCGACTCGGTCGCAGTTTGAGAGAGAATACGTGTAACTCTATCCTCTTGTTCATTAATAAAAAAAAACGGCGTTATTATGCTGATTGAATTTCTAATAGCGACCTCGAAAGGGGTCAGTGGAGGTAATCATTTCGTTTTCTGATGTATTTAGCTGATTAATTAATGCGACGAGTTGTACATTTAGCCGTGTTGGCTATTGCCACTGTAAGAAATAGGCGAGTAGACTACATTGCCTACCCACATAGGCTGTAGGCCTATTGTAGCCTATTCATTTTAACCCATAACCCATGAATAAAATGCATCTAAATGTTATGTTAAATAATATAGCATCGTAATTCAGATAATATTTTTTTTCAACTATCTGTAAATGGACCTTCTTTTCTCAAAAACCAGAAAGGTTTGTAAGCAAATTATTTTTTAAAGTTTGATGCACCTCATTAAGACTTTATAGGAAACAGCTATACCCTGCAAGGTTGGTCTAGCTCTCTCTCTTAAACCGGATAACCTCACAAGGCGAGGATGAATATTACAGATTATTAAACGGATTCCTACATGGAGCAGTCGTGCAATTATCAAGGAGCGCGCGGATAATACGTTTTATGCGCTCTAGTTCGAGAACAACCCAGCGGTGCCGCGATACTGCTGTTTACCAAGTAAACCTTGTTAATGTTTGGTGTAGAGATTTTTAAAATTTAATTCAGTCTGAGATTATTGCTGTATTTTAGTGTAGGCTAGTTTGTCTCGGAACATTGCATCAAATAGCTCTGAAAATAGGATCCAACTTGGCACAGACTTGGAAAACTAACTATAAATGCATTAATGACATTCCGTTAAACACGATTTTCTTTTTGTTTAGTAACTTTTTGCTTTTTCAGTCTACAAGTTTTCATGTTTTCGAGTTTGACTTTGTGTGTGTATGTGTGTGTGCGTGTGTGTGTGTAGGCCTGTGTGTGTGTGTGTGTGTGTGTAGGCCTGTGTGTGTGCTCGTGAGAGAGAGCGAGAGAGGATTTGGGTTTTAAGAACATTTCGTGGTCTAATACGCCATCTAGCGCAACTATATGGAAACTGCTTGACACCCGTTTTAAATTAGGACTTGCTCTACGTCTAATGTGCTGCTGTTGAGCCTTTATCTTATTATTGTTCGTATAGACCACTTGCAATCAACTTGCAATCAACATCGTTTTAAAATACTACTGATTTATTCAGATATAAATAGGTGCAGTAGACTAATAAGCTAACTCGAGCACTGTCGATGAAAGTCATTATCTTCAAGACATGCCTTTCATCACATTGCTAAATGTAATTATCCTAAGGGTCTATAAGGGCTATTTAAGGGTTGTAAAAATCCAAAAGAGAGCACAGAGTACTGGGCTTGTCGACCTATGTGGGGACACTGTCTGACAGTGTCAATAGATTCATTGACATGTAATGCAGACCTTATGTTTATTTATTAATTAAGATGGCCTACACTGGTATAGCAATTGGAAACTTGTAAGGCTAGCAATTGGAAACTTGTAAGGCTAGCAATTGGAAACTTGTAAGGCTAGCAATTGGAAACTTGTAATTTGAACAGCCAATTTACACATAATAAAATATTGTTAGGCTGTAGTTTTGAAGTAGTTATCATTTGACCTGTGTTGCCTGGTTTGCAGTCACGTTGACAGGTTAACATGTTGCACCAGTAATTAGTTGTAAGTGCAACTTGCGGATAGACATACAGGAAATGTTGCACTTATTAGAGTACTACGTTTATCAGGAGGTGGCTTAAGTATGAAGTGGGTAACCTTTGAATATTATGATATTGTTATATATAGGCTATTGGACCTGTCTTTTGCAAACTGGCACATTAATGACACTCACTGGTTCTTTCCAGAGGAGGTGGTGGAGGACAACGCCCACAGTGTCTGTCAATGGAAAATTACATTTATTTTATATCAGAGTTTGCCTGGAGGAAAAGCTACAGTAAAGGTTGCTTATCCATTTCAAGATGCTATTTGCGAGTGTCAGATGGGGAGCAGATCTCTCAAAACAGTCTTCCGTGTGGTTTCTTTCTTGCATCTGTTAGCTATTACGGGGGGAAAGGATAATGGCCTTACATTTGTATATTGTGACTGAGTCCTCTAGTATGTTTCCAAAATATTTAGTTCATATAAATTAAGCATTATCTTTTAGGTAGATTTATTTGGAGCACATCCAAATGTCATATTTTAATAGTCTGGATAGGAAAATATGTTGATTGGTGTAGCCATAGCACAAGCTGATGTACAGGGATCTTGGATCATGTGGAGAAAGGGTATTTTCCCCCTCGTAGTGACTTACTTGACAATGTGTTTTCAAAGTGAAAACATGTGTTAACCTTTCACTGGAAAAGAGAGGAGTGTTAAGACAAGAATGTTGAGAAAATGTGTCTTTGAAAAAGAAAGTTAGTATGTACTGCCACAGAAATGTTACCCACATACATGACTGTGTAAGTTAAGTGTAAGTGAAACATGAAGTCATAATGTGGTGAGTTTTGTACATGGTTGAAACACCATTGTGTTTGTGAATCCACTCCAGCATCTGTCAAAGGGAGATTTTTCATTATAATCCCCACCTGACACGAAGAGCAAACACTGCAAGGCACCATGCTTTCTCTAAACACAACCGTATAGCTGTGCCTGCCTCTCTCACAACAATTGAACAGGTGCTCATCTGAATGTGTCATCGCAAAGCCCTGCCACTATGTGGAAATCCGTCAACTTTTATCTATGAACGTTCTGAATGCACCAAATGCAACTGTAAAGGACTGATTTTATTGATGCAAATCTTGATTTGACGGAATATATGTTATGGCTGGATAGAGTGTGGAAGTTTGCTTGTTCTCTTCCAGACCATACTGTACATATTCAGTACATGATAATTATAACCTGGAGATTTAAAAAAAATTGGACCGTAAAATCCAATTCAGAGCTGAATATATTCTCAAATCTAATATATTAAATGAGAACATACCAGCCACGGTGAGAATCACTTTTACTTTGGTTTGAATTAGATAGGTCTCAGAGAGTACTGTTATTCTGAGCCAGTCCCACAGCAATGAAGTAATTCATCGCCTAGATTGCATTTTAACAGGATGTTGATTGAGAGCATAAGCCATATTGATTTTCCTGATGGAAACAGGAAATAGCTGAGTTAGAAATAAAATTATTTGTTGTTCCCGGTGTGAGGAGGCCCAGAGGACTGGCAGGCAATTGCACACTGATGAGTGGCACTGCCCCCAAAACACATCCCCTCCATCCTGTCCCCTATGGAGACCTGGGAGAGACGTCATCTGTGGTTGTTATGCCGCGAAATGACGCCTGCACTGACTCCCCACCCCCTGTTACTGCAAGTTAGCCCCAGTGATCCATCAGGGAAGAAGGACTACTACCTCTGCTGCAGCATCTTCTACATGAAGATGGACCCCCAATCAGTTCATGTATCAGTAAGCAGTGTGATGGGATTTCAGTCCATGTATTTGTTTTCCTTGATTATTGGGGCAGCCTAATGACTTTATAGGATGATAAAGGATTACCTCTTATGAATAATTATTTTCAAATTACAATATTGAGAAAATGTTGGAACGATTTCCTGCTCATCTATGTTTGCTTGGCTATGTTTTGTCTCCAAGGTTGTCTTGTCAGTAGGAGGAAAGATGTCCCCATCCCCCTGCAAACATGTACAAACCAAGCCCTCCTTTCCTCTCCTCCTCCATCCCCTCCCTTCCCTCTAACACACACTCACACTCTGGAGAAACACGTCACTGAGCTTGGGGACTCAGCGGCTCATTAAGGAGAAGGATGTGATATTCTCAATCGAGACTGTGAGACTCCCAGCACGCCTATTTATAGATGCAATATCTCTATGGCAGTCACCGTGGCGTTGGCTAATCGCAGCCGTGGCCCCAGACGCCAATTAAGAATGAAACAAATGCTTTTTAGGTGGGGTCTGCCCCTCCCTTCTGCTAAGGTCCTTCCGTCCGCCACACTGCCTGGTGGGGGAGCGGATCTGCTTGGAGCGTATTCCTGCATCAGGTCGGGACACAAGGAGGGCGGCATGCAGAGTGCAGTCAAAGCCCTGCCATGGCTATTTTTAAATGCACCCCTCTGGAGAGCAAGAGCTAGGTTTCTTATATTGTGGTTGTTTTCATATGTTTGACTCTGGGTCTGGGATGTCCGTGGATATGTTGAATTGCTGTGACTCATAGGGCATAAAGGTAAGAGATTCTATTGTGAGCTAGGGGGGAGGATGAGGATGAGGGTGTGTGTGTATATTGATACATTTTGGCTCTGTTGGGCACTTGTGGCATTCTTTCCCTTGCAATGTCTGTTCACCAAATTTATGTGAGCAGCTGTACAGAGAAAGCATCTGATAGAAGGGGTACGTGAGTGTGTCAGGATGCAAGCACATTACCTCTCTTCACTTCTCTAACCAGTACTTTACTGACTCTCTCTCAGTCTCTGCTAGCGCTACTGCTCACTCTCAACATTCCTTTATTTAAACATCTCTATGTCCCTTAATAAATCCTGCTCCCAATTTGACCCTATCAAGTTTAGCATATTAATGGTAATATTACATCAAATATTGGTTGCCTTTTGCAAAATCACACAAAATAAACAGTCACTTATCTGAACCTAGTCAGAAACACTCATGTATTCAACCAATCAATCAATCAATCAATAAGTCTCTATTAACCCTGTGGGAAATGTAGTGTGAAGTCAGGATAACACATGAAACGTGTTCGGCTACAATACATGGTATTAGATTGGAAACATGATATATTTTGCCTGTTCTATAGCTACACTGAAAAAATGTATTCAGGCCCTTAACGTTTATGATATTGTACATGCCAACCTTGGATAACAACATCAAATATAAGAAAGATAATGATGATGATAATGATGATGATTATGATGAAGACATACTGTAGTTTCATTATCAGTTTAACATAATTGTTTAAAAAATTGTTGTTGTTTGTTGTTGTTGAAGAAGAGAAAATAATGATATATTGGGTTGCACTTCATAGTAGGATGGCCCATTAGGAGATAATTAGCAATCTAATGCTTTGACATTTAAAGCATATGATGCCTAGCCACATCCACTCCCAGTCTGAAAAAACTCGGCCTCAGTTGAAAACGCTGGTGTCAGCAGCCCTTAATGTTGCTTCTGGGGTCTTTGTGGGAAATATTCTATGGGAAATATTGTAATGTTGTATGAGGAAACAGAAAAAATGGAATTCACAATGTATGGTAATTACTTATACTGTTATTTGCAAGTTGGCCAAGTAGTAGTCGGCACTCATGATGGTGTCAGACTGTTGGCTTTCTTTGCAGCTGGAGGAGAAATGTGATACTCTGGTAGTAATGGGTGGAGATGGTAGGCGTGCATCATCTAATGGTGCTTAGTAATAACTGAAAGGAACACAATTAGATTGTGATCCAACCTTGAGATATTATGGAATACTGTGATAATGAGTGTATTATGAACAGTATATTGTATAAGCAGACAACTCTGATAACTCAATGGAAGAAAACTGTTGATATATTATATAATACATAATATAGCTACATAAGATTATATGCATATGAATTGCACTTAATTTCATCCTCTCTCCCCTCTCATCCTTCTCCCTGCTCTCTCTTTCTCTCTCTCTCTAGTTCCACCAGGTTAGAAGAGTGATGACCATCCTGTTCCTTACTATGGTTATTTCGTACTTCAGTTGCATGAGAGCTGCTCCCATGAGAGACGCCCCAGGTATAAGGGGCCACCGAACGGAAGGCTACTTGGGTGCTGCAGTGACTGCCGGCCAGGGCCACGGGACTCCACAGAGCGGGGGTGGGCCGGGCCAGCATGGGGGACTGCCCTCGCTCACAGACACGTTTGAGCAGGTGATTGAGGAGCTCTTGGAGGTGGAAGGAGAAGCATCTCAGCTGGGGCCTGGAGCTGACAAGGGCCAGGGAGGAGGGGGTCCTTCCTCTGTGGTCACCACGGAGACCAAGGATGTCGACCTGTATGCATCGCGGGTGATGATCAGCAACCAAGTGCCTTTAGAGCCACCGCTGCTTTTTCTCCTGGAGGAATACAAAAACTACCTGGACGCCGCTAACATGTCCATGAGGGTACGGCGGCATTCTGACCCGTCGCGGCGTGGCGAGCTGAGTGTGTGTGATAGTATTAGCCAGTGGGTGACAGCTGTGGACAAAAAGACAGCCATAGACATGTCTGGGCAGACCGTTACCGTCCTGGAAAAGGTCCCTGTCCCCAATGGCCAACTGAAGCAATACTTTTATGAGACCAAATGTAACCCTATGGGGTACACAAAGGAGGGCTGCCGTGGAATAGACAAGAGGCATTATAACTCCCAATGCAGGACAACCCAGTCCTACGTGCGAGCGCTCACCATGGATAGCAAAAAGAAGATTGGCTGGCGGTTTATAAGGATAGACACATCATGTGTATGCACATTGACCATTAAAAGAGGAAGATAGTGTATATAATGTATAGATTTTATTGAGAGTTTAAAAAAGAGAGTAAAGAGAAAATATCTATTTGTATATATACATAACAGGGTAAATTATTCCGTCAAATGAAAATTTTATGGACTGCATGTAAAAAAGATGACGTTTATACAGTAAAAGTGATACTACAGTCTATTTATTGAACATATTCATGACCTTGTAAACAATTAAAAAAAGATCTGATCAGTCATTTGCGCCCAGTTTAAATTACTATATCACATTCCTCAAGACATTGTGGTTTGTTTACGTTGCCAAGAATGTGAGAAAGAAGGAAAAGAGCGATGAGGATGAGGGAGAGGGTGAGGACGAGTTCCATTAAAAAAACTTGCATGCTGCTTCAATTGTGAATTGAGAATTTGTCCACCTAAGAAAAAAGGATATGATACCGACCAAAACATTCCGTTTACATACGCAACAGTAAAAGGGTTTTCCTCCTTAGTACTTTATCTGTTTACTGTTCTAAACTTCTCAAGGTAATGTTGGAATTACATACTATGTCAAGGTGCTGTTGTCAAAGCTTTGCTGTTTATTTTTTTATCCCCACCAGAGGACAAAATATAAGAATATATATATATATAAAATTTATTCATTGACATATGTTTCTGGATTAATATAATTCATTTTGTATGTTGTGAAGTTGTTTGCAATATTAAATTGAAATATTTAAAGAAATAAAAATGACTATAGGCAACTGAAAAACAAAACCAATGTCAATAAAGTTTGAACCCTACATTTCTAGTTACACTGCATAAAGATTAGATGAAAACATGGACGGATGGACGGCCAGACAGATACATAAATACCTACCTTCCTACATGCATACCTACCATCCTACCTACCGACGTACCTGCCTGCCTGTCTGCCTGCATGCAGACCAATTGAGGCTGGTGGGAAGAGCTATAGGAGGACATGCACATTGTAATGGCTGGAATGGAATAAATGGAATGGTATCAAAACATATGGAAACCGCATGTTTGACTTTGTTCCATTTATACCATTACAGCCATTACAATGAGCCCGTCCTCCTAAAGCAGACAGACAGACAGACAGACAGACAGACAGACAGACAGACAGACAGACAGACAGACAGACAGACACAGACAGACAGACAGATTTTATTTTCATCAGCATTGGCTTGGTTATAAAAGCCTCAATATATACTCAATCAACAACACAAAGAATCAGAACATATAGAAGGCCCATAAGTCTACGTCGTATAGCCTAGGCTACAAGCTGATCCTTGATGGCCTCTGAGAGCTTGATGAGGAGTACATTCAAAGTTTTTAACCCTGAAGACAGGATCCTTGACTGGTGAATTCCTTGGATGGGCCATCTCAACCCTATCCAATCGACACAGGTAGGTGTCCCATTCCTAGAAATGGATGGTCAACATTCTCTCACAAAGGATACCAAAATATGCCTAATTGTGATAATAAAATATAACAATAAAAGTGCATTCAAGGTATATTCCGTAAGATTTTCACACACAAATAGCACTTAAATTCTTGTATATATCTATAGTACTCAGGAAATTGTATTTTATGAGAGAGAAATCACTTTTCTAAACATCATTTGAGGGATCCTACCAATGTATAGGCCTACATAATGTGTTTACAAGTTTCCTATCACAACAAAAACATAAACATTGGGTCAGCAGTCTATGTCCTCAGTTTTGGCGTAATGAAAAGGTTACACAGTTTAATGCATAGTAATGAGTAATAGGCCTATGTAGTATTTCAGCTCTCAGAAAGCAAATTCCCTATTGCTGTGAGAAGTGGAAATTAATCAATAGAAATGCATACATAATGCAAGAACTGACAGAGATCAAAATTATGGTTTTAAACATATTGAAGCAACATTGTAGGTTTACAAAGACATTTACAAACAATTCAATTTGGGTTATGAATAATGATCAGATAAAATATTTTAATAACTATACATTAATATCTATAATTTAAATAACCATTGAAAAGCTGTAAATGTTGCAGGTTATACATTTAGGATACCACATTTTCTAAAATATCAAACAAAACTTTAGTGATATGACTTCTCAGTTTTTCCCCCATCTTGGATTTGGCACATCGACCGTATATTGCGCCGATTGCGTGTCCTTGACGCAACAACATTCCCCGTCAATACAGCTCAAATCTGTTTATCGCCGAGTGGATATTTTGCTCGCCTGCTAATTTCTCCCGAACAGTGCCGGATTTAGGCTATTATGGCGTCTTTGGGGGAACCTGTTCGACTGGAAAGAGGTAAACCGTCAAACTACACAGATTGCTTGATCAATAATAATAGTTAAAATGATGAAAATACACACACGAGTTTAACAGATGGCTAGCTGGTTAACGGTAGCTAATCTGGAATTTAATTTAGTTAACTAACTAACGTTAGGGCAAGTCAATTAATTTTGAAATAACTAGCCCATGAACAATCATCTCTCAAAAGTCGAAAGAAAAATAGATTATTCCAATATAATCTGCTTTAGTTTTCAGAAAGACAGATGGGCTGAGTTGCTAATGTTGTAGCCAGCTAAGGTTAGCTAATTTAGCTAACAAGATAGCCATCCTCAAATCTGGTAACGTTACTAGGTTGTTTGCAGTGGTGTGTGGTACTTAAGTACAAATACTTTAAAGTACTACTTTAAAGTATTTTAAGTAGTTTTGGGGGCTATCTGCACTTTACTAATTTTATTTATGCCAATTGTTTTACTTCACTACATTCCTAAAGAAAATTATGTACCTTTTACCCCATACATTTTCCCTGACACCCAAAAGTACTGGTTGCATTTTGACAGGAAAAGGTCAAATTCACACGCTTATCAAGAGAACATTGCCTGGTCATCCCTACTGCCTCTAATCTGGCGCACTCACTAAACACATGCTTTGTTTGTTTGTAAGTTAATGTGTTGTAGTGAGCCCCTGGCTATCCATAAATACAAAAATTGTGTCATCTGGTTTGCATAATGTAAGGCATTTGAAATTATTAATACTTTTACTCTTGATACGTATATTTTAGAAATTCCATTTACTTTTTATACTTAAGTATAGTTAAAACCAAATACTTTTAGACTTTTACTTTAGCACTATTTTACTGGGTGACTTTTACTTGTCGTTTTCTATTAAGGTATCTTTACTTTTACTCAAGTATGACAAATGGGTACTTTTTCCACCACTGGTAGTTTGTAGCTTCCTAGTAATGTTAGCAGTTGCACCCAAACAAAAGTTCAGCGTCTAGTATGTAGCTCAGTAGCTTGCTAGGTTCATTTGAAAATGTTGCGCCTGAATGCCCGGACTGTTACTATGTTGAATTCTACCATGTGTTTACAAGCAGTGTGATGAAGATTTGGTAATGATCAGCTATGCCTGTATTGTAATACCCTGTGCATGGACAGATTTACTTAATCAATCTACAAAATCAAAACCATCAGACTCCATTACTCTTGTGCTGTAATGTTAGATCCTCTGCCTCAAACAATTATTTCCCAAACCAAAGTCTTTAAATCAATGTAAATTATTGGTAAGATCTCTGATGGTGGGTGGTCTCCATGTTTTCTCCCCACAGACATTTCTCGAGCCATTGAATTGCTTGACAAGCTCCAGAGGACGGGGGAAGTGCCACCCCAGAAACTGCAGGCACTGCAAAGGGTCTTGCAGAGCGAGTTCTGTAATGCTGTGCGAGAGGTGAGCTGAGACTGTGCCATTAAATGCCCATCACACCCTTCAAAATTCAACTCAATTTATGTGGCCAAATCTGGACCTCAAGGCCAGAAGTACTGCTGATTTTCATTCTCCCCCTCCAATCAGGGTGATTGATTCAGACCTGGGGCACCAGGTGAGTGGAAAAAAAATAACCAGCAGTACTCTGGACCTCCAGGCTCTGATTTGTGAACTTGTGTGAGATGGGGCTGACACAGACAGGCCTATAAAACATGAAATGTTTGATTTCTGCCTATGGACTAGTTATTTGACTTCTGATGTAAGATTTGTCATTCCTTCAGTGTATCATAAAGTGTTTTTTTCAATGTAGTGTTGTGATTACAAAATGAGCTATCCAGTTTGAGGATTAATTACTAGCTTGGAACCCTGGACAGCAAGAACTACCATTTTTAACATGCCAGACTTTTTGAAGGAAGTCATTTAGCTTAGCAGTTTGCATTTGACTAACCTTCTTTCTGCGTTTTCTAAACAACTCCTTAGGTGTATGAACATGTGTATGAGACAGTGGACATTAATAGTAGCCCTGAAGTCAGGGCCAATGCCACAGCCAAGGTATGTCACAACAACAACAACCAATATTAAACAACAACTCTGTATGCAACTCTGGGTTAACAACTTTCTCCTCTCTTGCCCTGTAGGCCACTGTTGCAGCGTTTGCGGCCAGTGAGGGGCACTCACACCCTCGCGTGGTGGAGCTGCCTAAGACTGAGGAAGGACTTGGCTTCAATATAATGGGAGGGAAGGAACAGAACTCTCCTATTTACATCTCACGCATCATTCCTGGGGGAATCGCCGACCGCCACGGGGGCCTCAAGAGAGGCGACCAGCTTCTTTCTGTCAATGGGGTGGTACGTGTTGTTTATGCAGTCTCTGGCTGTGTCCATATACCCGTACTTGCGTTCTAAATAGTAGGCATTTTGGGAAGGCAGATTATTTTTTTGTGTTTTTTTTTTTTTTGTGGTATGTGAAATTTTGAAGATTGAGTATGCTTTAAAAATTCCAGGATGTCCTAGTCATTTTGGATTTTTATCTAGTAGAATTTGCTGCACCCTTGAGGAAGAGAATTGTATTTCGGGGCCCACGTGTGTCTGACAACAGCTGATAAACAGTTGAGACGAGCTGTACCTGAATGAATGTAGGGAATCAAAGCATTTGCGCATTAGATGATGTAGGATACTATACCTAGTATACTGTTATATTTTGCTTACTGCATTTGTTTTTACTAAACCCAACGTTCTAAGTAGTATGATTAGTACACAGTATGCAGTTGAAGTAAATAGCAGGAAAACCAGATTTCGGACACGGCCACTATCAATATACATTTATCATATTCAGTCATCTAATTTTGTTTGTTATTTAAATTAATCCTCCTTTTATCTCTTTCTTTCCAGAGTGTGGAGGGGGAGCACCATGAGAAAGCTGTGGAGCTTCTCAAAGCTGCCCAGGGCACTGTGAAGCTGGTGGTCAGGTACACTCCTAAAGTCCTTGAGGAAATGGAGTCCCGCTTTGAGAAGATGAGGTCTGCAAAGCGCCGGCAACAGAACAGCTATCCCCAATAGTGTTTTTTCATCACTGGCACGCAATTCCCTCATCTTTCACCCTCTTCCAGCCATCTGTCCCAGTCACAATTTTAACCTTCATCTAAAACTTAGCTCACTACATTTAGTTTGTATCCACATATATTATATTTCTACCTTTTCTACAACCTACCCCTTCAACTTCTGACACTATCCTCCACACCACGACTCAAGGCAAACACTAGATTTATCATATTTCTACAAGTAGTTGGTCATTCACGCTTTACATATGCATTACATTTTGGACTGACATATTGGATGCCGTTTGAGGACCTGTGAGACCCACCACAGAGGTTCATTGATTGAAGAGATGGTATTTTTTTATTTTAGTACAGCCTTTATAAAGTGCCTCAGGGCAATACAAATGTATTTGAAGTTGTACTGTCATTCAAATTACAAAACTAAGCTCAGATGATTCAACACTTCAATGTCAGGTTTACCAAGCATTTGCAGGAATGCAAACGTCACACCTGCTATTTTTGAGAGCGAAAAGAAACTGGTACTAATAGAATATGTTTAGGATATAAGGGTTATAGAATAAATATTATCGAAGGAATTGGGTATTGTGTGTAAATTGATATAGACATTTTGTGTTTACCAGTATACGAAGGCTAAATGGAGACCGTTATGTTTTACCATTGTCTCTGTTTCGTTTTTTTCCTCCTGAAAATAACCGGTATGATCATTTTGGTAGATCTGTGTTTAGTATTCTAATCTAAATTCTAAATTGTTAATTAAGGAATTAAATAATACATTCTCTGAATTTATTTTTAACCTCGTGCTGATGTTTTCACTGTCTTACAAACTTTAAAAAAATATTTTGCTGACTCATAAATTATTCAACAACTTCTAGCTTTTGCATCCCATGAATGATTTAGAGCCTTCAAATGCGTAGGTTTTCAGTGGGCTGGGAGAAGGCTTTCTAAGATGCTGTGCTCTCTTTTAAAATTCAGATAACCTTTTCCCCTTATGACAGTAAGGGGGGACAGTATACAATTTTGAGACCTGAGGCAAACCTGACATTTTAAATATTTCAAAAGAGCAATAAGTCAGAAACTTTTGAAACCAGAGGGGTATTTCACAAACAGGGTCAGTGGATTTTGAGATTCCCCAAGAAAGCTGCTTGCGCATAGTCATTTTAGTTTTTAATTTCTTTGAGTTACTTTGCTCTATTCACACTTCAACGGTGTGGCCAACTCATTCAAGGTGGGTGTACAGTAAGTTGGCCAACATGTTGCAGCGATGACAAACATGCCATTGTTGTCCAACATCAACTGATGTTTCCAAAAAGCATAAATGAGAAAATGACAGTATTGCACTACCACCAGCATGGTTGTTTGAAATAGGGTGCTACCTGCTATCTTTCAATATGAGTAAACTCATTATTGAATGGCATTCATTAAAAAATGCATGAAATCTACTGGTATGTGAAACCCACCTTCATTAATACAGTTCATAATAAAGACCAATAACGTTGCTATGCTGTGGTTGAGTTAACAAAGCCATATTTTTGGTTGCTGACTTACCGGTTCGAATAATTACTTGTTGAGCTATAAAATTAGGTACATGTCCCATTTGAGTGAACTATCCCTTGAAGATGTGAACATAATTTGGCATCAATGATTTCAATTCCAGATATTATGTTAATTTTCACCTGAATAGCATAGTTTGTATTTTATCTTATGATGGTCACTCGTGAATGTACTGTGTAATTCCAGTTATATTGATCAAATTAGATTTTAATGTTTTTTTGGCTGAATTGAATAAAATGTATTCTTCTAAATCATGAAACATTTTGTAATTCCTTCACTTCATAAAGAAATTATTCTATGTTCTATTCATTCTTATAAAAAGATGTGTAAAGTAAGCAAAGGCTTAACAGATTTGGCACCCCATAGCAAGTTGGTTACATGTCAGCTTGCCCCTTAGTATGATTACTGAAATGTCCTTGTGACTGACATGAATGGTTTCAACAGAATGTTCAGGACAGTTACCTTGCCAATTCCTAGAGCTTTGTGAAACACCCCTCAGGTTTCTACCCTCTTATATTTTGGAAGGGTCAATAGAATATTTTTCTAAGTGTTTTCTTTTGATATTTTTATTTTTTACAAGGGATTTTCATGAGAGAAAAAAAATCCTGAAATGATTTGTATTCCTTTTCTGACTGTTATATTCTTGTTTTGAGTACCAAGACCAAACTTGCAACATTTATGAGAACTATTTGATATCATATTGAATGTTTGCTTGTTTTGGACTGTTAGGTCTACTTACAAAATGTGCTGCTCTCAGTTTATTCTGTCCATTTGTATTGTATATTGTGTTACAAAAACTGCACAAAATAAATTATACCATGAAAGATGTTTTAATTTGCTTATTTTTATTCTAAACTTAAATAATATTACCATACATTTTATTGTGTAATTCCTTAACGCATGTAGTTTTAACATCCTTTTTGTTTAGGAGCCCCACATTTTTTGTTTGATAACGTTTGAAGATGCCATATTATGTCATATTGCCAGAGGCAATAATGGTACTATAGTAAGGGTTATTGCACCATTTCATAGAGAATGGTACTAATGTAGTCCAAATTAGGTGTCTGTTCTAAGGTCACAGCACAGTCCCAGCTCCGTCTGTCCAGTTATTTTTTTTTCTGACATTTTTCATTGTGTTGAAGCCGCCTGGCCTCCGGACCATCTCCTCACTTCGTCCTGCAAATCAAGTCAGCAGCATACCACCCTGCATACCACTGCTGGCTTGCTTCTGAAGCTAAGCAGGGTTGGTCCTGGTCAGTTCCTGGATGGGAGACCAGATGCTGCTGGAAGTGGTGTTGGAGGCACTCTTTCCTCTGGTCTAAAAAATATCACAATTCCCCAGGGCACTGCCCTGTGTAGGGTGCCGTCTTTCGGATGGGACGTTAAACGGGTGTCCTGACTCTCTGAGGTCATTAAAGATCCTATGGCACTTATCGTAAAAGTAGGGGTGTTAACCCCGGTGTCCTGGTTAAATTCCCAATCTGGCCCTCAAACCATCATGGTCACCTAATAATCCCCAGTTTACAATTGGCTCATTAATCCCCCTCCTCTCCCCTGTAACTATTCCCCAGGTCGTTGCTGCAAATGAGAACATGTTCTCAGTCAATTTACCTGGTAAAATAACGGATAAGTAAAAATAAAAAAAGTCCACCCTGTTGTGAAATTTCTCCTCCAATCCAAATTCATTCGATTTCCCCGCCCATCATTGCGTTTTTCCGTTTCCCCCCTGCCTTGGAACTTCCTTTCCGCCTGTGCAAATCTCGTCGTGAACACGCATCTGCCTTCTCTGTGTCAAGTGAGTGTCTTCTAAAGGAAATGTAGTGTATATACACTCTGTGAAAATTAGTCCAATACGGCACCATAACGTAGACATTCCCTTCAAATATTTGTCTTACCCCTAACCTAAAACTGGACAGCAAATAATGTATTGGAGAGGAGCATGCTAACCGGTTAGCTTGCTACCTAACAGCCATGACATGTCACCATGTGTACTCGCTCTCACGGTTGCCTCAAAGAAACAAGGCCCAAAACTGTAGCTAGTTGATGGGTAACATTATTTGCGAGGGAGTTTTTCAATGCCACATCTTCATATTCTGATTGAAGAAATAATAGTTATCAGTGACAACCTCACCAACTGGAACTTTGTGGACATTGCGCTAGCAAGCTCGACTAGCTAGCTAATTTGCTGACCTCCGTTATCTAGCTAACGTTACCTAGTTAGCTAATCAATCAGATGTTTTGAGTAAGGCAGTGAGTCCTAGTGTTTGGTAAAGATGCCCAACTAACATTTTTTTTCTCTCACTTAGATTATGGAGAAGGTGTCTAAATATCACTCTTGAAACAAATGTATAATAGATGTTTGTAGGCCTAGCTACTTGATGCTCTGTGGGTATGACATGGATAAGTTATAATTGTTTCTATGTTATAGGGTTATACTGCGAAGTTCCCTTTGGGACTCATGGGTACTATTATTTGTTTAAAGTAACATAACTGTATTGTTTTTTTTTTGTTTTTATGCCCTGTTTGTTTGTCATGATAACTGCATCATGATCTGTATTGCAGAATGCGTTACGTTGCTGCATACCTGCTCTCTGCCCTTGGTGGTAATGCCAGCCCACAGGCTGCTGACATAAAGAAGATCCTGGAAAGTGTTGGCATTGAGGCTGACAAGACACGCATGGAGAAAGTATGTTTAATATCACATGTTTTTACCTTATCTCAGTGTTGAGTAAAAGAAACGCAGATTTGTGTGTCCTGAAAGTTGCGCTCAATCAGAAAACATGCTTGCAATCTCTGGGCCACTAATTTCTGACCCCTTTTTCTCTTCCCCTTCAGGTTGTCACTGAACTTGGTGGCAAAAATGTGGAAGAGGTGATTGCCCAAGGTGAGTGGCAGAGCTGTCAATGCATAATGAAAAGTCACTGAAGAGAACACATCTACTTAAAATTAGAACCTGAAATAGTCCGTCTGGACTAAGAACAATAAAGTTGTAATTAAATCGGTTAACTCTAATTTCTCACAGGCTATGGTAAACTGGCCAGTATGCCAGCAGGTGGTGCTGTGGCAGTGGCCAGCTCAGGTGGAGCTGCTGCTGCTGGGGCAGCTGCCCCCACTGCAGGTGAGCATACATCAGCCCACATGAGTGTTCGAGATCCTTGTCAAGTTGACCTTTTGGAGGTCCATCATTTTTCATGCCAAACTGGGCGCAATGGGGTGTTAAATTTATAGATATTGGTGTGCGGGTCAGCTCGATATCGATGGGGCACTTGGTCAGGCAAGCTAAAGCTTATTTGCCTTTGCTAAATACTTGGGAAATTTAGACCAGAACAGTCTCAATGTAAACAGCATTAAAAGAGTTCCATTGCTAAATGCATGGATTATGTTACTTTCACTAGAGCTAGCTGTGTTTTCAGACAATGTATATGGTAAATAGTATATGGTTAATTGATTACTTATCTCTTTACAGCTGAGGAGAAGAAGGAAGAGAAGGAGGAGTCTGAAGAGGGATCTGATGACGACATGGGATTCGGCCTGTTCGACTAAACTTGTTCAAAATCTGAAATAAACTTTGTAAAAAAGGAAAAGGCTAAATATTCTGTATTTTCTTCTTTTGGTATTTTGCTTAATAAAACCTTCATTTTTTTCAATCTGGACACAGCCACTGAAGCAGTTGGGTGCTGCATTGCCCTTGATGATGACTATTACATTACACAAGTCATTGGACGAGGGCGCCTTCTGTACTGGGGGATTTTGGTAAGAGCCATGGATGCTCAGTTTGATCATTAACACGCATTACTTGCGGTAGTGTTTTGGAAGCAAAAGGACCTTTCAAATGAGATAAATGTAATAAAAAGGGATGAAACGAGAAACCCAATGTTGCGCTCAGGCAGTAATCCAAGAGAAGAGGGTCTGCCTCAGTCTGAAAATAAATGTTATGCTAGAAGTATAATAACTACATGGATGATTGCATGTTTTATGTGATCTAAATAGCTATTACTGTGTACAGTAGTGTTCCCACACGAACATACAGTATCTCCGTGTTACAGCGTGTGTTTACGGAAAACAGATTAAAGTTGGTCTACTTACTACCTGTGCTAATTGGCCATCTGAGTCTCCTAACGTGTGTAAATGGAAAAATACTATTTGCTGCAACTTAACTACAGCAAGTGTATTTTGCATTTGTGAAATTATTTTAGGATATGAAAGTAGGGATTTATGTTGAGAATTGTACCACAATTGAGAATTGGTTTAGGTGAAGTATTTGGCTGTTTAGGCTTTCAGAGCCTTGAAACAACATGTAAGGTCCTTGGACTATAAGGAGCAATGTTAGCCACCTTTAGTCAATGTTTGGACTGCAGTGCAGCTATGTAGGGGTGTAAGTAGTAATTTGCTTGCTACTGTACATTTCCTTGAATCTAATTCTATTTGGGGAATTATAGTCAAGGTGTGTGACGGTGGTATTGATTGTCGACCTATTTGACTGCTACGGCAATGTTTTCGGTAGTTACTAGTGTGGTAGTAGGAAAAAGGTTAAATTCATGGATAAAACAGCAGATAGCGCCATTTACCCCCCTTCTGCTACTGGCCCTGTCCAGAAACAACCCCAGTCTCCCTAGACACGTCTGAACGTTTTGAATGGGTACTATAAGAAATGTTGAGCTCATGAGTCTGCAGCTCCTCTTCCTAAGGTCCACATAAAATGACAGGCTAATACATAACATTAATAGACACATTTCAAATCCCATTATTTGTCACGTCCCGAATACATGTGTAGACCTTACAGTGAAATGCTTACTTACAAGCCCTTAACAATGCAGTTAAGGGAAAAAGAAGAGAAGAATAACAAATTGAAGAGCAGCAGTAAATAACAATAGGAGGGCTATAGACTGGGTACCGGTGTCGAGGTAATAAGTACAGTCGTGGCCAAAAGTTGAGAATGACACTATTAATTTTCAAAGTCTGCTGCCTCAGTTTATATGATGGCAATTTGGATAAACTCCAAAATGTTTTGAAGAGTGATCAGAAGAATTGCAAAGTCCCTCTTTGCCATGCAAATGAACTGAATCCCCCCCCAAAAACACACCACAAAAGGACCAGCTGACATGTCAGTGATTCTCTCGTTAACACAGGTGTGAGTGTTGATGAGGACAAGGCTGGAGATCACCCTGTCATGCAGATTGAGTTTGAATAACAGACTGAAAGCTTCAAAAGGAGGGTGGTGCTTGGAATCATTGTTCTTCCTCTGTCAAACATGGTTACCTGCAAGGAAACACGTGCCGTCATCATTGCTTTGCACAAAAAGGGCTTCACAGGCAAGGATATTGCTGCCAGTAAGATTGCACCTAAATCAACCATTTATCGGATCATCAAGAACTTCAAGGAGAGTGGTTCAATTGTTGTGAAGAAGGCTTCAGGGCGCACAAGAAAGTCCAGCAAGCACCAGGACCGTCTCCTGAAGTTGTTTCAGCTGCGGATCGGGGCACCACCAGTACAGAGCTTGCTCAGGAATGGCAGCAGGCAGGTCTGAGTGCTTCTGCATGCACAGTGAAGCAAAGACTTTTGGAGGATGGCCTGGTGTCAAGAAGGGCAGCAAAGAAGCCACTTCTCTCTAGGAAAAACATCAGGGACAGACTGATATTCTGCAAAAGGTACAGCGATTGGACTGCTGAGGACTGGGGTAAAGTCATTTTCTCTGATGAATCCCCTTTCTGATTGTTTGGGGCATCCGGAAAAAAGCTTGTCCGGAGAAGACGAGGTGAGCGCTATCATCAGTCCTGTGTCATGCAAACAGTAAAGCATCCTGAGGACATTCATGTGTCGGTTTGCTTCTCAGCCAAGGGAGTGGGCTCACTCACAATTTTGCCTAAGAACACAGCCATTAATAAAGAATGGTACCAACACATCCTCCGAGAGCAACTTCTCCCAACCATCCAGGAACAGTTTGGTGACGAACAATGCCTTTTCCAGCATAATGGAGCACCTTGCCATAAGGCAAAGGTGATAACTAAGTGGCTCAGGGAACAAAACATCAATATTTTGGGTCCATGGCCAGGAAACTCCCCAGACCTAAATCCCATTGATAACTTGTGGTCAATCCTCAAGAGGCGGGTGGACAAACAAAAACCCACAAATTCTGACAAACTCCAAGCATTGATTACGCAAGAATGGGTTGCCATCGGTCAGGATGTGGCCCAGAAGTTAATTGACAGCATGCCAGGGCGGATTGCAGATATATTTTGTCAGATGTTACTATGGAATACTGAAGTATAATTTGACAATTATGAAATGCTTGTAATTATACTTCAGTATTCCATAGTAACATCTGACACAAATATCTAAAGACAACGAAGCAGCAAACTTTGTGGAAATTAATATTTGTGTAATTCTCAACTTTTGGCCATGACTGTACATGTAGGTAGTGTTATTAAAGTGACTATGCATAGATACTAACAGAGTAGCAGCAGTGTAGAAGGGAGAGGGGGGCAATGCAAATAGTCTGGGTAGCCATTTGATTAGGTGTTCAGGAGTCTTATGACTTGAGGGTGGAAGCTGTTAAGAAGCCTCTTGGACCTAGACTTGGCACTCCAGTACCGCTTGCCATGCGGTAGCACAGAGAACAGTCTGACTAGGGTGGCTGGAGTCTGACAATTTTTAGGGCCTTCCTCTGACATCGCCTGGTATAGAGGTCCTGGATGGCAGGAAGCTTGGCCCCGGTGATGTACTGGGCTGTATGCACTATCCACTGTAGTGCCTTGCAGTCAGAGGCCGAGCAATTGTCATACCATGCACTGATGCAACCCGTCTGGATGCTCTCTGGTGCAACTGCAAAACCTTTTGAGGATCTGAGGACCCATGCCAAATCTTTTCAGTCTCCTGAAGGAGAATAGGTTTTGTCGTGCCCTATTCACTACTGTCTTGGTGTGCTTGGACCATGTTAGTTTGTTGGTGATGAAGCTCTCAACCTGCTCCACTGCAGCCCCATCGATGAGAATGGGGGCGTGCTCGGTCCTCTTTTTCCTGTAGTCCACAATCATCTCCTTTGTCTTGATCACGTTGAGGGAGAAGTTGTTGTCCTTGCACCACACGGTCAGGTCTCTGACCTCCCTATAGGCTGTCTCGTTGTTGGTGATCAAGCCTACCGTTGTGTCATCAGCAAACTTAATGATGGTGTTGGAGTCGTGCCTGGCTGTGTGGTCATGAGTGAACAGGGAGTACAGGAGGGGACTGAGTACGCACCCCTGAGGGGCCTCCGTGTTGAGGATCAGCATGGCATATGTGTTGTTGGGGGTGGCCCGTCAGGAATTCCAGGATCCAGTTGCAGAGGGAGGTGTTTAGTCCCAGGGTCCTTAGCTTAGTGATGAGCTTTGAGGGCACTATGGTGTTGAACGCTGAGCTGTAGTCAATCAAATCAAATGTATTTCTATAGCCCTTCTTACATCAGCTGATATATCAAAGTGCTGTACAGAAACACAGCCTAAAACCCCAAACAGCAAGCAATGCAGGTGTAGAAGCACGGTGGCTAGGAAAAACTCCCTAGAAAGGCTTAAACCTAGGAAGAAACCTAGAGAGGATCCAGGCTATGAGGGGTGGCCAGTCCTCTTCTGGCTGTGTCAGGTGGAGATTATAACAGAACATGGCCAAGATGTTCAAATGTACAAAAATGACCAGCATGGTCAAATAATAGTAATCACAGTGAACGGGTCAGGGTTCCATAGCCGCAGGCAGAACAGTTGAAACTGGAGCAGCAGCATGGCCAGGTGGACTGGGGACAGCAATGATTTTGGTCCTAGGGGCATGGTCCTAGGGCACAGGTCCTCCGAGAGAGAGAAAGAAAGAGAATTAGAGAGAGCATACTTAAATTCACACAGGACACCGGATAAGACAGGAGAAATACTCCAGATATAACAGACTGACCCTAGCCCCCTGACACATAAGGGATATCTTCAACCACCTACTTACCATCCTGAGACAAGGCCGAGTATAGCCCATAAAGATCACCGCCACAGCACAGGGTGGGCGCCAACCCACGTCAGTGACTCAACCCACTTAAGTGACGCAACCCCTCCTAAGGACAGCATGGAAGAGCACCAGTAAGCCAGTGACTCAGCCTCTGTAATAGGGTTAGAGGCAGAGAATCCCAGTGGAGAGAGGGGAACTGGCCAGGCAGAGACAGCAAGGGCAGTTCATTGCTCCAGTGGCTTTCTGTTCACCTTCACACTCCTGGGCCAGACTACACTCAATCATAGGACCTACTGAAGAGATGAGTCTTCAATAAAGACTTAAAGGTTGAGCCGAGTCTGTGTCTCTCACATGGGTAGGCAAACCATTCCATAAAAATTGAGCTCTCTAGGAGAAAGCCCTGCCTCCAGCTGTTTTGCTTAGAAATTCTAGTTACAATTAGGAGGCCTGCGTGATTGAATAGTATTCTCACATAGGTGTTCCTTTTGTCCATTTAATGTAAGTATACACGCTTTCATACATTTATGCCTTCATAACCATGTGATTCATAGACTACTGAATGCAAGTGAAGCACACAAAAATCTAAATACAAAAACGAGATGTGTTGCAAATAGGCTGCTGGCACTGCTAAATTCCCCCGATGTAAATAATTCTACCATGTTCCTATAGTTACCACCCTTAATGGGTATCCTGGGTATAGACTTTTACAATTACCACCCTCAATGGGTTTCCTGAGGTAAGATGTAATCTCTTAAAGGTCCAATGCAGCCGTTATCTCAATATCAAATAAGTTCTGGCTAACAATGAAATACCTTACTGTGATTGTTTTCAATTGAAATGGTCCAAAAGAAACATATCTTAAGAGCAATTCCTCAAGCAATAATTTTGCTAGGACTGTCTGGGAGATGTCTGAGTGGGGAGGGGAAAACAGAAAGCTTGCTGTTATTGGCAGAGAGGTTTGGAACGCAAACTTGGTCTATTAACTAATTTGTCAACAGTCAAGCCAAAACTCCATCTCACCAAAACAGGCAGAAATTTCACGTGTATTTCAAACAACTCTTACACTTAAAGGGCATTATTATAATTTTCTACAATTTCAGTTTTATTCCTACCTCACAGTGTGGCAATATATTAAACACAGAAAGCCACGTTTTTGACTGCACTGGGCCTTTAAATTTGTAGGACTTTTGTTACCGCTACCACCCGCTATGGGTTTCATTAGGTCAAAAACAACATTGGCACCTCCTCCACACTGACTAAAGGCGTCTGTATGCTTCCCAGACAAAACAGTTCGTGCATATATTATGACGACATTTTGGTTCGTTTTGGACTTCGGCAAGGGTTTTTCGGTTGTTCAGGCACACAAAAAAAAATTATCCCGGCAAACCGAAGTCGGTAGCCGACTCGTCTGTGACTGGTCAACAGTAGGGATTCTACAATGAAGTGCCTGTTGTCATTCAAAGGGAGACGACTCATTCTCGTGCAAATTTTGTTCACTTGAGAAATACTGCACCAAACATTCTCCTCGGCAAAAAAATTGCAAAATTAATGTCTTATGTTATCTTAGATTAATTCGGACTATTTGAGGAAGTGTATACTGGCTACAGCGTTGACAAATGGACAAATAGTACGATTGCTGCTTTTTAAAAAGGGTTGGCTGAGATATAGTGTCATGTGTTACAGTCTAACACCCATTAAGGGTTAGCTGAGGTATAGTGTAGTGTGTTACAGTCTAACACCCATGAAGGGTTATCTGAGGTATAGTGTAGTGTGTTACAGTCTAACACCCATGAAGGGTTAGCTGAGGTATAGTGTAGTGTGTTACAGTCTACCACCCATTAAGGGTTATCTGAGGTATAGTGTAGTGTGTTACAGTCTAACACCCATGAAGGGTTATCTGAGGTATAGTGTAGTGTGTTTACAGTCTACCACCCATTAAGGGTTAGCTGAGGTATAGTGTAGTGTGTTACAGTCTACCACCCATTAAGGGTTAGCTGAGGTATAGTGTAGTGTGTTACAGTCTAACACCCATGAAGGGTTATCTGAGGTATAGTGTAGTGTGTTACAGTCTAACACCCATGAAGGGTTATCTGAGGTATAGTGTAGTGTGTTACAGTCTAACACCCATGAAGGGTTATCTGAGGTATAGTGTAGTGTGTTACAGTCTAACACCCATGAAGGGTTAGCTGAGGTATAGTGTAGTGTGTTACAGTCTAACACCCATGAAGGGTTAGCTGAGATATAGTGTAGTGTGTTACAGTCTACCACCCATTAAGGGTTTGCTGAGATATTGTGCTGGGCTTTGGACCTGCTCATAAAATGAACAAGGTCCCTGTGAATCAGTTGTTGTTACGCTTCTGCTCATATAAAATTAACCAGAAGCAGATTGGAGTTTCACCTTAGGACCTTGGCTCCGCTGAGGCTTTCAACTCAGCCAACGTGATCAGACTTAAAGGACGTGAAAGCAGCAACCTTGAATCATGTGGAGTTTCCTCCCTCTAAAGTTAACTTAATGATTTCCACCTTCATTCCCCTACACCACATTCACACCCAGCAGCATCCACCAGTCACACACATATCAGCACATACTTCGGTATCATGGACAGAACTAGATCTAAAATAAGAATACACACTTTATACACTTATGCTTAACATTCCATACATCAATAATACTTTTCTCTACTGCGACAGACCCTGACATCCTAAAGGCACCTCACCAATGTTCTTTAAATATCTTGAGAGATTCTCACAACATCAGTCACCCACTGGGCACAGACGTCAATTACATTTCTATTCAACATTGGTTCAACATAATTTCATCGAAATGACATGGAAACAATGTTTATTCAACCAGTGTGTGCCCAGTGACTAGTCAGAGTGCTGAACAGAGTATCATATCATATGCAGCTGTCAGCATTGATGTACTTTGTCAGCAGCTACTGGTTGTTGGGCAGGTGGTAAATTGGCTGTGCCAAATAATCATTGAAGTTGTTTGTGCTTGCACTAGCCCCTGTAAACACAATTTGCTGAATCCGAACAATGCAATGTTTCTATCTAGGACACAGGAAGGAATGAAACATAAAATGGATTTTACACCCAATTACATTTTATAACCTATGTTACAATGCCCCCATTTACTGTTAGCCCATGACATCAATATACCCTGAGTGTACAAAAAATATGTGTGTGTTGACACATGGTCATGAGTGTGTGCTTCAATACCACCGGTGACAGTTGGGAGTGCCACCACATGACATTGTGGCCTCATTGAAAAGAATGTGTGCGTTAGTGGTGCACGTCACCCGCAATTGCTAATAACCCGACTGTATGTGATAAAGTGAAAACCTGAGGCCCGCCACCGACCCCTTATGCTTGATCCAAGTATGTGGTCATAGGCGTTGTGTGGAGGGTGTGACGCAATTGCGGAGGCCAAATCAAAATCCATACCGCATTGTCGTGCGCCTCTCAAATTTTGTAACAATGCGTATGGTTCCGTATAGCTCCGCATTGACATGATTGGTTGACCGTAGGTGGAGGTCCAGTATAAACACAAACTCACTTCATTGACAACTTCCTTCACAATAGCTCTGCTCCGCTAAGCGCAAGAATAATGAAAGTCCTGATGTCTGCGGCTGCTGCATCGCAGTAAATGCTGTACGGCCACTTCAGATGGCGAATTGACCATGCAGAACCTATAACCCGCAAATATACACTGAGTGTACAAAACAACACCTGCTTTTTCCATGACATAGACTGACCAGGTGAAAGCTATGATCCCTTATTGATGTCACCTTTAAATGTAAAGTCCCTGGTTCTGGTACCGGTTCCGACCGACCGACATTTTAGCAAAAAAATCGATCTGTGGACACCATAGATCAAAATGGCTTACATTGAGTGATATCCTACACTGTCCATGGGAACCAGGGCTATTTATTGAGCCTGTATGACATAGGATGTGAAATCTGAAACCACTTAAAACTCTGACAGTCCAGCAACTCCTGGCTGAACCCTACCTCAGCCACTGACAAAGCACATGTCTGCATCTTACAGGGCTTTACATGGTCCATCCAGTGTCTGCAGTGGCCATACTGCGTTTATACTTATTTCCTTTGCTGAGCAGACCAGAGCTGTTGTCAAGGAAGTTGTTTTAAACAAAAAACACTTTCTGTTTGTCATTAATGGACAAGATTTAACGAGTTCAGGAAGCCAAGCTAAATGAGACCAGACATTTTGATCAAGAGAGACCTTTAGAAAATAGGCACATTTTGTCTAACACTAACAATACAAATCTGTATTTTACAATTATAAAGAAGGTGAAATCTTATAATTAGGTGTTTTATTTGATTATGCAAAGTGTAACGTCTGCTTCCAACTCACACTCTCAAACACGGATATCCCCTGAACGCAGCTCACTCTCCAGATCCCAAACACCTGAATTCTGATCACCTGGTTCACACACCTGTATGTCATTATCACACACTATTTAGTTCAGTTCTCTGCACCCCATCACTGTGAGTTATTGTTTGTTTTGTGACACGCTTCTTGTCAGAGTTCTGGTGGTGCCGTAATGTATGCTGCCCTGTGTATGATAGTGTTTGCCTACCTCACTAACGATGCCTATTCCCTACCTGTACCTTAGCCTATTGGATTTCCTGTTATCAACCTATTGCCTGATCTCCAGGACGACATTACTAGCCGTTGCCCTATTGGACCCCCTGTGTATGACCTTCTGCCTGCCCCTGGACCCAGCTACCTGCCTCCTCCTGTGGTCCCTTACAATAAACACCTGCTGCGCCCTCCGCTTCAAACCAACTGTCTCCCATCGTGTTCATTATACAAAGCATATAAGTCCAGCCTTATTCTTTTTTTAAATAGGAAATACGTTAAATATTTTATATTTTTATCATATTTCTACTGTTTACTTGAGCTTGTGTCCTCAAAAGTGACTACACCTCAGCAATTTACAATTATTTTTTTACCAGAAAGTTGAGATTTGAACCTTTCTTGGAGTATGTAGCATTACTAGTTATTGTTTATGGCCCTCTCATGATAAACAATTACTTTGGGAGATTACGTAGATTACATTTTGTTACATTTAACTGGTTAAATCTGCTTGAATCAGTGTAGATGAAGGGAAGGAGACAGATTAAAGGATTGTAAAGTCTTGAGACAATTGAGACATGGATTGTTTGGACAAGATTTGTGCCATTCAGAGGGTGAATGGGCCAGACTAAAGATTTAAGTGCCTTTGAACAGGGTATGGTAGTAGGTGCCAGGCACGCCGGTTTGAGTGTGTCAAGAACTGCAACGCTGCTGGGTTTTTCACACACAACAGTTTCTCGTGTGTATCAAGAATGGTCCACCACCCAAAGGACATCCAGCCGACATCCCACAACTGTGGGAAGCATTGGAGTCAACATGGGCCAAAGGGGGTGCAACTCAATATTAGGAAGGTGTCCCTAATGTTTTGAACACTCAGTGTATGGGGAGACATGCTGCTGAGGCATCAACTGTCATCCATATGCTGCACCAAAATATGCTTCACTTCTTTGTAACAATGTATATCAGATGTGGGTGACACAGCAGATAGCCAGTTCCTCTAAATCTTCAAATAATTTTAATTGTATCCATGCCTTAATTCATCAATCCTGTATAAAAAAAACAAGTGGAGATGAAAGGAATATCTTAATTATTACTAGTTAAGGTAACCAGACTCCAGACTAATATATAGCACATTATGTTTCCTAACATTGGGAGGAAGTGTCTGATGAATGAGATTACTTGGAAGGTGCAAATGAGAGATTGTGATACCTAGTGGCAAAGGAAACGAGACAGTTTTATTCATGGGTTGGATTTTCAACCAGTGTCTATGACATTATGTTGCAGCATTTTCTGGTGTGATTATATGATACACTGTATGACAATGACCCAGCAGTCCTCTGCTCTTGCTGGCTGACTGTCTGGTACACACAGTGGTTATTAACTGTGTGTAGCATACCAGACAGACAGAGAGAACTGTGGTGATGATAGTACTGTTTATCTGCTACAGCTGTTCAGTGTCATGCAGTGTCAGTATTTAGTCACATGGTGATGGTTCTTCCCATTATTTAAAATCAAGTCTAGCCTGAAACGTATAGCCACACAACTGTAATCAAAGAATTCATAATGGTTTTGTATACTTATCTGAATTTGCACTATTTTTCCACCATGATAATGCCAATCAACTAAGTAGGACTACACCATAAATAAGTCATTTCACTGATGGTATCTCATTCATGTGGCCACAGTTAGACTCTCAGAACTTATTTTAATGCGTGGCACCCATTGTGCTTGGGATTTTTAGATATTTTGTGTCGATCAGACTATGACATCTGTTCTGCTGTTGTCACTTCTGGGAAATTCAATTCCCCCTTCAAAAATACCCATTACGCAATATTATGAATTGTCAGCATCTCTGCTAAGAAAATGTGGTCTACGTGACTGTTTAGTGTATTGTTAAGTTCCTTATTTGATTCATCCTGTTTATTGTGTAAGGCCAGCAGTTTTTGAAGTGTGACCTGACCAGGGAAGAACTCTGGGTCCATCCTTGGGAGCCTTAGCCTAGTATTTTTTGGGGTTATGACTGGTGGTCTGGAAAAACTCTAGACCAGGGATCATCAACTAGATTTAGCCGCGGGCCGATTTCTTCTTGAGCAGGGGCCGGAACATAGACTGCAAATTGACTGCAAGAAGCCCAAACAGATATAATATTTGACTAATACAAAATAATTTCTAACTTTGCTTGAATATGATCTCTCAATTATGCGTGAAAATACATTTGACATTTTAGTCATTCAGCAGACACTCTTATCTAGAGCAACTTACAGGAGTAATTAGAGTTAAGTGCCTTGCTCAAGGGCACAGACAGAATTTTCACCTAGTTGGCTCAGGGATTCAAACCAGCAACCTTTCAGTTACTGACCCAGTGGTTAATGGCCCAGCACTCTTAACTGCTAGGATACCTGCCACCCAGATTCCTCAAATAAAAATCAATAAGAGCTGATTTCCTGGTGTTTTTAGAGTTTTTTATGTCCAACAATGAAAACTCAACAGAAAACCTGGGGGAACAAATAAACCACCATTTGCCCCTGGGGAACCCTGCTCTAGGCTCTACTCATGTGATACAATTTCCATCTGTTTGCTATGTCTCATTGAGTAAAAAGGGATTTCAAACAAGTGTCGTGCTTTACCATATAGTTTTCAAAAGATTGACCAAATAGAGTAGTATTTTATATAAATGAAAAAACGATGTGCTTTCGACAGTCCCTCCTTGCGCCAGTCCCCTCCCCTTACTGCTTGTGACGACGTCATTCCCTATTTAAGCACTGCGCAACCCTCACACATATCAGTTTTCAGACGAGAGTAAAGGTTACCTGCTTCAACAGTGCTTGAACGGCAACCTTCTACTCTTTTGAAGCAATTTATTTTTGATTGAATTCATCCCTTTTGAAAACCAAATTAGATCAAGCTATCCATAACATCGTAGAAACGAACAATTCGAATCACTCACACCACCTCTTCGGACCAGAAAAAACAGAAGGTAAGACAAATAACATATCTAGCTAAGAATAAATAAGTTATTATACTAGCTGGTTGGCATAATAGTTGGATTTAACTTAACGTAACTAGCTAGCCACTACCGCCCAAGGCCATACTGAGGGTGGCTAGCTAGTTACGTTATGTAACAAACGCTACCTACTGTAGCCAGCTAGCTAACGTTAACAAACTTGCGACGATGTCAAATGCGTTGCAACGTTAGCATTGTAAAATAACTCAGCGTTATTACGCTAGCTACTAATAACAATCTTTAATGTTATAATTGCCGTGTTTTTCGATATCGTGGTGGTTTACTAAATATGTCCTCTTTTTGCCAAATAATGGCGTCTGGCGTTCAGTGCTGGCAACATTTTTTTTTCAGGTATTGGCTCCATGATTTGCAGTTACGTCGACGTTACAGCACCAATTTGACTTGCTGCGGCCTTTTTGGCCGCTCTTACGCACACCGCGCCCTTTGTTCTTATCTGCCTGTATGCGCGACGTTGCGACATAATTAAGTGGGGAAAGTCGTTAAACGCTATCAACTAAACACACGTTTAGGGAGGAGTCAGAACTCTCTAAATGTAAATTGGCAACACTAATGGCCTTGGTCGGTGAAGTGCGAGGATCTATTACATTGACAAGATTAACAATGGAAGTACATGCCTTCAAAGGCGGGATATATCTAGCCAATCTATTGTAGAATAGAGCCAGTCAGTTAAGGCAAAACCCGTCGACGCTGGTCCAATTGTTCACCACCCTAGAGGACTCCTGATCACTGGCAAAGAATGAACCTCTAACTAAATTGTAGAAATGTAAACGTGTATTGAAAGCATTTCATGAGAACTAAAAGGTGTGAAATGAAAATATTGTCCCCACTTGCATTAATTTATTGACGGTCCTGAAGTTGCCCCAGAGGCTTATCTGAAAGCCAACCACATTTGGTTTGGTCGCACACCAGTTGGCAGTCGTGAATTCGCCTAATTATTTTGCCAACTCTTCCCACCTATATCAAACCATTTGTTTGAGTTGTCATAGCTGCTAGCATTTCTTAATGAACCATATCTAAAACAAGGCTATATCAGGAAGTGCAGTCGCCCTTAACAGACCGTCTTTTTATCTGTGTAGACACATTTTGGGCGGTGTCGACACTTTTGCTACCTCTCTGGATGCGCTGTACATAGATAAGGTTAGAGTATCTAGCTAAATAGAAGAATATCTGTTTTA
Source organism: Oncorhynchus nerka (assembly GCF_034236695.1). NCBI lineage: Eukaryota > Metazoa > Chordata > Actinopteri > Salmoniformes > Salmonidae > Oncorhynchus > Oncorhynchus nerka. The sequence goes on from NC_088422.1 coordinate 75,512,683, forward strand.
CTATTTGGTGGCAGCCGGATTTGCAATGACAACTTCCTGCCCATCGCGTTTAAATGCTTCACTGTGGTGTTTTGGGTCATATTTTGCTGACACTGCGTGTGGAGATATGCACGCTTCATAAAGTCCAAATACTTTTGAGACTCGCTCTACTAGCCAACTGAAGGGCTTAAGTGATTGATCTCTCATAACCAAACAAACTCATTATCTATAGAATTGAATGACTGGATAGCACCAACCTTCTGTAAAGTTAGACTGAGTTATTGAAGAGTCAGAATCTTCCCTCTGGCATCGGGGCTCCATGCTGTTTTAAAAGTGCCTTAATTAATTGAACCAAAGTGTGCCTTTCCTTTTGACAGTTAATACATTTCCATTTCAGAAACATGTCTCCTCCGGTGAGACAGAACTTCCATCAGGACTGTGAGGCTGCCATCAACCGGCAGATCAACCTGGAGCTGTACGCTTCCTATGTTTATCTGTCCATGGTAAGACTGGAAGGGGAATGGAGAGGAAGAAGGGTTTGGCAAGTGCAGTCTCGGATACTAGTATGACTGATTAGATTACAGGAACACTGAGTCATGAGGTGTAAGAAAATGTTACACCCCATGACAGTGCAGATGTGTGTGTTTTCAACACTCTGGCCTCTTGGCATCCCATTTAATACTAGGGCTGGGCGGTATGGCCTAAATTATCATTGTTTTCAACCTTGTGAGTGATGCACGTTTTTATTTAGTTATATCACACTCTGAATCAGTTTTGTTGTACAATTCACTGCATTTCAAACAGTCAGAAATCTAAAGAATTCAAGGCTCATGAAACTATATCCAGGCCAAATAAGCCTTCCACAACCATAAGACCCACTAATTTAATTATACAATCAAACATTTTAAGTGCTTTTTTTTGCAGCATTTGCTGTTAACAGGAGGCTACCATGTTTATGCCTAAACTTTCCTACTAATTAACAATTCATTCAGCACTGTCTGTGATCATGGTAGCATCCATATTAATGTAGTGTTTAATTTCTGTTCTTATTTAGTGACTCCCAAATGATGATGCATTTACCATTTCTATTGGATGCAAATTTGGAGTCCCAAGCTTGATTTAGTCATTGCGTGTTAGGCATATGGGACCACATATGTTTACTTTAATACACTGAAGTAAATTTGTCCCATTAATTTTATCCCCCTAAAATGTTTGGACTATGTATAAAAGTGCTTTACTTTCTAAACGGTTGACCCGACATGGATCAAAATACACTCAAATTAAAGCTGTCTGTCATAGTCATTGTATCATTTCAAGTGCTGGATACAGATTCAAAACAACAATAAAATGTCACTGTCCCAACACTTGTGGATCTCATTTTATCTGCATACTGATAGCAGTGATCATTGTAGATACACATTGATTCTACTGATCGCTACTTATGTCAAGATGGTAGAACTGGAACCAGCCAGATATCTTTGAATTCACCTTTACCTTCTCTGTCTCAGGCGTATTACTTCGATCGTGATGACCAGGCCCTGCACAACTTTGCTAAGTTTTTCAAGAACCAGTCCCACGAAGAACGTGAGCATGCTGAGAAGCTGATGAAAGTTCAGAACCAGAGGGGAGGGAGAATCTTCCTACAGGACGTCAAGGTGTGTGCTAAGTGCTTGTGTGCATGTCCATGTTTCGCCTGTGTCCAAATGCATGCTTTCAGCGGGAGTTTATTGTGGGGATATAATAGTTCCCATCTAGGGAGGACTGACAGAGGGAGATTGAGGGTGTGGACCACTTATCTTTCAGACGTTTAAACCGCTGCGTGTCATTGACACTGTCAGAGATAAATGTACTGTTGCAATGGGCATGGAGAGAATGTTAAACTGCAGCCATACTGAATCCTAGAGAAAGACTGACTTTGCTTACAGAGTAAAGCAATGGGGTTAAGAAAACAGGCAACAGGTGATATTTAAACTTGACTAAATGGTTATTAAGCAGCTAGGTAGCCAATGTGTACACCACTTTGTCTGACATAAGCCAGTGGGGGGAATAGTGGCTTGTGAAGAGGCACTACGGCTGCTCTTTCTAACACCATATGTATGGCTTGTTCCAGAAACCAGAGAAGGATGAGTGGGGTAGCGGTGTGGAGGCCCTTGAGAGTGCCCTGCAGCTGGAGAAGAGTGTAAACCAGTCCCTGCTGGACCTGCACAAGGTCTGCGCTGATCACAACGACCCACACGTGAGTATATGGAGTCATGAACTATACAAAGGCAAAACGCTATGTTATTTTAACTGCAAGATGTTTTTAAGAATCTCTGAAGATTTCAAATCAGAATCTAATCCACCCATATTTATCATGTAATTCAAGATATCATAAACAGGGTGCCAAATCTGAAGTCTTGTCAGGTTTTTCATGCAGTGTACACTTTAATCAGTGCCAAGTCCAGAGGGTCACATGAAGGGTTTTAAAAACTCTTTTCCTCTAGGGTCTAGAAGAACACTAGAGATTATTCATCCCTGTTCTGTTTGAGGCATCACTCCACTGAGTTTTGCTCACCTGTTGGTCCTTTCTCTCATTTGGTCCTTTTCTCTTAGATGTGTGACTTCATTGAGACACACTACCTGGACGAGCAGGTGAAGTCCATAAAGGAGCTGGGTGACTGGGTGACCAACCTCCGCCGAATGGGTGCCCCCCAGAATGGCATGGCCGAGTACCTGTTTGACAAACATACTTTGGGCAAAGAGAGCACATAGACCCTCCATTTTCTTGCTATATCCTATAGCTGTGTTTCTGTCTTGCTTGATATATCTATAGGATTGGCATCAATCAAGTTCATCCTTGAATCCTTAGTTTGTGCTATGCTATTCCCTCCCGTTCCTATAAGCCAGTAGCCCTTTCCCCTCCAATTGCCTGTCTAGCCCGCTTGTTTTGACTGCAGTTGTCAATAAATGAAACCCTCTGGATTCTGATGGGCCTCTTTGTCATAATTCTGCATAGGTGTGTGCGTATATAAAGATGAGTCTAAATGGTCTCATTCAGACATGGTTAAACACTGAACAAAACTGGTCTGATACAAAATGGATAGAATAAAGCAAATTCAACAAGTTGGAAGCTAGAGAAATGAGACTGACTATAAAATAGTGCACTTTCTTTTTTCACCTTTATTTAACCAGGTAGGCAAGTGTAGAATAAGTTTTTTTTTACATTTGCGACCTGGGCAAGAAAGCAAAGCAGTTCGACCTAACTGTTACAGATGGAGTAAAACAAATATACAGAGAAATAAGTCTATGCGATGTGAGCAAATGAGGTAAAAGCAAAAAGGCCATGGTGGCGAAGTAAATACAATCTAGCAAGTAAAAAAATAAACACTGGAATGGTAGATTTGCAGTGGAAGAATGTGCAAGTAGAAATAATTGGGTGCAAAGGAGATAAATACAGTAGGGGAAGAGGTCGTTTGGGATAAATTATAGATGGGTTATGTACAGTAATCTGTGAGCTGCTCTGACAGTTGATGCTTAAAAAGCTAGTGAGGGAGAAGTGTTTCAGAGATTATTGTAGTTTGTTCCAGTCATTGGCAGCAGAGAACTGGAAGGAGAAGCAGCCAAAGTAAGAATTGGTTTTGGGGGTGACCAGAGATTCCTGCTGGAGTGTGTGCTACAGGTGGGTGCTGCTATGGTGACCAGCGAGCTGAGATAAGGGATGACTACCTAGAAAGATGGTGTCGGAAAGGCTTTTAAGTGACAGTATTGATTTAATAACCATATCGAAGTAATCTTGCAGTCACAAGATGACGTGTGGTCCTCCCCCTCCGATTTTGGAAAGCATACAGTTTAGGCTACAAACTGTACTTAACAGCATGGTGAAATTGCAAAGTGATGAGCTTGATGCTCCTTTCCCAAAAATATTGAGGGTCTTATTCTGGTGACAAAATTAACACTCAATGTGTGGCTGCCATTTGACAATTAAAAATGATCTCAGTCCATGAAGTCTGATTTGTTGTGGCCCCCACAATCATTTAAGTTGCCCATCCCTGATGTAGGCTATACCCACACTATGAGCTGTTGGCTAGAGTGCGTGTGCCAATACCAGAGTGGGCACATCCGCTATATTAACTCATTTTTTTGTAACAAAACCATCAGTTGAAACTAATGAAAACCAATTTAACATTTAACCGATAGTTTTTTTTACGTGCACTACCTCATACACAATTTTATCTGCAAAAAGTCTATCTGATGGGAGTAGGCTCAGATTATATTAATGTGGATTTGAATATTTAGATAAATCACGTGCAAATTTGATGGAAACCTCGCTATGGATTAAGATTTGAGATGTATATTAAAAGGTTTTGTGGCAAAACGCTATATATCCATTTAGCTGGAATGGAATGTTTGTATCCTGCAGCTTAGACAGATATATGTATTTTTTATATTGATGTCGTAGACATCACTAGACAGGAATTCGAATGATATCTAGTTTATGTAAGCTAGTGCGGACGGCTCATAATGGCTGGAATGGAGTAAATGGAATGGTACCCTTTTGCCCTCAGAACAGCCTCAATTCGTTGGGGCACGGACTCTACAAGGTGTTACAGGGATGCCGGCCCATGTTGACACCAATGCTTCCCTCAGTTGTTTCAAGTTGGTTGGATGTCCTTTGGGTGGTGGAGCATTCTTGATACACATGGGAAAGGGTTAAGCTTGAAAAACCCAGCAGCGTTGTAGTTCTTGACACAAAACGGTTTGCCTGGCACCTTTCATACCCTGTTAAAAGGCACTTAAATCTTTTCTTGTTTCAATTGTCTCAAGGCTTAAAAATACTTGTTTAATTAACCGGTTTCCTCGTATTCATCTACACTGATTGTGGTGGATTTAACAAGTGATATCAATGAGGGTTCATGTATTTTACCTGGTCAGTCTATGTCACGGAAAGAGCAGGTATTAATTTAAGTGATAATGCCCTCGAAACGGGTGTGATAGATTACATGTAATCTGTTACTACCCAACCCTGCCCTTAGTGTAGTGGGTCTATGACATCATCCTATCTAGGGTTCTATATCTATGATCACCAATGTGTCATTTGTACAGTTCATATATATATATACACACACACACACACACACTACAGTTCAAAAGTTTGGGGTCACTTAGAAAAGTACTTGTTTTTTAAAGAAAAGCACATTTTTTGTCCATTAAAATAACATCAAATTGATCAGAAATACAGTGTAGACATTGTTAATGTTGTAAATGACTATTGTAGCTGGAAACGGCTGATCTTTTTATGGAATATCTACATAGGTGTACAGAGGCCCATTATCAGCAACCATCACTCCGGTGTTCCAATGGCATGTTGTGTTAACTAATCCAAGTTTATCAATTTAAAAGGCTAATTGATCATTAGAAAAACCTTTTGCAATTATGTTAGCACAGCAGAAAACTGTTCTGATAAAAGTAGCAATAAAACTGGCCTTCTTTGGACTAGTTGAGTATCTGGAGCATCAGCATTTGTGAGTTTGATTACAGGCTCAAAATGGCCAGAAACAATTAACTTTCTTCTGAAACTCGTCAGTCTATTCTTGTTCTGAGAAATTAAGGCTATTCCATGCGAGAAATTGTCAAGAAACTGAAGATCTCATACAACGCTGTGTACTACCTTCACAGAACAGCGCAAACTGGTTCTAACCAGAATAGAATGAGTGGGAGGCCCCAGTGCAAAACTGAGCAAGAGGACAAGTACATTAGAGTGTCTAGTTTGAGAAACAGACACCTAACAAGTCCTCAACTGGCAGCTTCATTAAATAGTACCCGCAAAAACACCAGTCTCAACTTCAACAGTGAAGAGGCGACTCCGGGATGCTGGCCTTCTAGGCAGAGTACCTCCATCCAGTGTCTGTGTTCTTTTGCATATCTTAATATTTTCTTTTTATTGGCCAGTCTGAGAATATGGCTTCTTCTCTGCAGCTTTGCAAAAAATGTAAAATTGGAGTCATGAGAAGGGCAAACCTAGCCTATGACCTGACTCATCACCTTATATATTACTGCCCCCTAGTTATGACAAGTTCAGGGAGTGAGTGTTTTAATAAATCAAACAATGAACACTTAACACACCAACATGAAAACAGAGTCAATAACACCTGAGGAAAGAACCAAGGGGAGTGACAGATACAGGGAAGATAATCAAGGAGGTGATGGAGTCCAGGTGAGTGTCATGAGGCGCAGGTGCGCGAGACGATGGTGACAGGTGTGCGGGACACTCAGCAGCCTGATGACCTAGAGGCCAGAGAGGGAGTATATGTGACACCAATGTAAAATTGGAGTCATGAGAAGGGCTAACCTATGACCTGACCCATCACCTTATATTTTACTGCCCCCCAGTTGTGGCATCCCAAAAAACACACAAAAACTCTACAACCCATATTTCTTCTAGCCTCCCACAAATTCTTTATCTTCTTAACACTAAAACTGAACCTAAATAATATGAAAATGAAATGTATATATTTTATACAACTTAAACTAAATAGAAACTAATACGGATGTACAAAACAAACAGAAATAAAAACAAATATAAAAACACATAACCTTGCTGTGCTGTCTCCATACTGACATGTCATTATGCAACCGACATGACGTCATCATGATGGCACTGGCCATAAAAGTTTAAAACTAGTTAAAAACTTTTTTTGTTTTTTTTGTTACCTTTAGAATTTCTAGTATTTGTTAGCACTTTACACTAAGGTACTATTTGAAGTGTGTTTTATGTACAGGTAACTGCCAAAATAAAGGAAACACTTGAGATTTGATTTGATTTTGATTTGATTTAAGTAAAGGAGGGATACAAAGTATTTTGAAAGCAGGTGCTTCCACACAGGTGGGGTTCCTGAGTTAATTAAGCAGTTAACGTCCCATCATGCTTAGGGTCATGTATAAAAATGCTGGGCAGGTCATTATTTTGGCTATCATGGCTTTGGCACTCAGGATGACAATGCCCCCGTCCACTGGGAAGGAGTGGTCACTGATCTGGTTGGCTGAACATGAAAATGATGTAAACCATATGCCATGGCTGTTTCAGTGACTAGATCTCAACCCAATTGAACACCTATGGGAGATTCTGGAGCAGTGCCTGAGACAGTGTTTTCCACCAAAATACAATGATTTGCAATTGAGGACAAAAGCTAAATAGGTCAGTACAGTAAAAGCATTAAAATCTATAATTTGTTTTCTGATGTGTTGTTGCTGACTAGAAGAGGCAGTGTCAGTTAGCCATTCTCAAGAGGCCAGACAGGGGTTATATCCAGAAACTGGTAGGCCTCACTAGATGCTAAGAGGCCTATGTACTTTAAACTGTCCATATACATTTTTGTTGTTGTAGCAGTATGCCCCATAAAAGCTCACTAGGTTTTCTAATACCTTCTTTGTGAGACATTGGAAAACCTCCCTGGTCTTTGTTATTGAATCTTTGCTATATGTAGTTTACTGTAGTCCAGTCAATGCCATCCATTTCAACTATTGCTGTATATATATTATTCTGTCCCGTGGATTTTTTATTTGATTCATTTCATTTCACCTTTATTTAACCAGGTAGGCCAGTTGAGAACAAGTTCTCATTTACAACTGCGACCTGGCCAAGATAAAGCAAAGCAGTGCGACACAAACATCAACACAAATAAACAAACTTACAGTCAATAATAGAAAAGAAAAATCAATGTGCAGTGTTTGCAAATGTAGAAAATTAGGGAGGTAAGGCAATAAATAGGCCACAGAGGCAAAATAATTACAATTTAGCATTAACACTGGAGTGATAGATGGGTTAACCCTCGGAAACCAGATTGCATAGTGGCAAAGGTACGGTGGGATTTGAAATGGTTGGTGATCTGTTTGTTAACTTGGCTTTTGAAGATTTTAGAAAGGCAGGGCAGGATGGATATAGGTTTATAACAGTTTGGGTCTAGTGTCACCCCCTCTGAAGAGGGGGATGACTGCGGCAGCTTTCCAATCTTTGGGGATCTCAGACGATACGAAAGAGAGGTTGAACATCCTAGTAATAGGGGTTTTCATTTTCAGCTGATCATTTTAGAGGGAGAGTCCCATCACACACACATATATATATTTACACTATGGACTCATTGCTTGTCGTATCATTTTTATATTTCTTAATTCCATTCTTTTACTTTTAGATCTGTGTGTATTGTTGTAAATTGTTAGATATTACTGCACTGCTGGAGCTATTAACACAAGCATTTCTCTACACCCGCAAAACATCTGCTAAATATGTGTATGCAACCAATAAAAATAGATTTTATTTGTAAACAAGAGTAATTGTGACCAGTATCAGGATGAATAATGTTGAAGTCAAAAGTTTACATACACCTTAGCCAAATACATTTAAACTCAGTTTTTCACAATTCCTGACATTTAATCCTAGTAAAAATGTCCTGTTTTAGGTCAGTTAGGATCACCACTGTATTTTAAGAATGTGAAATGTCAGAATAATAGTAGAATGATTTATTTACGCTTTTATTTCTTTCATCACATTCCCAGTGGGTCAGAAGTGATTGATTCACTTGGGTCAAACATTCCAGGTAGCCTTCCACAAGCTTCCCACAATAAGTTGGGTGAATTTTGGCCCATTCCTCCTGTCAGAGCTGGTGTAACTGAGTCAGGTTTGCAGGCCTCCCTTGCTCGTGCACGCTTTTTCAGTTCTGCCCAAAAATTTTCTATGGGATTGAGGTCAGGGCTTTGTGATGGCCACTCCAATACCTTGACTTTGTTGTCCTTAAGCCATTTTGGCACAACTTTGGAAGTATGCTTGGGGTCATTTTCCATTTGGGAGACCCATTTGCGACCAAGCTTTAACTTCCTGACTGATGTCTTGAGATCTTCAAAATACCCACATAATTTTCCATCCTCATGATGCCAACTATTTTGTGAAATGCACCATCCCTCCTGCAACAAAGCATCCCCACAACATGATGCTGCCACCCCTGTGCTTCACGTTTGGGATGGTGTTCTTCGGGCTTGCAAACCTTCCCCTTTTACCTCCAAACATAACGATGGTCATTAAGGCCAAACTGTTCTATTTTTGTTTCATCAGACCAGAGGACATTTCTTCAAAAAGTACGATCTTTGTCCCCATGTGCAGTTACAAACCGTAGTGTGGCTTTTTTATGGCGGTTTTGGAGCAGGGGCTTCTTCCTTGCTGAGCGGCCTTTCAGGTTATGTCGATATAGGACTCGTTTTACTGTGGATATAGATACTTTTGTACCTGTTTCCTCCAGCATCTTCACAAGGTCTTTTGCTGTTGTTCTGGGATTGATTTTCACTTTTCACAACAAAGTACGTTCATCTAGGAGACAGAACGCGTCTCCTTCCTGAGCGGTATGATGGCTGCGTGGTCCCATGGTGTGTATACTTGTACTATTGTTTGTACAGATGAATGTGGTACCTTCAGGCATTTGGACATTCCTCCCAAGGATGAACAAGACTTGTGGAGGTCTACAATTTGTTTTCTGAGGTCTTGGCTGATTTCTTTTGATTTTCCCACGATGTCAAGCAAAGAGGCACTGAGTTTGAAGGTAGGCCTTGAAATACATCCACAGGTACACCTCCAATTGACTCAAATTATGTCAATTAGCCTATCAGGCTTCTAAAGCCATGACATCATTTTCTAGAATTTTCCAAGTTGTTTAAAAGACACAGTCAACTTAGTGTATGGAAACTTCTGACCCACTGGAATTGTGCTACAGTTAATTATAAGTGAAATAATCTGTCTGTAAACAATTGTTGGAAAATTATGTCCTAATCAACTTGTTAAAACTATAGTTTATTAACAAGAAATTTGTGGAGTGGTTGAAAAACGAGTTTTAATGACTCCAACCTAAGTGTATGTAAACTTCCTTCTTCAACTGTAAATAGATACTAATGGTAATGGCAAGCAACAATAAATGAACAGCAGCATAGGTGTGAGGGGGAGCAGTAATTGTGTAACCCTTAAGATAAAGGTGCCAACTGTAAGATGTGGGCATGCAAATTGCCTTTCATGTCTATGTCTATTAAATACCTGTATTCTACCCTACTATAGTAGTCTATAATGAATCATATCATAAGGAATCATTCTCTCATATTAGGTGAGAGGCAAACTTTTGGAACCTCAACCATCATGACAATTACGACATTAAAAGCAGAAAAACAAACTGCTCCCCCATTAGTCTTATTAATACAGACGCATCCCATTTTGATGCCTTGTTTTTTTAAGCTGTAGGCCTAGTTACACAATTGAGGAGTATCCTCCTTATTGCCCAAGGCTTCAGAGCACGTCCTCTAATTCATCTTGTCATGACCTGGAAATTTCTCATCTTGTGTTCCCGGGCATACACTTCTGATCGTAATAGCTTGGGAGGACGAAGTTAGGGAATTCCAGCTTTTGGAAAAACAGAACTCCTCCCTGGTCTGAGTGGAATATAAGAACAAGCTGCAGACCACAAACCAACACAAAACACAAGGGAGTTCAAACTGCTTGACTGACTAACTAACTAAGGAGCTAGAAGGTAAGCGATAACTCTCTTATATGAGGCAGTCTTAGTTTAAGTTGAATAAATGATCTGTAAATATGTTAGCAATTCATATAGTGGCCTATGCTCTCTCTCACCCTCGTGTTTCCTTCAGTTTGTCGCATCTGCAAGTATGAAGCTGCTTCTAGCTGGACTTGTTCTGACCCTCGTTGTAGGAGCTCAAGCTCAGTGGTACCGCTTCCCTGGTGAAGCTGCTCGAGGTCCGTTTATACACTTTAATCATTGTTTCTTCATTGTTGACAGAAATAGATACAGAAACCAGTAGCAACAAATCTATCAAGAGCGACATGTACTGTATTTGAGGACTCCTTTAAACTCATTGTTATTTCTTGAGGCTAGTGGTTTGAAAAGTTGTAAAGTTCATTGAAAGTGTCAAACTCAACATCTGTGTCCTCCTGACCCTGCAGGTGCTAAAGACATGTGGCGTGCATATGGCGACATGAAGGACGCCAACTGGAAAAACTCAGACAAGTACTTCCATGCTCGGGGCAACTATGATGCTGCCAGGAGAGGACCAGGGGGCAGGTGGGCAGCAACAGTCATCAGGTGGGTGATTCTCAAATATCTGTGTGATGCTTATAATGTGGTTCAGTTGGTCATCAAATTATCTCATAAAAACATTCTCCTTTCTCTAATTAGATCTTTATGCCACTTTTTGTACAAAAAAAACCCTGTCTGGTCAGAAAGACAATTTGACCATTATTGGTTTACTGTGGTTGGCGAGTTACTAATGTAATATTTCTCCTCTCTCAGTAATGGCCGGGAGATGGTTCAGGGTTCCAGTGGTCGAGGACATGAGGACTCAGCAGCTGACCAGCAGGCTAACCGCTGGGGACGTAATGGACGGGACCCCAACCGATTCAGACCCCAAGGACTCCCCAAGAACTACTGAACCTAAAAAAAAGGAGGTTACTAGTCAAACTGAAGGACCACATTCCAAACAAACATATTTCACTTAATTACTGCTTTTGGTAAAAATGTCATATTCTCAAAAATTATTTTGCCCAAATCTTCTGCTAATAGACAGGTACATGGTACTGAAACTTAGTATACAATGTATTTCAAAAGTGTTGCGAAAATAAAGTGATTACACAACCAGAGACCGAATGTCTTTCTGTATTCAGTATGATATGACTGGGAAGGCTGGAAAGAAATGTTGAAATCCTGAAATGTACACTCAAATGATCTGGTGTTGGCATTTTCCCAGCCTTCAACTGGCAACCGGTCAGCCCTTTACAACTAGAAAGAGGAACTTTTGGACAGTGGGGTAGCCGTACATAGTACATGTTTTTCATAGGGTAGACATAGAAGAAGCTGAGAAAAACATAGGAGACAAGAGGCTAAGATTAATGCAGATGATGAGGTGATGTGAACTTTGAGGGCGCAACAACAATTCTTTGCCTCTGCACATCCCCATGCCCATCCCTAAGCTCCCTATCTCCAACACAACACACACCGTGTCCTCCCCTTCTCACTAACCAATAGATGCTGGTTTAACTGACCACCGATCCACCAGGCCAATTTGTTGAGTGTAACGATATAACATCGAATCCTGTTATTAGTGGTGCAGGGGAAGGCAGGGTAGCCTAGTGGTTAGAGCGTTGGATTAGTAACCGAAAGGTTGCAAGTTCAAATCCCCGAGTTGACAAGGTACAAATCTGTCCTTCTGCCCCTGAACAGACAGTTAACCCACTGTTCCTAGGTCGTCATTTAAAATTAGAATTTGTTCTTAACTGACATGCCTAGTTAAATAAAGGTACCATATAGGCTTGAACAGCTGGTCCAGGAGGATAAAAAGTGGTAGGTCAGTTCATGATAAATTACAATTATAATATTGGTATCTACAATGTCCATTTCAGTGTATTTGTTAATCATTGAGGGTCACTGATGAAATCTTTGTGAAAATAGAGACATGCTCTGGAACAAAGCTGGTGCCAGGCTATCCTTGTTGTGACATCACAAGAGAAGCATACGACGAGTAGGCTATGTATAAGTTAACACATGCATAACATTAGCATACAGCTAGGCTTTTGAACATAACCACTCATTATTACAGAATGCAGAATTACAGGCGTATTGTAAAATATGCACAGACATACAATGTTTTGATGAGCCTGACCACACCTCCACACAAGCAACCAATTGGTACAGACTTTGAACAGAGTGAGTGAGTGAGTGAGTGAGTGAGTCAGTCAGACAGACAGACAGACAGACAGACAGACAGACAGACAGACAGACAGAAAGAGAGAGAAAAAGAGAGACAGAGAGAGAGAGAGAAAAAGAGAGATGATCTAAGAAATTGTAACACAGAGGAATTGTAACTCAGGTATTTGAGTGTTTTTGCTTTCCTAGATTTTCTCTTTTTTGGCACTCTTAATTTGAAAATATGAACTTTAGGGCTCAAAGTGAGGTCAATAGCAATAGATTTTGCCATTTCAAATATCATAGATTTTGCTATATCATTATTAACTTTACCTGAGATGTGAAATGGGTAGCAACAGGGTTCTGCTTCACCAAGTGGAAATAAGTAGCCTCAGCAGTTGCACTCAGCATCGATGTGATGAGCCCTGAAATGCAGCAAGGAAAACATAAGCATCATGTATTGAATACCCGATCTGTGTATACATTTATGTGGAAGGTTCACCGGGTGAGCAATGATGTGTAGTTAACGGGGGTGAATTATGTTAAGTCAGGTTTACCTGACAATCATAACACTCAAATCTGAATGTGCAAGGCAGGTAGGTGGTGGAATGGGTATAGTGTTATGTGGAAGTATTTATTTATGATGTATTAACAAACTAGATGTGGTAAGTCTCTCCATTCCTGGCAATGAAAAATACATGAGCTCATACTGTACATATAAATGAAAAGCAGACAGTGAGTAGACAGACCACTCCTGTGCCTTCTCTTAGGTACTATTCTATGACCAAGTTTCCCCACACACACACACACACACACACACGCGCACACGCACGCGCACGCGCACGCGCACACAGTAAATCCTTTTATAAAGACAACAAAGTGAAATATTCTGTCAAATATATATTGTTACATGCCTGCAAAGAGAAAATGAATGCTGTGAGCTGACAGACTAGACCTCAAACAGATATACACCCATATTTCTAATCACAGTATTGGATGTCCCATCTCCCTCTCTCTTTCTCTGCTTTCTCTTGCTCCATTCAAATACAATGCACACACACACAAATCAGGAGAGATCTGGGAGGAGTAGGAGTAGAGGAAATAGAAGAGTTTGGGATAGAATTAGGGTTGAGGGAGGAGTGGAGAGGAAGGATTGATGTGATTGGTCCAGAAGGAGGGTGGCTATACAGTCATATTCTTCTGAAAGCATGGCTCAATGAATGAACACTCTTCATTTCAGGTAGCCAGCCATTGAGGTAAATGCTACTATGCCCAGGGATAAGCCAAGTACTTTCCACACACAGATGTTTCTCAAAGCTAATTCCTCCACCATTTTCCAGCTCTCTCATTCTTGTTTTTAACTTTTTTTATTTATTGGTCATTGTCACCTTTTTGATCCCTTCTCACCCTTCTCTCTTTCTCTCCCTCTCAGTTTACCTGCCAAATTGATCAACGGGGGAATTGCTGGACTGATTGGTGTGTCGTGTATTTCCTATTGACCTAGCCAAGACCCGTCTCCAGAACCAGCAAAATGGTTCCCGTCTCTACACCAGCATGTATGTACAATGTTGTTCAACACACACATTTAACCATTCTCATTTAGAAATTATAAAACAAACTTGCAGTTTGCTTGTAGTATCTGCTTACCTCTGGTTGATTCTCTGAGGTCTTTGCACAGTAATCATTTGTGTTCACAACACAGATCAGATTGCCTTATCAAGACCATCCAATCAGAGGGGTACTTTGGCATGTACAAAGGTAGGACAAAATTGTGTGTGTGTGTGTGTGTGTGTGTGTGTGTGTGCGTGCGTGCGTGCGTGCGTGCGTGCGTGCGTGCGTGCGTGCGTGTGTGTGTGTGTGCGTGTTGTTGTGGAAATAATCATAATTTGTTGGTAACATAGGTAAGATGTTTTATATTCATCATATGTTTGTAAGTTACTTCTCATCAGAATGGTATTGTTGTATAATACTGTGGCAGGGTTGCAGTATCTGTTCTATGTCAAGACTAAGTTGCATGGGCCGCAGAGAGGGGAGAGGTCAAAGTGTCATCAAGCGTGTATCTCTTGGCTCCACAATGTCTGTGTGCCAGTCAGTGTGTCTCTGTGATCTTGTCAAGATAGGATGGATTTGATATATGCCTGTTGATATGGAGGATTGGTTTATGGTTCTAGGGTTTGAATAAGGAGACAAAGCTGAACGATGTATTATGTCTATGCTGTCTGACTATGTGTGTTCTTTGCTATTAAAGGATAGCAGTCGCAATGCAGAAGTGAGTGACCTGTGCTAGTGAACTGGTGAATTATTAACATGTTTCTAAGACTGTGTGAGTGCTTGTGTGTGTGTGTGTGTGTGCTTGTTTATGCATGTTTCTTTATGTGTATCACTAATGGTATGTGTATTGTTTTATGTGTGTTTATGGTCATGGCCTATGTGTATAGAAACAGAGAGTTTTATGTTGTATGCCTTTTGTTTAATGTAGGGAAATCACTTAAGATAACACCAGAACATCCAGGGAAATGAGCAAAGTCATTGAACCAAAATAATTATGACATTTGTTCTCTCTCTCAGTCAGAAGCTTAGCCTGCTGAGGGAGATGCTGGCGGGTTGTGGTGCTGGTACATGTCAGGTAAGATCAGTTTGGGTATCAGCCTTAGACAGCTTTCTACTACCATCTTGTGGCTCAACAGTAATTATGCACAATAGTTGTGTGTCTGCCTGGGTATTTGAACTCTTCTGAAACACAGTCACACTGTCTCTCCATCTCTCTGTCTCTCCATCTCTCTGTCTCTCCATCTCTCGGTGTCTCCATCTCTTTGTCTCTCCATCTCTCTCTCTCCATCTCTATGTCTCTCCATCTCTCTGTGATGATCAATCGGCCGATAAAAAAAAAAAATGTATTTGTGATAATGACAATTACAACAATACTGAATGAACACTTATTTTAACTTAATATAATACATCAATAAAATCAATTTAGCCTCAAATAAAATGAAACATGTTCAATTTGGTTTAAATAATGCAAAAACAAAGTGTTGGAGAAGAAAGTAAAAGTGCAATATGTGCCATGTAAAAAGCTAATGTTTAAGTTCCTTGCTCAGAACATGAGAACATATGAAAGCTGGTGGTTCCTTTTAACAGGAGTCTTCAATATTCACAGGTAAGTAGTTTTAGGTTGTAGTTATTATAGGAATTATAGGACAATTTCTCTCTATGCGATTTGTATTTCATATACCTTTGACTATTGGATGTTCTTATAGGCACTTTAGTATTGCCAGCTGTCGTGGAAGATTCAGAATTTGTTGGTAACATATGTAAGATGTTTTATATTCATCAAATGTGTGTAAGTTACTTCTCATCAGAATGGTATTTTTGTATAATACTGTGGCGGGGTTGCAGTTATCTGTTCTATGTCAAGACTAAGTTGCATGGGCCGCAGAGAGGGGAGAGGTCAAAGTGTCATCATGTGTAAACATATCTTTTACTCCCTACCTTTTTCTAGTGGGGAAAGGAGGGTGGCAGTGTCTGGAATCATTCTCATGCTCCCTTTTATCTTAACCTATAGCCTCACTCTCCTCTCCGTGAGCTTGTCCAGGATTGGTTGTATTTAGAATTGGTTGTATCTAAATGACAATTTCATATATGCCTGTTGATATGGAGGATTGGTTTATGGTTCTGGGGTTTGAGTAAGGAGACAAAGCTGAACAATTTATTATGTCTATGCTGTCTGACTATGTGTGTTCTTTGCTATTAAAGGATCTCAGTTGCATTGTAAGGGGGCTCTCAGAGAATTCACTGAGAGACACTGAATTACCTGAGAGTCACAGGATTGTGATAGAGCTCATATAATTAAAGATAGACTTTGATAACTAACTCTGACTTGTGTGTGTGGTTTGCTCCCATGATTTGATAAATAGAGGAAATTTCCACGACACAGCGTAACAGTATAGCTTCCATCCCTCTTCTCGCTCCTACCTGGGCTTGAACCAAGAACACATCGACAACAGCCACCCTTGAAGCAGCGTTACCCATCGCACCACAAAAGCTGCGGCAGAGCAAGGGGAACAACCACTCCAAGTCTCAGAGCGAGTGACGTTTGAAACGCTATTAGCGCGCACCCCGCTAACTAGCTAGCCATTTCACATCGGTTACACCAGCCTAATCTCGGGAGTTGATAGGCTTGAAGTCATAAACAGCAGAGCTGCTGGCAAAATGCACGAAAGTGCTGTTTGAATGATTCCTTACGAGCCTGCTGCTGCCTACCATCGCTCAGTCAGACTGCTCTATCAAATCATAGACTTAGTTGTAACATGATATCACACAGAAATACGAGCCGTAGGTCATTAATATGGTCGAATCCAGAAACTATCATCTCGAAAACAAGACGTTTATTCTTCAGGTGAAATACGGAACCGTTCTGTATTTTATCTAACGGGTGGTATCCATAAGTCTAAATATTCCTGTTACATTGCACAGGCATATGTTGCACGTTTTTTCTGATGACTGCCTTGCCTGGTTCACCAACTACTTTGCAGACAGAGTTCAGTGTGTCAAATTGGAGGGCCTGTTGTCCGGGCCTCTGGCAGTCTCTATGGGGGTGCCACAGGGTTCAATTCTTGGGCCGACTCTCTTCTCTGTATACATCAATGATGTCGCTCTTGCTACTGGTGAGTCTCTGATCCACCTCTACGCAGACGACACCATTCTGTATACTTCGGCCCCTTCTTTGGACACTGTGTTAACAACCCTCCAGACGAGATTTAATGCCATACAACTCTCCTTCCATGGGCTCCAACTGCTCTTAAATACAAGTAAAACTAAAGGCATGCTCTTCAACCGATTGCTGCCTGCACTTGCCCGCCCGTCCAGCATCACTACTTTGGACGGTTGGACGGTTCTGAATATGTGGACAACTACAAATACCTAGGTGTCGGGTTAGACTGTAAACTCTCCTTCCAGACTCACATCAAACATCTCCAATCCAAAGTAAAATCTAGAATTGGCTTCCTATTTCACAACAAAGCATCCTTCACTCATGCTGCCAAATATACCCTCGTAAAACTGACCATCCTACCAATCCTCGACTTCGGCGATGTCATTTACAAAATAGCCTCCAATACCCTACTCAATAAATTGGATGCAGTCTATCACAGTGTCATCCGTTTTGTCACCAAAGCCCCATATACTACCCACCAATGTGACCTGTACACTCTCGTTGGCTGGCCCTCGCTTCATACTCATTGCCAAACCCACTGGCTCCAGGTCATCTACAAGACCCTGCTAGGTAAAGTCCCCCCTTATCTCAGCTCACTGGCCACCATAGCAGCACCCACCTGTAGCACGCGCTCCAGCAGGTATATCTCTCTGGTCACCCCCAAAACCAATTCCTACTTTGGCTGCCTCTCCTTCCAGTTCTCTGCTGCCAATGACTGGAACGAACTGCAAAAATCTCTGAAACTGGAAACACTTATCTCCCTCACTAGCTTTAAGCACCAGCTGTCAGAGCAGCCCACAGATTACTGTACCTGTACATAGCCCATCTATAATTTATCCCAAACAACTACCTCTTCCCCTACTGTATTTATTTTGCTCCTTTGCACCCAATTATTTATATTTCTACCGTGCCAATATTTCAAACCGTGCCAATATATCCTCTAACCAACAGCTTTGAGGGATTGTCAATTTTATTCAACGGGTTACCAACATATTCAACATATTTTAATAAAAATTTCATTTTGATGACATTTTTCTTACTATTAAATCCTTCACGAGATATACCCTGTCTTGTTTTGCACGCTTTGTACAAAATAATAAAATGCAGTACTACAGGATATTTCTTAACATAGCTCTTTATTAGCTAGCTACAACTTGCATGTTCACGTATCTCCAACCATGATCAACTGACCATGACCTAACCATCTGGGTGGTCTTAACCAATCATAGCACAGTATGATACGGCGGTAAAATGCATCCAATTATAATTCAGTATGTTTACACATATGAATATTACATCCCCCTTCTTTTAAAACAACAACATGTTTACATATTCTAAGCGTTTCTTTTGAAAACATGCTCTGCAGTTTGAACTCAAGGTAAGTAACCATTTATATTGCATACTACACCAACTGAATCAACATAGACTCTGAACAATGATCCAACATACTGTTACTTTTCAAACAAGGGATTCTCATCAACTCAGCTTTCACAGTAGAAATTACATCTTAACATTTCAAACAAATACAATAGCAAAGCATTTCAAGTTAACTTTCAAAAACAAGTTTACAGTCAAACTCTTTTAGGGCAGCAATCCGCCTACACCCTTTGACATTTCACAGGTCTAGGACAGCTCTGGGCTTGACCTCTCTTCCTGACCTTGTGCGATATGATGCTGAGCATGCTTCTGTGTCAGTCAACAGTTCTTGTGGTGTTGCAGGTAAGTATGGTGTATGTTGTGTGTGTGTTTAGTCCATCACGCTCTCTTTCAGGGGAAAAGTTCATCTCATCGGTGTGTTGTTCTTTTGTGTTCAGTAGGTGACGACGATTGCGGCGGTACACTGCTCCTTCTGCGGCGCGGACGTGATATGAACGTTCAGTGTCAGCTGGCTGGATGACGACTGCTGGCTTCCAGAGGCCATGCTCCTGGATTCTAACTGACTCTCCGTCAATCAGTAGTGACAGCTGACCTGTCATAGTATCGCTTTTGTTGTTGTCGTCTCTGTGCACGTTTTTCATGCATTTCCTTGTAGCTGACCTCAGGTTGCAGCTGCTGGTTGGTGCTGGGAAGGATTGAGCGAATTCTGCGGCTCATCAACAGCTGGGCTGGTGATTTGAAGTTGTCAACTGGAGTGTTGCGGTATTCAAGGAGGCTGAGGTAGGGGTCTCTCTTGTCTGCTTTTGCTTTGTCCATGAGTGATGTATCAATCTGCACAGATTTTTCAGCAAGGCCATTACTTTGAGGGTAATGTGGGCTTGTGGTGACGTGTGAACTTCCATGCTTTTGTGAAGGATTCAAACTCATTTGATTTTGTAACAGGGCCCATTGTCAGATATTAAAGTCTCTACAATACCATGCCTGGCAAAGGCTGCTTTCAGCTTGTGTATCACAGCTGCAGATGTGGTGCTGTGAAGCTTGTCGAGTTCGAAGTATCTGCTGTAGTAGTCCACTGTTACGATGTAGTCCTCGTTGTTTCAGGTGAACAGATCGGTTGCCACGACCTGCCAGGGTCAGTCTGGGATACAGTGAGGTAACATTGTCTCTTTGGTGTTTGAGGGGCGTTGTTCAAGACATATGGCACATTTACCAACAATGTCCTCTATTTGTTTGCACATTCCGGGCCAATACAAAATGTCCCGTGCTCTCCGTTTGCACTTTTCCATGCCCATGTGTCCGGCATGGCTCTTTGTCAAAATCTCTTCTCTGAGACTGGTAGGAATAATGATTTTCTCTCCTTTGAAAATTATTCCATTGATCTGTGATAGTTCATCACGATGGTTCCAGAATTCTGAGGGCATTTTCTCCTCTCCTCAGGCCATCCATCCTGTATGACTTTACTCAGCTATGTGAGTTGTGAGTCCTTTTCTGTTTCTGCTTGGATCTCCTTCAGTTTTGTGTCACTAACTGGTAAGTTGCAGTACACAGTGTGCATTTGCATGTCCATGCCTTCACTGAGGCTGCTGTCCTTATAGGTAAGAAACTTCCTGGAGAGTGTGTCTGCGACAGGGAGGTCTTTAACCTGGACGGTGAGTGATTGTGAAGTCGTATTTCTGTAGTTGAAGGATCATTCTCTGTAGCTTGGCGGGGCTGCGGCTTGTGGTGTCCTCATGATTGACTCAAGGGGTTTGTGGTCGGATTCCACAATGACTTGTCGTCCATATACGTACTGATGGAAACGTTTACATCCAAACAGAATGGCGTAGAGATCCTTTTCGATTTGAGCGTAGTTGATTTCACAGTCCGTGAGAGATTTGGAAGTGTAGCCGATGGGCTTTCCTTCTTGCAGTAGCACTGCATCTAGTCCATACTTCAACGTGTCCACTTGGAGTCTGAGCTCTTTGTTGGGGTCGTAGTAGGCAAGGATTGGTCCTGGTTCTCTCGTGATCAAGTCTTTCACATTCTGGAAAGCAATGTCATGTTGCTTGTCCCAGAGAAACCCACTGGACCTCTTTAGCAGTTGACGCAGGGGTGCATTAGCATTGGAGAGGCTGGGTGTGAACTTGGCTAAGTAGTTGACCATGCCAAGCACTGTTTCCAGCTCTGCACAGTTCTTTGGTGGCTCCATTTCCTTTATGGCTAAGATCTTCTGTGGATCTGGCTTGATTCCAGTCACTGTGAGAAGATCTCTGAAGTAGCTGACCTCTGTAGCGCCGACTGTGCTCTTCTCTGGGTTGAGCCGGACTCCTCTCTCGCGGGACCTTTGCAGCATCGCGCTGAGGTTTCGGTCGTGCTCCTCTTTGGTTCGACCATAGACAAGGATGTTGTCCACAATTGCCACAACTCCGTCGAGGCCTTCGTACACTTTGTCAATCTTTCACTGAAACTCGTCTTGGGCTGAGATAATCCCAAAGGCAGGCGACGGAACCTGTAGCGTCCAAACGGTGTGTTGAATGTCGTGATCTTAGATGACTCTTCTGTGAGCTTGAAAGCCCAGTAGCCTGATCTAGCGTCCATGACACTGAAGTAGTGTGCTCCCGCTAGCTTGTGTGTGATGCCATCTAGCGTTGGTGAAGGATAATGGGGGCGTTTGAAAGCCTTGTTCAAGTCTCTTGGGTCGAGACATACTCGGAGCTTGCCTGTGCGTGGTTTCTCCACCACCACTAACGCGTTTACCCAGTTAGTCGGTTCTGTAACCTTGGTGACTATGTCAGATTGCTCCATGCTCTCCAACTCTTTCTTCAGACGGGCACGGAGAGCAAGGGGAATCTTTCTCGGTGGGTAGACCACAGGGTTTGCGTCTGGCTCAAGGTGAATGGTACATTCTCCTGGGAATAATCCTATTCCTGTAAAAACATCAGCAAACTCCTCCAGTACATTGTCTGTCTCTACTGGTGCTGTCACTGATAAAACTAGCTTGATGAGGTCCATGTCTAAACATGCTTTAAGACCTTTTACTCTGACACCATGTCTTATTTTGCACGCTTTGTACAAAATAATATAATGCAGTACTACAGGATATTTCCTAATGTATCTCTTTAGTAGCTAGCTACAACTTGCATGTTCATGTATCTCCAACCATGATCAACTGACCGTGACCTAACCATCTGGGTGGTCTTAACCAATCATAGCACAGTATGATACGGCGGTAAAATGCATCCAATTATAATTCAGTATGTTTACACATATGAAAATTACATATCCCAACACAAATCTAAGGTTGCTCCCCAAGCCGCCTGGTCGTTCGTTCTATGGGTTCGGTTGCCAGTGACACGACTCCGTCGTTGTCTTTTTTTTGTATCTATGGATGGACCTAGTCGTTAGTATGGAAATGGAACATTTAGTATGAACTGGCAACATTCTTATCCCTTGCTTTCTAGCTAGCTAATTTACAGTCACATCAAACAGTGCAGCCAGAATAAAAGCAAACTAGCTGCATTTGCGTTTGTTTAAGCTGTTTTCTAGTGACATTTATTTGGATACATCCATAACAACAAGCAAATGATGCGCAATTTCCCCTGGCATAGCTCTCTCGTCAGGGCACTGGATATTCAGAGGAGCTAGCCAACAACACAGCTAACACAATCACTTCAAACTGTAGCCTAAAAAAGCCTATTTCTGCTCTTTTCCCACGATGCATCAAACACATTTGGTATGTCGTCATACTGGTCTCTGACTTGTAGTCAGACTTGCTCGTGTGGAACCACCTTAAATTTGCGCCTTTTTTCAAGGCTGATTTTAATGTCACTGAGAAAACAGCGAAGTGTCAAAGATGTATTTTTCGCAAAAATCCTTTCTGAATTTAAAAGTAATCCTCGAAGTAATAATCTAGTTTTTCAAAAGTATCTGTAATCTGATTACAATATTTTTGCTGCTAACGATATGGATTTACAGGGGGGGGGTCTATGACATCATCCCATCTAGGGTTCTATATCTATGATCACCAATGCATCATTTGTACAGGTCAAATATATATATATTTGTCACATTTGACTGTAAAACCTTGCAGTGCTACTGTTTTCTCTGTGAGTGAGGTGGATATATGGCATTTTGCAACAACATGATAGTCTCTCTGAAATGAAACAATCTAATGATAGATTTCAAACAAATACATTTAATATCCATGTGTAGCCGATGTGAAATGGCTAGCTAGTTAGCGGTGGTGCGCGCTAGTGGTGTTTCAATCGGTGACGTCACTTGCTCTGAGACCTTGAAGTAGTGGTTCCCCTTGCAATTTTTGTGGAGCGATGGGTAACGATGCTTCGAGGGTGACTCTTGACGTGTGCAGAGCGTCCCTGGTTCGCGCCCAGGTCGGGGCGAGGGGACGGACTTAAGTCTATACTGTTACACATGCCCTGATAAGATGGGGGAAAACACACCCATCTCTGTCAATATTTCATCATGTCAACTGTCTATTTGGGGCTACTGTTTGTTTTGGACAGGACCATAGTAACACTGTCAAAAGCAGGATGCGATGCTGAGGAAATTCCGAAGTTTCATTTCCAGTCAGAACTGTTTCTATTAGTCAGGAACGGCATCTGGCATCTCAGCTGGCTTTCACCACCAACAAAACATTACTGGTAATGTGTCCCAAGGCCATCCAGCCATTGGTTCTCATTTGAACAATAACAGCGGGGTCAATGTTTTGTGTAACTGTTAATAATCACAATACAGTTTCGGAAACCTCAGGAATTCTATTTTCATATCACCCCAAAATGATTTTACAAATACAAAAAAGACACAGATTTCCACTGAGGTGTTTTGCATTACACTTCCTGAACTAATGGAAACTCAGGAGGGAACAACAAAAAAACGTTGTCTTGAAGCTGTTAAACAGAACACCTCAGTGGAGATCTGTGGTAAAATAGTACATTTATCTTTTGTATTTGTAAAGTTATTTATGGATAAGTTGAGTATTCAAGGTTTCCAAAACCATATTGCAATCAGGGATAAAATTATTTATAGATAGAGGGTTTCATACTAGACCAAATAACTTCAGCTAATAAAAAGGGACATGGAATGACTCCAATTGTTACGAGTGTGCTGAGAGTCATTAAGCAAGTTCAATGAATGAGTGATTTAATAAATAAAAGGAACAATGATCACGCAACACACAGACAAGAAAAAAGAGTCAATAACACCTGGGGAAAGAACCAAGGGGAGTGACAGATATAGGGAAGATAAGCAAGGAGGTGATGGAGTCCAGGTGAATGTCATGAGGCGTAGGTGCGCGAGACGATAGTGACTGGTGTGCGGGATACATTAGAGTGTCTAGTTTGAGAAACAGACACCTCACAAGTCCTCAACTGACAGCTTCATTAAATAGTACCCGCAAAAACACCAGTCTCAACTTCAACAGTGAAGAGGCGACTCCGGGATGCTGGCCTTCTAGGCAGAGTACCTCCATCCAGTGTCTGTGTTCTTTTGCACATCTTAATCTTTTCTTTTTATTGACCAGTCTGAGAATATGACTTTTTCTCTGTAGCTTTGCAAAAAATGTAAAATTGGAGTCATGAGAAGGGCAAACCTAGCCTATGACCTGACTCATCACCTTATATATTACTGCCCCCTAGTTATGACAAGTTCAGGGAGTGAGTGTTTTAATAAATCAAACAATGAACACTTAACACACCAACATGAAAACAGAGTCAATAACACCTGAGGAAAGAACCAAGGGGAGTGACAGATACAGGGAAGATAATCAAGGAGGTGATGGAGTCCAGGTGAGTGTCATGAGGCGCAGGTGCGCGAGACGATGGTGACAGGTGTGAGGGACACTCAGCAGCCTGATGACCTAGAGGCCAGAGAGGGAGTATATGTGACACCAATGTAAAATTGGAGTCATGAGAAGGGCTAACCTATGACCTGACCCATCACCTTATAAATCAAATTTCAAATCAAAATCAAATCAAATGTATTTATATAGCACTTTGTACATCAGCTGATATCTCAAAGTGCTGTACAGAAACCCAGCCTAAAACCCAAATAGCAAGCAATGCAGGTGTAGAAGCACGGTGGCTAGGAAAAACTCCCTAGAAAGGCCAAAACCTAGGAAGAAACCTAGAGAGGAACCAGGCTATGTGGGGTGGCCAGTCCTCTTCTGGCTGTGCCGGGTGGAGATTATAACAGAACATGGCCAAGATGTTCAAATGTTCATAAATGACCAGCATGGTCGTATAATAATAAGGCAGAACAGTTGAAACTGGAGCAGCAGCACGGTCAGGTGGACTGGGGACAGCAAGGAGTCATCATGTCAGGTAGTCCTGGGGCATGGTCCTAGGGCTCAGGTCAGTTGAAACTGGAGCAGCAGCACGGCCAGGTGGACTGGGGACAGCAAGGAGTCATCATGTCAGGTAGTCCTGGGGCATGGTCCTAGGGCTCAGGTCCTCCGAGAGAGAGAAAGAAAGAGAGAAGGAGAGAATTAGAGAACGCACACTTAGATTCACACAGGACACCGAATAGGACAGGAGAAGTACTCCAGATATAACAAACTGACCCTAGCCCCCGACACGACACATAAACAACTGCAGCATAAATACTGGAGGCTGAGACAGGAGGGGTCAGGAGACACTGTGGCCCCATCCGAGGACACCCCCGGACAGGGCCAAACAGGAAGGATATAACCCCACCCACTTTGCCAAAGCACAGCCCCCACACCACTAGAGGGATATCTTCAACTACCAACTTACCATCCTGAGACAAGGCTGAGTATAGCCCACAAAGATCTCCGCCATGGCACAACCCAAGGGGGGGCGCCAACCCAGACAGGATGACCACATCAGTGAATCAACCCACTCAGGTGACGCACCCCTTCCAGGGACGGCATGAGAGAGCCCCAGTAAGCCAGTGACTCAGCCCCTGTAATAGGGTTAGAGGCAGAGAATCCCAGTGGAAAGAGGGGAACCGGCCAGGCAGAGACAGCAAGGGCGGTTCGTTGCTCCAGAGCCTTTCCGTTCATCTTCCCACTCCTGGGCCAGACTACACTCAATCATATGACCCACTGAAGAGATGAGTCTTCAGTAAAGACTTAAAGGTTGAGACCGAGTTTGCGTCTCTGACATGGGTAGGCAGACCGTTCCATAAAAATGGAGCTCTATAGGAGAAAGCCCTGCCTCCAGCTGTTTGCTTAGAAATTCTAGGGACAATTAGGAGGCCTGCGTCTTGTGACCGTAGCGTACGTGTAGGTATGTACGGCAGGACCAAATCAGAGAGATAGGTAGGAGCAAGCCCATGTAATGCTTTGTAGGTTAGCAGTAAAACCTTGAAATCAGAGAGGCTAGCACTGGAGTAATATGATATATATTACTGCCCCCCCAGTTGTGACATCCCAAAAAACACGCAAAAACTCTACAACCCATATTTCTTCTAGCCTCATTTAACATTTACATTTAAGTCATTTAGCAGACGCTCTTATCCAGAGCGACTTACAAATTGGTGCATTCACCTTATGTCATCCAGTGGAACAGTAGTGCATCTAAATCTTTTAAGGGGGGTGAGAGGGATTACTTTATCCTATCCTAGGTATTCCTTAAAGAGGTGGGGTTTCAGGTGTTTCCGGAAGGTGGTGATTGACTCCGCTGTCCTGGCGTCGTGAGGGAGTTTGTTCCACCATTGGGGGGCCAGAGCAGCGGACAGTTTTGACTGGGCTGAGCGGGAACTGTACTTCCTCAGTGGTAGGGAGGCGAGCAGGCCAGAGGTGGATGAACGCAGTGCCCTTGTTTGGGTGTAGGGCCTGATCAGAGCCTGGAGGTACTGAGGTGCCGTTCCCCTCACAGCTCCGTAGGCAAGCACCATGGTCTTGTAGCCTCCCACAAATGCTTTATCTTCTTAACACTAAAACTGAACCTAAATAATATGAAAATGAAATATATATATTTTCATACAACTTAAACTAAATAGAAACTAATACGGATGTACAAAACAAACAGAAATAAAAACAAATATAAAAACACATAACCTTGCTGTGCTGTCTCCATACTGACATGTCATTATGCAACCGACATGACGTCATCATGATGGCACTGGCCATAAAAGTTTAAAACTAGTTAAAAACTTATTTTTTCTTTTTTTTGTTCCCTTTCAAAATTGGATAATTTGGTAACACTACACGAAGGTACTGTTTTAAGTACAGGTATTTGCCAAAATAAAGGAAACACTTGAGGGATACAAAGTATTTTTAAAGCAGGTGCTTCCACACAGGTGGGGTTCCTGAGTTAATTAAGCAGTTAACGTCCCATCATGCTTAGGGTCATGTATAAAAATGCTGGGCAGGTCATTATTTTGGCTATCATGGCTTTGGCACGCAGGATGACAATGCTCCCGTCCACAGGGAAGGAGTGGTCACTGATCTTGTTGGCTGAGCATGAAAATGATGTAAACCATATGCCATGGCTGTTTCAGTGACTAGATCTCAACCCAATTGAACACCTATGGGAGATTCTGGAGCAGCGCCTGAGACAGTGTTTTACACCAAAATACAATGATATGCAATTGAGGACTAAAGCTAAATAGGTCAGTACAGTAAAGCATTAAAATCTATAATTTGTTTTCTAATGTGTTGTTGCTGACTAGAAGAGGCAGTGTTAGGAGCTTCCCGGGTGGTGCAGTGGTTAAGGGCGCTGTACTGCAGCGCCAGCTGTGCCACCAGAGACTCTGGGCGCCCAGGCTCTGTCATAATCGGCCGCAACCGGGAGGTCCATGACTTTCAGCCTTCGTCTCTCCCAAGCCCGTGCGGGAGTTGTAGCGATGAGACAAGATAGTAGCTACTAAACAATTACCATGAAATTGGGGATTGATACCAATCCCTAATTAATACCACGAAAATGGATACCACGAAATTGGGGAGAAAACAGGGTAAAAAAATCTAAAAAGAGGCAGTGTCAGTTAGCCATTCTCAAGACGCCAGACATGGGTTATATCCAGAAACTGGTAGGCCTCACGAGATGCTAAGAGGCCTATGTACTTTAAACTGTCCATATATTTTTTGTTGTTGTTGCAGTATGCCCCTAATGCCTTCTTTGTGAGGCATTGGAAAACCTCCCTGGTCTTTGTTAATCTTTGTTTGAAATTCACTGCTTGACTAAGAGACCTTACAGATAATTGTATGTGTATGGTCCAGAGATTAAGTAGTCAAAAATCATGTTAAACAGTACTATTGCACACAGAGTGAGTCCATGGAACTTATGTGACTTGTTAAGCACATTTTTACTCCTGAACACATTTAGGCTTGCCATAACAAATGGATGGAATACTTATTGACTCAAGATTTCTGATTTCTCATTTTCATTTTTATTAATTTGTAAAAGTTTCTAAAACCAAAATTCCACTTTGACATTATGGGGTAATGTGTCTAGGCCAGTGACACAACATCTCAATTAAAACATTTTAAATTCAGGCTGTAACACAACAAAATGTGGAAAAAGTAAATGGATGTGGATACTTTCTGAAGGTACTGCACATGTCGACAGCAGAGGGAACACGCCCCATCCACATCGACGGGGCCGCAGTGGAGAAGGTGAAAAGCTCCAAGTTCCCCGGCTTGGCCCCTAAGACCCACACAAACTTTTACAGATGCACCATTGAGAGCATCCTGTTGGGCTATATCACTCCCTGGTACGGCAACTGCACCACCCGCAGAGCTCTCCAGAGGGTGCTATGGTCTGCCCAATGCATCACCCAATGCATCACCGGGGAAACAATGCCTGCCCTCCAGGACACCTAGAGTACCCGATGTCAGGACACCTAGAGCACCCGATGTCAAGGTCATCAACCACCCGAGCCACAGCCTGTTCACCTTGATTTCATCCAGAAGGCAAGGTCAGTACAGGTGCATCAAAGCTGGGACCGAGAGACTGAAAAACAGCTTCTATCTCAAGGCCATCACACTGTTAAACAGCCATCACTTGCCAGCCTCCATGCAGTACCCTTCCCTGAAATTAGTCATTGTCACTTGCCGGGTACCACTCGGTTACTCAAACCTACACCTTAGAGGCTGCTAACCTATGCACATAGACATGGAATCACTGATTACTTTAATAATGGAACACTGGTCACTTTAATAATGTTGAAATACTGTTTTACTAATTTCATATGTACAGTATATATTGCATTCTTAATGCCATCTCATTCAACTATTGCTGTATATATACTATTCTATCCTACGTATTCTACAGATACCCTAAATATATCCACATACCGTCCATAACGTCTTTACATCCCATCACACACATATATATATATATATATATATATATATATATATATATATACTTCAGTCTCTGACATTGCTTGTAAAATGTATATATTTCTTAATTCCATTATTTTACTTTTAGATCTGTGTGTATTGTTGTAAATGGTTAGATATTACTGCACTGCCGGAGCTAAGAGCACAAGCATTTCTCTACACCCGCAAAACATCTGCTAAATAGGTGTATGCGACCAATACATTTTGATTTGATTTGTAAAAAAGAGCAATTGTGACCAGTAGTAGGATACTAATGGTAATGGAAATCAATAATCAATGAACAGCAGCATAGGTGTGAGGGGGAGCAGTAATTGTGTAACCCTTAAGATAAAGGTGCCAACTGTAAGATGTGGACATGCAAATTGCCTTTCATGTCTATGTCTATTAAATACCTGTATTCTACCCTACTATAGTAGTCTATAATGAATCATATCATAAGGAATCATTCTCTCATATTAGGTGAGAGGCAAACTTTTGGAACCTCAACCATCATGACAATTACGACATTAAAAGCAGAAAAACAAACTGCTCCCCCATTAGTCTTATTAATACAGACGCATCCCATTTTGATGCCTTGTTTTTTTAAGCTGTAGGCCTAGTTACACAATTGAGGAGTATCCTCCTTATTGCCCAAGGCTTCAGAGCACGTCCTCTAATTCATCTTGTCATGACCTGGAAATTTCTCATCTTGTGTTCCCGGGCATACACTTCTGATCGTAATAGCTTGGGAGGACGAAGTTAGGGAATTCCAGCTTTTGGAAAAACAGAACTCCTCCCTGGTCTGAGTGGAATATAAGAACAAGCTGCAGACCACAAACCAACACAAAACACAAGGGAGTTCAAACTGCTTGACTGACTAACTAACTAAGGAGCTAGAAGGTAAGCGATAACTCTCTTATATGAGGCAGTCTGAGTTTAAGTTGAATAAATGATCTGTAAATATGTTAGCAATTCATATAGTGGCCTATGCTCTCTCTCACCCTCGTGTTTCCTTCAGTTTGTCGCATCTGCAAGTATGAAGCTGCTTCTAGCTGGACTTGTTCTGACCCTCGTTGTAGGAGCTCAAGCTCAGTGGTACCGCTTCCCTGGTGAAGCTGCTCGAGGTCCGTTTATACACTTTAATCATTGTTTCTTCATTGTTGACAGAAATAGATACAGAAACCAGTAGCAACAAATCTATCAAGAGCGACATGTACTGTATTTGAGGACTCCTTTAAACTCATTGTTATTTCTTGAGGCTAGTGGTTTGAAAAGTTGTAAAGTTCATTGAAAGTGTCAAACTCAACATCTGTGTCCTCCTGACCCTGCAGGTGCTAAAGACATGTGGCGTGCATATGGCGACATGAAGGACGCCAACTGGAAAAACTCAGACAAGTACTTCCACGCTCGGGGCAACTATGATGCTGCCAGGAGAGGACCAGGGGGCAGGTGGGCAGCAACAGTCATCAGGTGGGTGATTCTCAAATATCTGTGTGATGCTTATAATGTGGTTCAGTTGGTCATCAAATTATCTCATAAAAACATTCTCCTTTCTCTAATTAGATCTTTATGCCACTTTTTGTACAAAAAACCCTGTCTGGTCAGAAAGACAATTTGACCATTATTGGTTTACTGTGGTTGGCGAGTTACTAATGTAATATTTCTCCTCTCTCAGTAATGGCCGGGAGATGGTTCAGGGTTCCAGTGGTCGAGGACATGAGGACTCAGCAGCTGACCAGCAGGCTAACCGCTGGGGACGTAATGGACGGGACCCCAACCGATTCAGACCCCAAGGACTCCCCAAGAACTACTGAACCTAAAAAAGGAGGTTACTAGTCAAACTGAAGGACCACATTCCAAACAAACATATTTCACTTAATTACTGCTTTTGGTAAAAATGTCATATTCTCAAAAATGATTTTGCCCAAATGTTCTGATAATAGACAGGAACATGGTACTGAAACTTAGTATACAATGTATTTCAAAAGTGTTGCGAAAATAAAGTGATTACACAACCAGAGACCGAATGTCTTTCTGTATTCAGTATGATATGACTGGGAAGGCTGGAAAGAAATGTTGAAATCCTGAAATGTACACTCAAATGATCTGGTGTTGGCATTTTCCCAGCCTTCAACTGGCAACCGGTCAACCCTTTACAACTAGAAAGAGGAACTTTTGGACAGTGGGATAGCCGTACATAGTACATGTTTTTCATAGGGTAGACATAGAAGAAGCTGAGAAAAACATAGGAGACAAGAGGCTAAGATTAATGCAGATGATGAGGTGATGTGAACTTTGAGGGTGCAACAACAATTATTTTTCTCTGCCCATCCCTAAGCTCCCTCTCTCCAACACAACACACACCGTGTCCTCCCCTTCTCACTAACCAATAGATGCTGGTTTAACTGAACACCGATCCACCAAGCCAATTTGTTGAGTGTAACGATATAGCAGGGAATCCACTTAGTGGTGCAGGGGAAGTAAGGAGGCCTGCAGGTACCATATAGGCTTGAACAGCTGGTCCAGGAGGATAAAAAGTGGTAGGTCAGTTCATGATAAATTACAATTATAATATTGGTATCTACAATGTCCATTTCAGTGTATTTGTTAATCATTGAGGGTCACTGATGAAATCTTTGTGAAAATAGAGACATGCTCTGGAACAAAGCTGGTGCCAGGCTATCCTTGTTGTGACATCACAAGAGAAGCATGGGGAGAGAGGCCAAAGAGGAGAGGATGGATGCCCCTGCTGTTAATCAATGGAACATGACAGTTTGAATGAGGATTCAATTCAACATACTATGCAACTCTATTGAGACCGGAGGTGAGACGAGTAGGCTATGTATAAGTTAACACAGATAGATAATATGCATAAAATTAGCATACAGCTAGGCTTTTGAACATAACCACTCATTATTACAGAATGCAGAATTACAGGCGTACTGTAAAATATGCACAAACATACAACGTTTTGATGAGCCTGACCACACCTCCACACAAGCAACCAATGAGAGTATGGTTCAAAGTACTGTACCAGCTTCTTGGTACAGACTTTGAACAGAGTGAGTGAGTGAGTGAGTGAGTGAGTGAGTGAGTGAGTGAGTGAGTGAGTGAGTGAGTGAGTGAGTGAGTGAGTGAGTGAGTGAGTGAGTGAGTGAGTGAGTCAGTCAGTCAGTCAGTCAGTCAGTCAGTCAGTCAGTCAGTCAGTCAGTCAGTCAGACAGACAGACAGACAGACAGACAGACAGACAGACAGACAGACAGACAGACAGACAGACAGACAGACAGACAGACAGACAGACAGAGAAAAAGAGAGACAGAGAGAGAGAGAGAAAAAGAGAGATGATCTAAGAAATTGTAACACAGAGGAATTGTAACTCAGGTATTTGAGTGTTTTTGCTTTCCTAGATTTTCTCTTTTTTGGCACTCTTAATTTGAAAATATGAACTTTAGGGCTCAAAGTGAGGTCAATAGCAATTGATTTTGCCATTTCAAATATCATAGATTTTGCTATATCATTATTAACTTTACCTGAGATGTGAAATGGGTAGCAACAGGGTTCTGCTTCACCAAGTGGAAATAAGTAGCCTCAGCAGTTGCACTCAGCATCGATGTGATGAGCCCTGAAATGCAGCAAGGAAAACATAAGCATCATGTATTGAATACCCGATCTGTGTATACATTTATGTGGAAGGTTCACCGGGTGAGCAATGATGTGTAGTTAACAGGGGTGAATTATGTTAAGTCAGGTTTACCTGACAATCATAACACTCAAATCTGAATGTGCAAGGCAGGTAGGTGGTGGAATGGGTATAGTGTTATGTGGAAGTATTTATTTATGATGTATTAACAAACTAGATGTGATAAGTCTCTCCATTACCACATGTAATCCATTCCTGGCAATGAAGAATACATGAGCTCATACTGTACATATAAATGAAAAGCAGACATTGAGTAGACAGACCACTCCTGTGCCTTCTCTTAGGTACTATTCTATGACCAAGTCCCCCCCCCCCCCCACACGCACACACACACACACACACACACACACACACACACACACACACACACACACACACACACACACAGTAGATCCTTTTATAAAGACAACAAAGCGAAATATTCGGTCAAAGATATATTGTTACATGCCTGCAAAGAGAGAAGGAGTGCTGTGAGCTGACAGAATAGACCTCAAACAGATATACACCCATATTTCTAATCACAGTATTGGATGTCCCATCTCCCTCTCTCTTTCTCTGCTTTCTCTTGCTCCATTCAAATACAATGCACACACACACAAATCAGGAGAGATCTGGGAGGAGTAGGAGTAGAGGAAATAGCAGAGTTTGGGATAGAATTAGGGTTGAGGGAGGAGTGGAGAGGAAGGATTGATGTGATTGGTCCAGAAGGAGGGTGGCTGTACAGTCATATTCTTCTGAAAGCATGGCTCAATGAATGAACACTCTTCATTTCAGGTAGCCAGCCAACACAACATTGAGGTAAATGCTACTATGCCCAGGGACAAGCCAAGTACTTTCCACGCACAGATGTTTCTCAAAGCTTTAACTGAGTGTCAGACTACTGTTCTGATATGAATTTGTACTCTGTTCTTTTCCAGTTCTCCTCCACAGCTGACTGAAACTGACAGTTGAACATTGGCTGGTTGACTGAGGTATTCTCCATCCATCTTCCACTAATCCATTGTTTTCCTTGCAGATCACATTTACAGATACACAGACAGAGAAACTGCTAAGGTAACTGTGTCTCAGATAGATGGCTGACAAGCAGATCAGGTAAGTGCGGATAAGAATATTGATGGAAACAGATGAATCTGAGAAGATTTGATCAAATTTTTTAATCGATGTTCCAGTTTGAGTCTTGAACTAATTCCTCCACCATTTTCCAGCTCTCTCATTTTTTAAAATGGATTGGTCATTGTCACCTTTTGATCCCTTCTCACCCTTCTCTCTTTCTCTCCCTCTCAGTTTACCTGCCAAATTGATCAACGGGGGAATTGCTGGACTGATTGGTGTGACATGTGTATTTCCTATTGACCTAGCCAAGACCCGTCTCCAGAACCAGCAAAATGGTTCCCGTCTCTACACCAGCATGTATGTAAAATGTTGTTCAACACACTCTTTTAACCAGTCAAAAAAAAAAAAAAACTAAAACAAACTTGCAGTTTGCTTGTAGTATCTGCTTACCTCTGGTTGATTCTCTGAGGTCTTTGCACAGTAATCCTTTGTGTTCACAACACAGGTCAGATTGCCTTATCAAGACCATCCAATCAGAGGGGTACTTTGGCATGTACAGAGGTAGGACAAAAATGTGTGTGTGTGTGTGTGCATGCGTGTGTGTGCGTGTGTGCACACAGGTTTGAGCATGTTCTTTGTTTATGACTCTGTGTATCTCTATTTCTTTAACCATTAGGTGCTGCTGTGAACCTGACTCTGGTCACTCCAGAGAAGGCCATCAAACTAGCTGCCAATGACTTCTTTAGACAGCACCTGTCCAAGGATGGGTGAGTAGTGCTCAGAGGCGTCTTTCAAACACCTACCTGTCAAATACAATCCTACACCAGTCGTAACTGACTGGTACACCAACCTCTTGCCCACTCTGATCTCTTTGAATAGATGTACTTGAAAGATGTATTATATACTATATCAGCTTTAACTAACTTCTTGTTTGGATTTGATATACACATCACAAATAGGATTGTAATAATATCTCACTATGTGCTGGGATCTAGTGGTAATACGTAGAAGTATAAATGTTTTGTAAACACACATCATGGTTGATAGGACCAATCCCACAGGCCCCTGCAGCATTTCTAGTGGTAATACGTAGAAGTATAAATGTTTTGTAAACACACAGCATGGTTGATAGGACCAATCCCACAGGCCCCTGCAGCATTATTCGCATGACATACCTGGGCTATCTTTAGCATCCCTCAACATTTCCATGGGGACCAACAACATGGATGATAAATTATTGAGTGACCTGTGCTAGTGAACTGGTGAATTATTAACATGTTTCTAAGACTGTGTGAGTGCTTGTGTGTGTGTGTTTGTGCTTGTTTATGCATGTTTCTTTATGTGTATCACTAATGGTATGTGTATTGTTTTATGTGTGTTTATGGTCATGGCCTATGTGTATAGAAACAGAGAGTTTTATGTTGTATGCCTTTTGTTTAATGTAGGGAAATCACTTAAGATAACACCAGAACATCCAGGGAAATGAGCAAAGTCATTGAACCAAAATAATTATGACATTTGTTCTCTCTCTCAGTCAGAAGCTTAGCCTGCTGAGGGAGATGCTGGCGGGTTGTGGTGCTGGTACATGTCAGGTAAGATCAGTTTAGACGGCTTTCTACTACCATCTTGTGGCTCAACAGTAATTATGCACAATAGTTGTGTGTCTGCCTGGGTATTTGAACTCTTCTGAAACACAGTCACACTGTCTCTCCATCTCTCTGTCTCTCCATCTCTCTGTCTCTCCATCTCTTTGTCTCTCCATCTCTCTGTCTCTCCATCTCTCTGTCTCTCCATCTCTCTGTGTCTCCATCTCTTTGTCTCTCCATCTCTCTGTCTCTCCATCTCTCTGTCTCTCCATCTCTCTGTCTCCATCTCTTTGTCTCTCCATCTCTCTGTCTCTCCATCTCTTTGTCTCTCCATCTCTCTGTCTTTCTATCTCTTTGTCTCTCCATCTCGCTGTCTCTCCATCTCTCTGTCTCCATCTCTTTGTCTCTCCATCTCTCTGTCTCTCCATCTCTCTGTGTCTCCATCTCTTTGTCTCTCCATCTCTTGGTGCAGGTCATCATCACCACTCCCATGGAGATGCTAAAGATTCAGTTACAGGATGCAGGGCGGATAGGTGAGAGATGGGTAGAAGAAGGAGAGAGGAGGTTGGATGTTCCCCTGTTCCCAGTCAATGTTTCATGACTAACCAATATCTTGTCAGCCAAACAAACACAAACACAAACAGATCACAGAGATCTGATCAGTTAGAACCCGTAACAACCAGCATTGTTATTGTATCAATGTAAAATAGTTATTTTATTACTTGACTGATGATGTCACACTGATGATCCTGACGATGTTGTGTGTGTTATGACACATGTAGAGGCTCAGAGGAAGCTGATGTCCCAGGCTGCAGTTAGGGCCCCTGGGGGCCCAGTGGAGTTGAGGTCCCATACAGCAATGCAGCTCACCCGGGAGCTGCTGAGGAGCCAGGGCATTGCCGGGCTCTACAAGGGCCTGGGGGCCACACTCCTGAGGTACATCTGCAAGAAGACACAATGGAAACCTTGCAAGAACACACACAAATAAAGATGATTCACATTTGATGGCCCATTCTTCTGTTCTCTTAGGGACGTGCCATTCTCCATAATCTACTTCCCCCTGTTTGCCAATCTGAACAGTCTTGGTGGCCGTGGGGCTGATGGCCCCGCTCCCTTTTATGTGTCCTTTGCATCAGGCTGCATCGCTGGCAGTACAGCTGCTGTGGCAGTTAATCCTGTGGATGGTAAGGACAGTTGTGTGTGTGTATACAGGTATGAGTGTGTATACAGTTGTGTGGTTTTTCCGTGCATCGGCAAGACAGAACAGCTGCCTCCGGTAAGACAAGGGGTGGAGGTCTGTGTCTATTTGTCAATAACAGCTGGTGCACAAAATCAAATATTAAGGAAGTCTCAAGGTTTTGCTCACCTGAGGTAGAGTATCTCATGGTAAGCTGTAGACCCCACTATTTTCCAAGAGAGTTTTCATCTATATTTTTCGTAGCTGTCTATTTACCACCACAAACCGATGCTGGCACTAAGACCGCACTCAATGAGCCGTATAAAGCCATAAGCGAACAAGAAAATGCTCATCCAGAGGCGGTGCTCCTAGTGACCGGGACTTTAATGCAGAGAAACTAAAATCCGTTTTTCCTGTTACATGTGCAAAAAGAGGGGAGAAAACTCTAGACTACCTTTACTCCAAACACAAAGACGCATACAGATCTCTCCCTCATCCTCCATTTGGCAAATCTGACTATAATTCTATCCTCCTGATTCCTGCTTACAAGCAAAAACTAAAGCAGGAAGTACCAGTGACTCTCTCAATACAGAGGTGGTCAGATGACACAGATGCTAAGCTACAGGACTATTTTGCTAGCAAAGACTGGAATATGTTCCGGGACTCATCCAGTTTCATTGAGGAATATTACGTACATACCCCAACCAGAAGCCATGGATTGCAGGCAACATCCGCACTGAGCTAAAGGGTAGGGCAAGGAGCGAGACTCTAACCCGGACGCAAATAAGAAATCCTGCTATGCCCTCAGATGAACCATCAAACAGGCCATGTGTTAATACAGTACTAAGATTGAGTCCTATTACACCGGCTCCAACGCTCGTTGGATGTGGCAAGGCTTGCATACTATTACGGACTTCAAAGGGAAGTCCAGCCGTGAGCTGACCAGTGACACAAGCCTACCAGAAGAACAAAATTACTTCTATGCGTGCTTCAAGGCAAGCAACACTGAAGCATAGATGAGAGCACCAGCAGTCGATGTGACTAAGACCTTTTAAAAAAAATGTTTACCCCCTTTTTGTCCCCCATTTCGATCTTGTCTCATCGGTGCAACTCCCCTACTGGCTCGGGAGGTGAAGGTCGAGTCATGCATCCTTTGAATCATGACCCACCAAACTGTGCTTCTTAACACCCACCCACTTAACCCGGAAGCCATCCGCACCAATGTGTTGGAGGAAACAATTGTGTGCCGCCCTTTGGGAAGAACATGGCCAGTTCTGATACTGCGATGCAGTGCCTTAGACCACTGTGCCACTCGGGAGGCCCATGAGTAGGATCTTTAAACAGGTAAACATTCACAAGGCCGCAGGGCCAGATGGTTACCAGGACGTGTACTCCGGGCATGCACTGACCAACTGGCAAGTGCCTTCACTGATATTTTCAACCTGTCCCTGGCCGAGTCTGTAATACCTACATGTTTCAAGCAGACCACCATAGTGCCTGTGCCAAAGAACACCAAGGTAACCTGCCTAAACGATTACCGACCCGTAGCACTCACGTCTGTAGCCATGAAGTGCTTTGAAAGGCTGGTCATGGCTCACATCAACACCATCAGCTCAGAAACCCCAGATCCACTACAATTTGCATACCGCCCCAACATATCCACAGATGATGCAATTTCTACTGCACTCAGCACTGCCCTTTCCATCCTGTACAAAATGAACAATTACGTGAGAATGCTGTTCATTGACTACAGCTCAGCGTTCAACACCATAGTGCCCTCAAAGCTCATCACTAAGCTAAGGACCCTGGGACTAAACACCTCCCTCTGCAACTGGATCCTGGACTTCCTCACTAGCCACCCCCGGGTGGTAAGGGTAGGCAACAACACATCTGCCACGCTTATCCTTAACACGGGGCATATACTTAGTCCCCTCCTGTACTCCCTGCTCACCCATGACTGTGTGGCCATGCACGACTCCAACACAATCATTAAGTTTTCAGACGACACAGCGGTGGTAGGCCTGATCACCGACAACGATGAGACAGCCTATAGGGAGGAGGTCAGAGACCTGAAAGTGTGGTGCCAGGGCAACAAGGAAAAGGAGGGTCGAGCAGGAAAAGGAGGGTCGAGCATTTCCCCATTCTCATCGACGGGGCTGTACTGGAGCAGACTGAGAGCTTCAAGTTCCATGGTGTCCACATCACCAACACACTATCATGGTCCAAACACACCAAGACAGCCGTGAAGAGGGCAGGACAATGCCTATTTCCCCAAAGATTTGGCATGGGTCCTCAGATCCTCAAAAAGTTCTACAGCTGCACCATCGAGAGCATCTTGACTGGTTACATCACCTCCTGGTATTGCAACTACTCGGCCTCCGATTGCAAGGGGCTACAGAGGCTAGTGCGTACGGCCCAGTACATCACTGGGGCCAAGCTTCCTGTCATCCAGGACCTATGTACCAGTCAGTGTCAGAGAAAGGCCCTAAGTCTTATTTTTCGTAAAACTGCATTGTTGGTTGAGGGCTAGTAAGTAAGCATTTCACGGTAAGGTCTACCTGTTGTATTCAGCGCATGTGACAAATAAAATGTGGTTTGATTATGCCTGCCATGTGCCCTGTAAGCCTATTGATACAGTATGTGTGTCATAGTGATTAAGACCAGAATTCAGACCATGACACGGGGAAGTCAGGAGGACACCTACGGCGGAGTGACAGACTGCATCAGGTAACCTCTCCTTCTCACTCTAACTCTTCCACTGCTTCCCTCCTGGTTTTGACAGGCCTTTTCTGATCGATTATATCCATATTATCTGATGGTAGAACATTACAACATCTACTGGTACTATGAAATAAACGGAGAAGGCCTTTTAGGCTAGAATATACAGTACCAGTCAAAAGTTTGGATTCACCTACTCATTCAAGGTTTTTTCTTTATTTTTTACTATTTTCTACATTATAGAATAATGGTGAAGACATCAAAACTATGAAATAACACTGTTTCACCTGTCTTTGTGATTGTCTCCACCCACTCCAGGTGTCACCCATCTTCCCCATTATCCCCTGTGTATTTATACCTGTGTTCTCTGTGTATTTGTTGCCAGTTCTTTTTGTTTCGTCAAGCCTACCAGCGTTTTTCTTTTGGAGCCTGTCTCTCGATTGTTCCTGTTCCCTAATTTTCCAGGTGTTTCCTAGTTTTCCCGCTGCTCTGACCCTGAGCCTGCCTGCCGTTCTGTACCTTTGCCCCACCTATCTGGATTACTGACCTCTGCCTGCCCTTGACCTGCCTTTTGCCTGCCCCTTTTCGAATTAATAAACTGTTGTTACTTCAACGTTGTCTGCATCTGGGTCTTACCTGAAACGTGATACCTATGGAATCATGTAATAAACAAAAAAGTGTTAAACAAATTAAAATATGTTTTATATATTTGATTCTTCAAAGTAGCCACCCTTTGCCTGACCTCAACCCAATTGAGATGGTTTGGAATGAGTTGGACTGCAGAGTGAAGGAAAAGTAACCAACAGGTGCACAGTGTATGTGGGAACTCCTTCAAAAAAGCATTCCAGGTGAAGCTGGTTGAGAGAATGCCAAGCGTGTGCAAAGCTGTCATAAAGGCAAAGGGTGGCTACTTTGAAGAATCTCAAATATAAAATATATTTTCATTTGTTTAACACTTTTCTGGATACTACATGATTACATGTGATATTTCATAGTTTTGATGTCTTCACTATTATTTTACAATTAAGAGTAAGAATAAAGAAAACCCTTGAATGAGTAGGTGTATCCAAACTTTTGACTGGTACTGTAGATACACCCCTATATCACGACCCTTTTGTTTAACAGGAAGATTCTACGCCAAGAGGGTCCCTCTGCTTTCCTGAAGGGGGCGCACTGCCGTGCTCTGGTCATTGCTCCCCTCTTTGGCATCGCACAGGTGGTCTACTTCCTGGGAGTGGGAGAGTTCCTTCTCAGCTTCCTGCCTCAACAGAACAACTAGTATTGCACTCTCACACACAGCCCACATTGGAGCCAGGTAATCTGTCACTTTCCTTTCAGACACAGCCCACATTAGCCTAAGCCCTAAGGAGTTAGTCAGAGAGAGACAGAACGGTGTGTGTGTTCTAGACCAAAGTTTGTTCTCTGCACCTGTTGAGGGTGTTCTGATAGGTCATCATTTATTATATCCCCTACCTGAGATGAATTACAGTAAACATTTACATTTAGGTCTTTTTTATAACTATATGATAATAATTCAATATCATTTCAAGTGTACTTTTAGTTGTGCTTTATCAAGGTTTAGTCATGGAATTATCTTTATTGTTTTTACTAAGATGATGCAATCATGATATATAAATCTGTCAAACATGACTGTACTGTAATATCTTCTGTCTGTATTGATGCTATTTTTTGTTGTGGTTTTGTGGCTGTTTTGCACAGCTTCTGTACCTCTTTCCAAATGGTGTTTCCCTCTTCATCCATAAAGAAGCTTTAGAATTGCATTCTTCTTCCAAGAATGCATTGAGTATTTCATCACAGTGATACTAAGATCTGATCTGAGGTGTATTCACTATTCAGGATTACCAAAGATAACATAAGATGTTGGCAGATGTTGGAAACGATGTACTCAAGCTGTGGGCCTTGAAAGAGCCAACATTGCCTGCAGAAAACGTCACTGGTTGGTGACATTGGTGACTACACACCAAACACAATTAGTTCCCCAGCCACCATGTTGGCACCATTTTGTAACTAGATGTCAGTTCAGGGACCTGCCTGAATTTGTCCGATAGAAACTCTCACTTTTGTGGGCAAAATGTTTTCTGTTTGAAGTAAACGGTTTCTGTTAGAAAACATTTTGCAACAGACAAAACATTTTGCAACAGAATCTGCGTAATGAATACACCCCACGGTTCTGAGAGTGGCAATTCACTCACAGCACTCAGCCAGAGTCAAGTCATCAAATCAAAAAGATAAAAACTCACCCTTGACATTTTTGCAAGCCCATCGCCATTATCATTACTGAAAGGTACATTTGTAGACCCTGTATGACCCTGTATCATAGTAACCTAGATTCTATATTGTGCTAGTTCTTTCCTGGACCGTTATTCCCTCTTTTTAGGAGGACAAATGCACGTCCAAGCACTTTTATGTCGCCACCCCTCTTCCCTCCCCTGTAGATATGGTGGGTGTTGGGTTATCAGTTTGGAGTTGTGAATATGGATGTGCACTGAAGGTGTAA
This sequence comes from Oncorhynchus nerka, assembly GCF_034236695.1. Lineage (NCBI taxonomy): Eukaryota > Metazoa > Chordata > Actinopteri > Salmoniformes > Salmonidae > Oncorhynchus > Oncorhynchus nerka. Next base: position 75,554,488 of record NC_088422.1, read on the forward strand.
AACAGACTGACAGCTATTGTATTATTCATTTGAGGTAAAATAAGAACAGAAAAAATGTATTCCTCTCGTATATATTGCTGTCTGAAAAAAAATGAATGGGATTGTGCTACCTGTGTTGTCTTATGATTATTTCTCTCTATTTGTGTGACTGCCTTTGGTGTGTGGTTTGTCCTCATTCTACCGTAACAAGTCTCAAGGAAATCTGAAGATTTCCCCTACTGTGGTAACCAAGGAAACAATGGAGAGATTGTTTGATGCATTTGCTTCACCAAATTAATCTATCTCAGTATCTCGCTGTCTCTGTCAGCCTGTCTCATTCCTAAGGAACCATTGTCATGTGTCCATCCAATAGACAGATTCTCTAGTTCACATGGGCATGGCTATCCTTGTGTCCATTTGCTTTCTTGGCAATATCTCATTTGGAGGAGATCCATTTCCCACCTGCAGTGTTTGTCTTTCTCCACTCCCAAGGATACCACTCAGATCCCATTTCAAAACAAGCAAGCAGAGACACTGTGTACAGAGGACACATTATTTACACCTTCCGTTGTTATGTGGTTATTACGGTGTTAGCATCTGTCCAGTAGATGGAGCTGCTGCAAGCCGGCATGCATTTAATGTATACTACATTTCATAGAATGTAATACAATTACAAGAAGGAGATGTTATGTTTGTACTATGATTATTATTGATATGATTAATTATTATGATCTAATATGTTATTATTGTGTACTTTGTATGCTGCACAGGAGAATATGGCTAATACAGGTGGAGTCAAGGAACAGGGTAAACCGATAAGAAATGGGAAGAAGAGAAGGGAGGGGAAGAGGGAGAGATGAGAGATGGGGAGATCGAGGCACTCAACCAAATCAGGGCATTGATTACAAAAGAAGTGAGTGCCTGGAGGGTGAGAATCTACTGCCAAGGCCTGTCAAACACACACAGACCAGAGGGGATGTAGATGCCCCACCATCATTTAGATCAATTTCATCATATCAATCTAGATCCAATTTATCGTAGGCCTACTGTTACAGGCAGTGCCATACATTTCACTTTCATAAGACTTAAATTGCCTTCCTATAGTGATCAATTAGCTTATTTACTCTGACATTTCATGTGTTGAGAAATTACATTCTCAAGGGGCATTGCAATAGCTATATTATTCACTCCGTTCCAGGGGAATAGGAGAGTATGGTGTGTAAATGGCTCGTGAAATGACCTCTACCTTCTTTGATGGTGTATACCAAGCAGGAATTGTGTCTCAGGGCTATGAAAGTGGAAGAAATTGTACCAGCAAGTATGGCTGAAATGTGTAGGAATATCTACTGTAAGCGATCTAAATCTGTTATGGTTCTGTAGTCATTATTTGCAATCTACAGTACAGTAAATGACACTGGTCACCAACAATTAATTTACTGTAAAATGTACATAACATTTTAGAAAACTGCACTTTATAGGTCTACATTAGCTTATTCCCCCATGCAGATTGGTATTGGGGCAAGCTGGCGGCTGCAAAATGACATAATGTCAATGAAAACCCTTGATGATTAAAGCATTGTTGAAGTTGCGTTGATGAAAGAGTTGCCTTGAGTTCAGAGGCGACAGTGTGACAGGTTAATTAATATTCATGCCAGAGATGATGATGATGGGAGAGAGAGAGAGGGGGGGGGGGGAGCAAGTGCTACGAGAGATGCAGTCAGGGGTATTGGAGTATTTGTTTGAGATCCAGTGTGTAGCTCTGAGTGGGCTGTAACCTACACTCCAAAAAATGCTGGGTTAAAAGCAACCCAATTTGGGTTATTTGGTAACCCTGCGCTGGGTAAATATTGGACAGACCACATGCTGGGTTATTTTGACCCAGCCAGTTGGGTTGCGTTAATAACCCAACATGTTGGGTTGTTTGGATTAGCACATATGGGTTAATTCAACCATCAATTGTTTTTTTTATTCACTTTCATGCTGGGTCTTTTTTAATGTAATTCTAGGTTATTTTAAGGAGCCTTGGCCTATTATGGGTGTGGCTTTAATATAGTTATTTTTGGCCATCCATGAGAGTAAATGTCACTCCTGTTCATCATTTTAAGTTTGTATATTGCAAAATAAAATGTTTCTTGAATATTGTTGCAAATTACACATTTTAATCTAAAATGAATAACATTATAATGGCAGCAGGTAGCCTAGAGGTTAAGAGCGATGGGCCAATAATCGAAAGGTTGCTGGTTTGTATCCCAGAGTTGGCGAGGTGGAAAAATGTGGTGTTCTGCCCTTGAGCAAGGCTGTTAATCCCCAACAACAATTGCTCCCTGGGCCCCGATGACATGGATGTAGATTAAGGCAGCCCCCTGCACCTCTCTGATTCACATTTCAGTTGAATGTATTCAGTTGTGCAACTGACTAGGTATCCCCTTTCCCTAAAGTGGTAACTATCCCAACATTGGGATATACATAGGCTCTTGAGGTACTCATACATATGTGTAAGCCTCTTTAAAGCAACACATGTGCCGGTGTTCAACCTTAACATTTGCTCACAATACAACAGAGCAAATGAACCAGAATGACATATACTGGGTGGCTTAAAAAAAAATCTGAAAGCCAGTGTGTTCAGTATCTCAAGAACTGCAACATTGCTGGCTTTTTCATGCTCAACAGTTTCTCGTGTGTCTCAAGAATGGTCCATCACCCAAAGGGCATCTGTCCCGACTTCAGTCGAAGTCGGCCCCTCTCCTTGTTCGGGCGGCATTCGGCGGTCGACGTCACCGGCTTTCTAGCCATCGACGCTACATTTATCCATTTGTTTTGTCTTGTTCCCTGCACATCTGGTTTTCATTCCCCAATCACACTACATGTATTTATTCCTCTGTTCCCCCCCATGTCTTTGTGTGAGATTGTTTTGTGTTACGTGTCTATGTTGACACGCTTTACTGGTATGCGTTTATTCCGTGTTTTATTTCACGAGGTATGTCATTGTGTTTATACAATATTATTGTGACTGTTTGCGCATTTGCACTTTTGCATTGGCTGGAGGTTTCGACGCATTGGCTGTTGGTTTCTCCTGCCTTAATAAAGTGTGCGCCTGTTCACAACTCTCTGCTCTCCTGCACCTGACTCCGCTCCCAGTACGCACGCCATTGACAGCATCCAGTCAACTTGACACAACTGTGGGAAGCGTTGGAGTCAACATGGGCCAGCATCACAGTGGAACGATTTTGACACCTTGCAAAGTCAATGCCCCAACGAATTGAGGCTGTTCTGAGGGCAGAAGTGTGCAACTCAATAATGTTAATGTTTTGTACACTCAGTGTCAGTGAGAGAGAGATGCCAGACAGACAACTGAGTTCTGGGACAGAGAAAGCATTATCTTGCAGCCAAAAGGCTCACAATGAGACAGGAAGAGGCACATGGCCAGCATCGCTCCAAGGGCCAGCATATCAACTCCAATCTCATGGAGGTGTCATTGGCCTCAGTTATTATTGAGCACTCAAGGTTAAGGAATGGAAGATGGGTGAGACAAAAGTAGATGCTTCTGCATAAACCATCTTGTATGCATACAACCCAGTCTCTTTCGCACATTTTGTTTAAAACATTTAAAATGTAAAATTAGAGTAAAAATGTTTCTCAATTGTATATGGGCTAGCCTAATTGATAGTCCACGTCATTAAATATTTGGCATGTGGTCAAATGAAGATGCGGAAATAAGATTAGGCTACACCAAGCTTTAATAGGCCTTCATAAAATAACAATTATTCGATGTTCTACAACACTAGGGACCGCTGGTGAGCCATGTCAGTCATGTTGCTACGGGTGGACGTGAGCGGTGAGTAAATCAACTTTTCGTATTGGCTATAACAGTCCTATGGCGAATACAGATTGAGTGTTAAAATTAACAGGCTCAAATAATCGGGGATGAACCAACGTTAATCACACAAAAAATGTGAAGGTGGTAGGCTACAGCATGTGCGCGCGAGAAAAGGTGACCGTTTCTCAATCACGACCCTCAATTAATTTTCCACATGCAGTTGGGAGTCACTGACAACCTGTCGCCCATAGACTACCAACCAGACCAGGCTGAGACTACACATCTACAGACACCTATTCGCACATTTCCAGTTTGGTTAATTATGAGGCCACAAAGGCACACACATTTCCAGGTCTCTTTTTGTGGTGAATCAATCCCTCTCTCGACCCCTCTATATTAGCCATCTGAGACGGTTTCTGTAATTCTCAAAGGTCATGCTTATGAAATGAATGGATAATAGTGATTGAGGTGAGGATAAGGATGGTGATTGTAGACTAACACCTAACTTGGTCGAAAGAGGAGCGTACAATTTGGTGACGATGAAATCCCTTTAAAAAATTGGCAACATTAAAGTGTACGGTTCCATCAACTGGCGGGAACCATAGCCCGAACACGGATTTTGACTCCAGCTCGAGTACTTTGCACGGACTGCTGTCACGTCACCCCGCCCGTCTCCTCCCTGCAATCTTATTGCGACCATCCCTTTTGAGCGCATCTGAACTGGAGAGAGAGCGAGAGAAAAAAAGGAGAGAGCGAGAGAGATCCTAAATAGATTCAGGCACCAACATTACCTACCTGCTCGAGCGAAATACGGGGAGGACGCTCAAATACGCGCGCGTCCACGCGCACTCGCTGAGTAGCAAGACAATATAAGGCAGAAATAAAAAGCGCAATTGGAATTGGAGTTTTCAACACGAAGGCTATTCCTTAAAAATTCAAATAGAAGAATACAGCTTTACTGAAAAAAGCAACAGCCATGCATTTAAACAGAGAAGAAGGGAACAGCAAAGGTGAGATAATGACCTCAATTTATATGTTCCATGCCAGACTGTCTGTCTCCCTTTTAGGCTAGTTTGTTTGAGGCTCTTGTGTTGGTTCAAAAACGCCCTTGAGTATGATTTGTTGGTCTCAAGTAATGATGCTGGGAGTCATCGCCATAACACAAGCATCATGTTATTGCTGATTTGACTAGTGTCATCTCTATCAGAATGCATAGCCCATGATGTTGTTTACTCGTAACATTCCTTGTCATGTGCCTGGATGACATTCAACGGCTACATCATCGTTCATAGACCGCACCAAAGGCAATTGTGTAGATGGAATGACTACAATAAAGGCTGGCAGCATGGAGACTCGGGTGTAAAATAAAGATGCTTGTGCACTTGTTGTTCTCGCAGTATTGTTAACGTTAGCCTACATGCCGGAGTGTCACCGGTTTTCACGTCAGGTAAACTGAGCGGCAAAGCACACAAGGTCACCTCAACTCCTATCATGTCAACGGGTGTTTGTGCCCCTGTCTGAGAGAAAGAGGGAGAGAAGAGCATATTGTGTGTGTGTGTGTGTGGGGGGTTACCTATTTAAGAAATGTATCCCACGTGCATGGGGGGCACCTATTTAAGAAATGTATCCCACGTGCATGGGGGGGTGACATGGAGAAGTAGTGGCCCTCTTCCCGCCCCTAAGTGTCACCCCTGGTGGCCAGCAGTAGGCTGCACACCTTGACAGCAAACACCTGCTGCTCAGGGAGAGAAATGTGTGAACTGAATGATCCTCTGTGAAGACTGTCAGTGAAACGTGAAATGGCTGAAAACAGCTTTATTCATTCATGGACTCATTATGGCAGTGAAAAATGCACTTCCAATAAATCACCCAGTTCCAATAAATATTACTGGCTGTAGTCTGAATATATAAGAAGGCATAGTTCTATAAACACTGTGTCCCTTTGAACATCCCTTTTGTGACAGATCACTTGCAAAATAGGCCTATATATTGAGGGTAATTTGTTGAGAGGATGGTGTCTGGAACAAGTGGGTTTCTGAACACTATACTCTATAAAATGACCTAAATCTATCCACATAATATAGCAAAAGCAAATTGCAAACTTTCATGAACACAGAAAATGTGAGATTTGTTCATTTTCCATCATCCATTCTAGAATTACTGGCCTATTTACTTTTTCACCAAGTCTTCCAAAAAGTTCCTACACTACATGGTCAAAAATATGTGGACACCTGTTCGTCAAACATGTCATTCCAAAGCCATGGGAATAAATCTGGATTTGGTCCCCCCTTTTTCTGCCCTAACAGCCTTCACTCTTCTGGGAAGGCTTTCCACTAGATGTTGGAACATTGCTGTAGGAACTTGCTTCCATTCAGACACAAGAGCATTAGTGAGGTCGGCACTGATGTTGGGCGATTAGGCCTGGCTCGCAGTCTGCGTTCCAATTCATCCCGAAGGTGTTCGATGGGGATGAGTTCAGGGTACTGGGCAGGCCAGTCAAGTTCTTCCATACCGATCTCGACAAACTATTTCTGTATGGACCTCGCTTTGTGACGGGGGCATTTTCATTCTGAAACAGGAAAGGTCCTTCCCCAAACTGTTGCCACAAAGTTGGAAGCACAAAATCATCTAGAATGTCATTGTATGTTGTACCGTTAAGATTTCCCTTCACTGGAACTAAGGTGCCTAGCCCGATCCATGAAAAACAGTCCCAGACCATTATTCCTCCTCCACCAAACTTTACAGTTGGCACTATGCATTGGGGCAGAATTGGGGAGAATGCGTTTCCACTGCTCCAGAGTCCAATGGCGGAGAGCTTTACACCCCTCCAACTGACGCTTGACATTGCGCATGGTGATCTTAGACTTGTGTGCAGCTGCTCGGCCATGGAAACCCATTTCATGAAGCTCCCGATAAACAGCCTTGTGCTGACATTGCTTCCAGAGGCAGTTTGGAACTCAGTAGTGAGTGTTGTAACTGAGGACAGACAATTGTTATGCTTCAGCACTCGGCGGTCCTGTTCTGTGAGCTTGTGTAGCCTATTATTAGTGTATGAATTATGATGCCATGATATGTGCCTGTATTAGAGGTCGACCGATTAATCGGAATCGCTGATTAATTCCCGGCCGATTTCAAGTTTTCATAACAATCGGTATTTTTGGATGCCGATTTGGCCGATTTGTATTTTTTAACACCTTTATTTAATCTTTATTTAACTAGGCAAGTCAGTTAAGAACACATTCTTATCGTTGTTCCAATGTGTACTTAACCATAAACATCAATGCCTTTCTTAAAATCAATACACAGAAGTATATATTTTTAAACCTGCATATTTAGCTAAAATAAATCCAGGTTAGCAGGCAATATTAACCAGGTGAAATTGTGTCACTTCTCTTGCGTTCATTGCACGCAGAGTCAGGGTATATGCAACAGTTTAGGCCGCCTAATTTGCCAGAATTTTACTTAATTATGACATAACATTGAAGGTTGTGCAATGTAACAGAAATATTTAGACTTATGGATGCCACCCGTTAGATAAAATATGGAACGGTTCCGTATTTCACTGAAAGAATAAACGTCTTGTTTTCGAGATGATAATTTCCGGATTCAACCATATTAATGACCTAAGGCTCATATTTCTGTGTGTTATCATGTTATAACTAAGTCTATGATTTGATAGAGCAGTCTGACTGAGCGATGGTAGGCAGCAGCAGGCTCGTAAGCATTCATTCAAACAGCACTTTCGTGCGTTTTGCCAGCAGCTCTGCTGTTTATGTCTTCAAGCCTATCAACTCCCGAGATTAGGCTGGTCTAACCGATGTGAAATGGCTAGCTAGTTAGCGGGGTGCGCGCTAATAGCGTTTCAAACGTCACTCGCTCTGAGACTTGGAGTGGTTGTTCCCCTTGTTCTGCAAGGGCCGCGGCTTTTGTGGAGCGATGGGTAACGCTGCTTCGAGGGTGGCTGTTGTCGTTGTGTTCCTGGTTCAAGCCCAGGTAGGAGCGAGGAGAGGGACGGAAGCTATACTGTTACACTGGCAATACTAAAGTGCCTATAAGAACATCCAATAGTCAAAGGTATATGAAATACAAATCGTATAGAGAGAAATAGTCCTATAATTCCTATAATAACTACAACCTAAAACTTCTTACCTGGGAATATTGAAGACTCATGTTAAAAGGAACCACCAGCTTTCATATGTTCTCATGTTGTGAGAACGGAACTTAAACATTAGCTTTCTTACATGGCACATATTTCACTTTTACTTTCTTCTCCAACACTTTGTTTTTGCATTATTTAAACCAAATTGAACATGTTTCATTTTATTTGAGGATAAATTTATTTTATTGATTTTATATTAAGTTAAAATAAGTGTTCATTCAGTATTGTTGTAATTGTCATTATTACAACAATTTTTAAAAAATTGTCCGATTTAATCGGTATCGGCCTTTTTGGTCCCCCAATAATCGGTATCGGTATCGGCGTTGAAAAATCATAATCGGTCGACCTCTAGCCTGTATCCCGTGTACTGTGTTGTAAGTTTTATGTCCTAGGCATGTAAGTGCAGTATATTGAGATGTGTGATTTACAACAGTAAAAATGACACCCTCATTAAAATGACAATTGAACAGGTAAATGGGTATGCTAGATAACCTATGCAGAAAAATATACATATTTTTTTATTTAGAAGTAGGCAAAATGATTAAGACTCAGATTGTGTGAAAAAGCTTTGTCAGGTGTTTGAAATACTTTGTGTCCCTGGCAGCTTTGGGCAGAATCTAACTATTTCATTACAGGGATAAGTGTAGGCAGCTTTTCCTCTCCTCACAAGGCCACTGGCACTGCAGTGGATATGTGAAAATACACATAGTCATGGAATGCTCTGTCTCCCTTTCCCTGTCTAGGGTGGGGTGAAAGGTTTATATTACACAAGTGTTTTACTGGCAGGTTTCATGGATGGTTGTTGGCATAATTCATGTTTGCCTATAGATGTATCATAATATATTTTCTAATCGTATGATTCTATCTATAACAAGTGGGGAAAAGAACAACATGACACAGGTAGGCCTGAATATCATGAACAGTCAAATAATCTTTTTTTAAGCTGATTAATTTTAGCACAATTATGTCAAATTGCACCACACACTGGATGGCCAATATGACAGTTAGATGATGGTGTGTTTATTGCACAGCAATCCTTTCCAATACAGATGTCTGTCCCTCCGTTATTAGTACTACAAGGCTGTGGAATCCAGAATGTCCAGCATGTCTTAATTCCACTCTGGAATGGTTTCCACCAATCCATCTCCCAGCAGGGAATCTATTTCCCATCAGGAATGGTTCCCTGACAGGCAGCCTGTGCTGTGCTGTGGGGGGATCCCTGCAGTGTCAGGTGATCTGACATCGGCACACACTGGCGCTATTGACTCTGGTTAATCTCAGCCCTAGGTAAAGATTAGACCACATCTGAGCCCTAACTCGCTTATCAGACAACAGCAATAACTACATGTAGTCTTGAATTCTTCAACCGCCACTACCAATGGCCTTTCAGTGGAAAAGCAGTTTTAGGGGGTTGTAGGTTTTGGTCAGTGGGGTTAGGTGGAAGCTCAACATGGTGATAAATATTTTCTGATGAAATTCTTACCATTATTTATAGAGGTCACAAAGCCAAGGAAAAAAGTATAGAAGGTTTCTCAGTGATTTCAGAATCTTGAGCCTGCTTGCGGCCAAAATCTAAACATACCATTAATAATGCTATGATAAATGTCATATTAATGGTATACAGTTGAAGTCGGAAGTTTACATACACCTTAGCCAAATACATTTAAACTCAATTTTTCACAATTCCTGACATTTAATCCTAGTAACAAAATCCCGGTCTTAGGTCAGTTAGAATCACCACCTTCATTTTAAGAATGTGAAATGTCAGAATAATAATAGAGAGTGATTTATTTCAGCTTTTATTTCTTTCATCACATTCCCAGTGGGTCAGAAGTTTACATACACTCAATTAATATTTGGTAGCATTGCCTTTAACTTGTTTAACTTTGGCCAAATGTTTTGGGTAGCCTTCCACAAGATTCCCACAATAAGTTGGGTGAATTTTCTGACAGAGCTGGTGTAACTGAGTCAGGTTTGTAGGCCTCAATGCTCGCACACGCTTTTTCAGTTCTGCCCTGTCACGTTCGTTATAGCGATGAGACCAAGGCGCAGCGTGATGAGAATACATCTTCTTTAATGAAACGAAGAAACTTAAACAAACTTACAAAAACAACAAAACGAACGTGAAGCTATAATAATAGTGCTGACACAGGCAACTAAACATAGACATACACAACACCTAGACTAGTAAACAACCCCATAAACATACAAAAACCCTAGACAGGACAAAAACACAACAAACCACCCCTTGTCACACCCTGACCTAACCAAAATAATAAAGAAAACAAAGATAACTAAGGTCAGGGTGTGACATGCCCACACATTTTCTATAGGATTGAGGTAAGTGCTTTGTGATGGCCACTCCAATAGCTTGAATTTGTCCTTAAGCCATTTTGCCTCAACTTTGGAAGTATGCTTGGGGTCATTGTCCATTTGGAAGACCCATTTGTGACCAAGCTTTAACTTCCTGACTGATGTCTTGAGATGTTGCTTCAATATATACACATACTTTTCCTCCCTCATGATGCCATCTATTTTGTGAAGAGCACCAGTCCCTTCTGCAGCAAAGCACCCCCACAATATGATGCTGCCACCCCGTGCTTCACGGTTGGGATGTTGTTCTTCGGCTTGCAAGCATCCCCCTTTTTCCTCCAACATAGCGATGGTCATTAAGGCCAAACAGTTCTATTTTTGTTTCATCAGTCCAGAGGATATTTCTCTAAAAAGTATGATCTTTGTCCCCATGTGCAGTTGCAAACCATAGTCTGGCTTTTTTATGGCGGTTTTGGAGTAGTGGCTTCTTCCTTACTGAGCGGCCTTTCAGGTGATGTCGATATAGGACTCGTTTTACTGTGGATATAGATATTTTTGTATCTGTTTCCTCCAGCATCTTCACAAGGTCCTTTACTGTTGTTCTGGGGTTGATTTGCACTTTTCGCACCAAAGTATATTAATCTCTAGGAGACAGAACGCGTCTCCTTCCTGAGCGGTATGACGGCTGCATGGTCCCATGCTGTTTCATACTATTGTTTGTACAGATGAACGTGGTACCTTCCGGCATTTGGAAATTGCTCCCAAGGGTGAACCATACTTGTGGAGGTCTACAATTTATTTTCTGAGGTCTTGGCTGATTTCTTTTGATTTTCCCATGATATCAAGCAAAGAGGCACTGAGTTTGAAGGTAGGCCTTGAAATACATCCACAGGTACACCTCCAATTGACTCAAATTATGTCAATTAGCCTATCAGAAGCTTCTAAAGCCATGACATCATTTTCTGGAATTTTCCAAGCTGTATAAAGGCACAGTCAACTTAGTGTATGTAAACTTCTGACCCACTGGAATTGTGATACAGTGAATTATAAGTGAAATCATCTGTCTGTAAACAATTGTTGGAAAAATTACTTGTGTCATAAACACAGTAGATGTCCTAACTGACTTGCTAAAACTCTAGTTTGTTTACAAGACATTTGTGGAGTGGATGAAAAACGAGTTTTAATGACTCCAACATAAGTGTATGTAAACATCCGACTTCAACTGTATGTAAAATGTTATGTAATTGATGGAGGGGTTATCACCTTTATCCATCCTGTTTATTAGTATTCCTGCAGGGTGGCTCTGTCATAGCAGAGCAATAATCCAAACACTGGAAGAAGGTCAGAGGTATTGTGTTAGATGTCAGGACGTTTATCTAACGTGTTCAGGTCTCCCATGTTAGATAAGTTAGATCAGGGTAATATTTATTCACTGGAAAACAAACTGCCATTCCTTTCAAAGCATTGTGGTCATTATGCATATACAATACATTAATTATCAGCTTAGATCTAGCTACGTTCACAAAGTCTGTGTGTTTTTGGACATGGACTACTCACATAACCACCTGTACTGCAGATACACTCCATGCCCTTTTTATGACCTTTACCTGATGTGTTCTAGTGTGGATGGAATCTGTGATAGCTTGGCTGCAGGGTGTCTGTAATGTCTGTCTAGTGCGCCTTGTCTCATGTGGGCTGGATCGTTGATAGTGGAGGACAGTGAAATTTTTCACTCTACTGTGTCTTTAGTGATCTGGGAGTTTGCCATGGCATCGCTCTAGTTCTATCATCTGTTCTGTGGATAAGAGATGTTCTGGCAGATTGTAGCACCATGACTCTGTCAGGGCCAGACACAGAGGAGAGACGGTGAGGGAGGGAGACAGTAGGCATGGAGGGAGGGAGGGAGACAGTAGGCATGGAGGGAGGGAGACAGTATGCATGGAGGGAGGGAGGGAGACAGTAGGGAAGGAGGGAGGGAGACAGTAGGCATGGAGGGAGGGAGACAGTAGGCATGGATGGAGGGAGGGAGACAGTAGGGAAGGAGGGAGGGAGACAGTAGGCATGGAGGGAGGGAGACAGTAGGGAAGGAGGGAGGGAGGGAGGGAGGGAGGGAGGGAGGGAGGGAGGGAGGGAGGGAGGGAGGGAGGGAGGGAGGGGACAAACGGGGAGAAGGATGCACACACATTGGTCAGTCATGCTGAGGAGCTTTTTCCATCCCAGCAGTTTGTAAACGTCTGAGGTAAATGCCTATTAATACCAGTATCCAGATCCATTGTCAAATGTCTTGTTAATATTACATTTCTTAAAAGGAGAAATAATGAGCTCCAATCATCTGACTTATCAGTGTTTTATATGAGGAGAGGGAGGAGGAGCTGAAAAGAGGGAGAGTAGAGAGAGAGATGGAGGGAGGGAGGGAGTAAAAAGCAGCTATTAGTCAGGTGCTGGCAATAATAGCCATCTGAAATGAATGTATTTTTATCCAGTGGTGGTATAACTCTGGTGTGTAATGGGGGAAGGCACAGAGATCAGTTCCTTTCACTATCATACAGACTCCGGGAGTACAGAGACTGGAAGGCAGGATTGGAGAAGATGTGGTTCCGTTTGTTTTTACACAAAAGGCAAAGATGAGACAGAAAGATGGGAAATCAGACTGGTAAATATATAAAGAAAGTGAGACTTGTGATACTAGGGCAATGTGATTTGAGAGAGACAGAAAGTGAGAAAAGCATGGATGGGAAGCAGGGCATGGAATGGTGTTTTGCCTGGGTCAGACATTGTCCCACACAGCCTCAGTAAACCATCACATTGATTAACCAAGACGGAGCCTGACTTGGATTGAAGGGAATTTAGATTCAAGAGGAAAGGAGAGAGGTATGCGTGTGTGTTCGTGCGCGCGTGTAAGTGGGTAAATTAGGATGAGCGTATGCTTACACACGTGTGTCTCTACTATTACATAACACTCTCTGGTTCACTAGAGACGGTGGTGTCTCTACTGTTACATAACATTCTGGTTCACTAGAGACGGTGGTGTCTCTACTGTTAAATAACACTCTGGTTCAATAGAGACGGTGGTGTCTCTACTATTACATAACACTCTCTGGTTCACTAGAGACGGTGGTGTCTCTACTGTTGCATAACACTCTGGTTCACTAGAGACGGTGATGTCTCTACTGTTACATAACACTCTGGTTCACTAGAGACTGTGGTGTCTCTACTGTTGCATAACACTCTGGTTCACTAGAGACGGTGGTGTCTCTACTGTTGCATAACACTCTGGTTCACTAGAGACGGTGGTGTCTCTACTGTTACATAACACTCTGGTTCACTAGAGACGGTGGTGTCTCTACTGTTACATAACATTCTGGTTCACTAGAGACAGTGGTGTCTCTACTGTTACATAACACTCTGGTTCACTAGAGACGGTGGTGTCTCTACTGTTGCATAACACTCTGGTTCACTAGAGACGGTGGTGTCTCTACTGTTACATAACACTCTGGTTCACTAGAGACAGTGGTGTCTCTACTGTTACATAACACTCTGGTTCACTAGAGACGGTGGTGTCTCTACTGTTGCATAACACTCTGGTTCACTAGAGACGGTGGTGTCTCTACTGTTGCATAACACTCTAGTTCACTAGAGACGGTGGTGTCTCTACTGTTGCATAACACTCTGGTTCACTAGAGATGGTGGTGTCTCTACTGTTACATAACACTCTGGTTCACTAGAGACGGTGGTGTCTCTACTGTTGCATAACACTCTGGTTCACTAGAGACGGTGGTGTCTCTACTGTTGCATAACACTCTAGTTCACTAGAGACGGTGGTATCTCTACTGTTGCATAACACTCTGGTTCACTAGAGACGGTGGTGTCTCTACTGTTGCATAACACTCTGGTTCACTAGAGACGGTGGTGTCTCTACTGTTGCATAACACTGGTTCACTAGAGACGGTGGTGTCTCTACTGTTGCATAACACTCTGGTTCACTAGAGACGGTGGTGTCTCTACTGTTGCATAACACTCTGGTTCACTAGAGACGGTGGTGTCTCTTATGTGCACGACTCAAGTCACCATCTCTCCTCTCTTCCCCCAGTGACCCTCTTGTCCTCAACTCGGGCTCTCCTGCTTGCTCTTCCCCTTGCCACCACTGCCTCCCTGTCTTCTTGTCTAATGATTATCCACAAGTAGATGCATACATTCAGGCAGACACCAGGAAGGGAAAAGGTAATGAGGGAATCTGGTGAGGCGCAGGCAAGAAACTCTCTCAGCAGCAAGTGTTTATTGAGAATGATATAAGTGGACAAAAAGGTTTATGGAGAAAGATGGAAAATGAGAATTGGAGATAGAGGGAGGGAGAGGGGGTCAGTACTCTGAGAGATCATCTAGGCTATGCCTCTCAGAAGTGAGTGCTTTTAAAGAGGCAGAAAAGAGAGAGAATGTATGCCTTTTAATCAGTGAGCTCATTGAAGGCGTGGTGGTTCCCAGAGGCTCTACATGGACAGTAAAATAGAGAGAGAGGAAGGGAATGAGGGAGGGAAACGGGAGGGGTGATGCATTGTTTTGTTTCTATTTATAAAAGTTCTTAGCTCCATTTGTTTTGGATGTTGATAATGGTAATGGCATTTATGTGTATTTTACTGTATCAGACCAAATCAAAATGTATTGGTTGAGTACACAGATTTGAAGTTGTTATTGCAGGTGCAGCGAAATGCTTATGTTTCTAGCTCCAACAGTGCAGTAATATCTAGCAATACAATAATAAAGACATAATCCCCAAAGTAAAAAAAGAAAATATGATTCAGAAATATCAGACAAGCAATGTTAGTGTCCGGAATATACAGTTGAAGTCGGAAGTTTACATACACCTTAGCCAAATACATTTAAACTCAGTTTTTCACAATTCCTGACATTTAATCCAAGAAAAGAATACCCTGTTTTATGTCAGTTAGATCACCACTTTATTATAATAATTTGAAATGTCAGAATAATAGTAGAGAGAATGATTTATTTACATTTTTCTTTCTTCACATTCCCAGTGGGTCAGAAGTTTACATACACTCAATTAGTATTGGTAGCATTGCCTTTAAATTGTTTAACTTAGGTCAAACATTTCCAGGTAGCCTTCCACAAGCTTCCCACAATAAGTTGGGTAAATTTTGGCCCATTCCTCCTGTCAGAGCTGGTGTAACTGAGTCAGGTTTGCAGGCCTCCTTGCTCACACACGCTTTTTCAGTCCTGCCCACACATTGTCTATGGGATTGAGGTCAGGGCTTTGTGATGGCCACTCCAATACCTTGACTTTGTTGTCCTTAAGCCATTTTGCCACAACTTTGGAAGTATGCTTGGGGTCATTGTCCATTTGGAAGACCCATTTGCGACCAAACTTTAACTTATTGACTGATGTCTTGAGATGTTGCTTCAATATATACACATCATTTTGTGAAGTGCACCTGTCCCTCCTGCAGCAAAGCACCCCACAACATGATGCTGCCATCCCTGTGCTTCAGTTTTGGGATGGTGTTCTTCGGCTTGCAAGCCTCCCATTTTTTCCTCCAACATAGCGATTGTCATTATGGCCAAACAGCTCTATTTTTGTTTCATCAGACCAGAGGACATTTCTCCAAAAAGTACGATCTTTGTCCCCATGTGCAGTTGCAAACCGTAGTCTGGCTTTTTTTATGGCGGTTTTGGAGCAGTGGCTTCTTCTATGCTGAGCAGCCTTTCAAGTTATGTCGATATAGGACTCGTTTTCCTGTGGATATAGATCCTTTTGTACCTGTTTCCTCCAGCATCTTCACAAGGTTCTTTGCTGTTGTTTTGGGATTGATTTGCACTTTTTGCACCAAAGTACGTTAATCTCTAGGAGACAGAACGCGTCTCCTTCCTGAGTGGTATGACTGCTGCGTGGTCCGTTGTTTGTACAGATGAACGTAGTACCTTCAGGTGTTTGGAAATGAACCAGACTTGTGGAGGTCTACAATTTTTTTCTGAGGTCTTGGCTGATTTCTTTTGATTTCCCCATGCTGTCAAGCAAAGAGGCACTGAGTTTGAAGGTAGGCCTTGAAATACATCCACAGGTACACCTTCAATAGACTCAAATTATGTCAAATAGCCTTTCAGAAGCTTCTAAAGCCATGACATCATTTTCTGGAATTTTCCAAACTGCTAAAAAGGCACAGTCAACTTAGTGTATGTAAACTTCTGACCCAGAATTGTGATACAGTGAAATAATCTGTCTGTAAACAATTGTTGGAAAAATGACTTGTGTCATGCACAAAGTAGATGTCCTAACCGACTTGTCAAAACGATAGTTTGTTAACAAGAATTTTGTGGAGTGCTTGAAAAATGAGTTTTAATGACTCCAATCTAAAAAGTGTATGTAAACTTCAGAATAGATGCCATCATGAGGGAGGAAAAGTATGTGAAGATATTGAAGCAACATCTCAAAGCATCAGTCAGGAAGTCCAAGCTTGATCGAAAATGGGTCTTCCAAATGGACAAGGACCCCAAGCATACTTCCAAAGTTGTGGCAAAATACTTAAGGACGCAAAGTCAAGGTATTAGAGTGGCCATCACAAAGCCCTGACCTCAATCCTATAGAAAATGTGTGGCCAGAACTGAAATAGTGTATACGAGCAAGGAGGCCAACAAACCTGACTCAGTTACACCAGCTCTGTCAGAAGGAATGGGCTAAAATTCACCCAACTTATTGTGGGAGGCTTATGGAAGATACCTGAAATGTTTGACCCAAGTTAAACAATTTAAAGGCAATGACACAATACTAATTGAGTGTCTGTAAACCTCTGACCCACTGGAAATGTGATGAAAGAAATAAAAGCGGAAATAAATCAGGCAGTCTATGGGGTACCACAGGGTTTAATTCTCGGGCCGACTCTTTTCTCTGTATATATCATCGATGTCGCTCTTGCTGCGGGTGATTCCCTGATCCACCTCTATGCAGACGACACCATTCTGTATACATCTGGCCTTTCTTTGGACACTTTTAACTAACCTCCAAACGAGCTTCAATGCCATACAACACTCCTTCCGTGGCCTCCAACTGCTTTTAAATGCTAGTAAAACCAAATGCATGCTTTTCAACCGTTCGCTGCCCGCACCCACCCGCCCGCCTAGCATCACTACTCTGGACGGTTCTGACTTAGAATATGTGGACAACTACAAATACCTAGGTGTCTGGCTAGACTGTAAACTCTCCTTCCAAACTCATATTAAACATATTCAATCCAAAATTAAATCTAGAATTGGCTTCCTATTTTGCAAAAAAGCCTCCTTCACTCACGCTGCCAAACATACCCTCGTAAAACTGACTGTCCTATCTATCCTCGACTTCGGCGATGTCATTTACAAAATCACTTCCAATACTCTACTCAGCAAACTGGATGCAGTCTATCACAGTGCCATCCGTTTTGTCACCAAAGCCCCATATACCACTGCGACCTGTATGCTCTAGTCGGCTGACCCTCGCTACATATTTATTGCCAGAACCACTGGCTCCAGGTCATCTATAAGTCTTTGCTAGATAAAGCTCCAACCTTATCTCAGCTCACTGGTCACGATAACAACACGCACCCGTAGCACGCGCTCCAGCAGGTATATCTCACTGGTCATCCCCAAAGCCAACACCTCCTTTGGCCGCCTTTCCTTCCAGTTCTCTGCTGCCAATGACTGGAACGAATTGCAAAAATCGCTGAATCTGGAAACTTATATTTCCCTCACTAACTTTAAACATCAGCTATCTGAGCAACTAACCGATCGCTGCAGCTGTACATAGCCCATCTGTAAATAGCCCACCCAATCTACCTACCTCATCCCCATATTGTTTTTTTTTGGTACTATTCTGCTCTTTTGCACACCAGTATTTCTACTTGCACAACATCATCTGCTCATCTATCACTCCAGTGTTAATTTGCTAAACTGTAATTACTTCGCTACTGTAGCCTATTGATTGCCATACCTCCTCAAGCCATTTGCACACACTGTATTTAGACTTTCTTTTTTTTCTATTGTGTTATTGACTGTACGCTTGTTTATTCCATGTGTAACTCTGTTTTGTTGTTTGTGTCGCACTGCTTTGTTTTATCTTAGCCAGGTCGCAGTTGTAAATGAGAACTTGTTCTTGTCATGAACCGACTCGAAGCCCGTAACAAAAAGTGAGACAACGTGGAGATAAGGAATAACAAAATATATTTATTAACTACGGTAACCTATATACAAAGAAACAACAGTGTGTTTACATGGAGAGAGTCTCCCAATGAATGTGGAAGAGGTCTATTTCTCCTGGGACACACCCGGGCCCAGGTGTTTCCCATGTCGCTGACGACCCTCCCAGCTCCGCCCACCGGCATCCTAATAAGGAAACAAGAGCAAAGAGAGAGAATACGGCAGAGTGGGAGGGTCGTCACATTCTCAACTAGCTTACCTGGTTAAATAAATGTGAAATATATATATTTTTAAAATTCTCTCTACTATTTTTCTGACATTTCACATTCTTAAAATAAAGTGGTGATCCTAAGTGACCTAAGACAGGGAATCTTTACTCGGATTAAATGTCAGGAATTGTGTTAAACTGAGTTTAAATGTATTTGGCTAAAGTGTATGTAAACTTACGACCTCAACTATATTTTGATTTGTTTAACACTTTTTTGGTTACTACATGATGCCTTGTGTTATTTCATAGTTTTGATGTCTTCACTCTTATTCTACAATGTAGAACATTTTAAAAATAAAGAAAAACCCTTGAATGAGTAGGTGTGTCCAAACTTTTGACTGGTACTGTATATAAACTCCCAGTAATTTATTGGGATTAACACCAACGTTTCAGCATCCATGTGTCTTCTTAAGGGTAATGTCATGAATGCTTGAACCAGGTTATGTAGACAAACAGTGCAATTAGTGCAACCAATGAGGATAGTGAGGGGTGTGACATTATTTGGGTGATTAGAATTAATTGAGTGAAACTGTTAAAAGACAAACGTTTACAGCATATATAATATATTAGGCTAGTGTTATCATATGGAAACATAATTAGATATTATACATAATATTCACATCAAAATACATTATTGTTTCATTTAATATCACATATATATTTACTATATATGTTTTATTTTGTATTTTTTACATGTAATCTTATGGTTCAACCGTAATGCATAATAAGTATCTACAACAGAGGGAACATATTGGGTGTACGCAGATAAGCTGTAGAAAGAATATATTCATTTATAAGACGTGTTCATAAGAAGAGTGAATAAAGAAGATTTGTTCATAAGAAGGGCCTGAGATCAAAGTCAATATTCAGACCACTAGGGGTCAATGTTTTTAGAAAGGAAATCCAGTAGGCCTCCCTCTGTAGTAGTAGGATCTCCACGTTACCTCCTCTCCTTGGTAGAGCAACATGCTCAATGTCTGTGTATTGCACTGTGTGCATGAGCCACTTTTGTAGTTCCCATTTGGAATAGGTGTCAAGAGTGTCTGAGTGGGCTCAGGGGGCAGGTCAGATCTCACTAAGCTATCCCCAATATTGCAACCACGCTTATAGACCAGACTATGACACTCCAAAAACATCCTTCTTCAGACACCCACATACAGGTCGAAAAATTCCTGTTAGGGGTATCATCTCATCCATTACAAAGGAAGTCATCTATCTCATAACCTGTTCATGCGGAAAGCCTACGTAGGACAAAGGAAAAAACGATTCCAATAACACATAGCTGAACGCCGCAGCTCAATCAGGTGTAAGAATACTGACTATCCAGTAGCAGCTCACTTTGTTGAAGATAACCATCCTCCCTCAAATACACAGGCATTGAGCATGTTACTCTACCAAGTAGAGCATGGGACTATAGCATGCATGCTCCGTAATTCAGATTGGCATGTAACATGCATGACAACAGTGACTCTAGCTGTTAAGACTTTGAAGTGAGTTTGACACAGGTTAATCCAGTATTGAGTGGAGAAGATCGAGGAAGTCATCCTCCCTAAAGCATCCTACTAGACTAGAGTTCCTGACGAGCTCATTATCATTTGTAGAAGACATGAGACATTATAGCATTTACCATAAGTTCATCATGAGAGAAAGTGAGATCGAGAGAGGGGGGGTTTATATGAAGGAATAATACAAGGATTTGTGGTTTTTGGTGTGAACTTTCTGTCAATCCACAGAGTACAGGTGTAACAGTGAGTCATGGTGGCACTCAGGATAGAGGACGAGGAAGGGGAGGGACTGTGTGTGTCTCAGGGGAGCTGAATGGACATCAGAGAGAGATGAGGCAGTGGGGGAGTGAGGTCACCACAGACACATGCACCTTTTCACATGTCAAACTTCACCAGTTCTATTAGGCTTGTCCAGATCCACATATTGTCATACTGTCCTTCTGTCATCCTGGGATTTACAGTATTAGACCTTAAAAAGCAGCTACAAATATTCAAATTTATTGAAAGACTTTTTAAAAAATCCTGTGGCTTTTTTCCAAATATCTCGGTAGACAGTATATACTGTATACCGCCCAAGCCTAATTTCTATGTCACCTAACATACTCACACTACACACAGCATTATCACACTCTCCTCTATTTGATACCATTGTCACCTTTTTGAGTAATGGAAATACTGGATGGATGGATGGATAGATGAATGGATAGATGGGTAGATTAATGGATAGATGGATAGATTGATGGAGGGATGGATGAATTTATGGACGGTAAATGGAAAGAAGAGGGAAAATATTTTTTAACAAAAGAGGTAAAGATGGGGGCATATTTTAAGACTTGGAATGGTAGAGGAAGCATTTTAAAAACAGCCACAGACATTCATATTGCCAGGAACAGATGGTGGGACAGATCTTCCCACAGACAGACTCAGCCTGCCAATACCAGTCTGACAGAACAAACTCACACCATGCACACACTGTGCCCCCCACCCCCACACACACACACACACACACACACACACACACACACACACACACACACACACACACACACACACACACACACACACACACACACACACACACACACACACACACACACACAGCTATGTCTTACTATACTTGTGAGGACTTTTTGGGGACCAACAATTGATTCCCATTCAAAATCTTATTTTCCCTAACCCTAACCCCTAAACCTAACCACTAACCACAATTCTAACCTTGCCCCTAAGCCTAAAATAGCCTTTTTATAAGTGAGGACTGGCAAAAATGTCCTAATTTCTCTGAATTTTAGTTGGTTTAATATTCTTGTGAGGACTTCTGGTACTCACAAGTATAGTAAAACACACACACACACACACACACACACACACACACACACACACACACACACACACACACACACACACACACACACACACACACACACACACACACACACACACACACACACACACACACACACACAGACAGACTGTCAGTCAAACCCAAGAGTGTCTCAGTAAGTGCTATGCCTTCAAACACTTGGAGATGAAAGAGAATCCGGGACTTTGTCCACCCTCCAACACCCTCTTTGTTTCTCTCTCTCTCTCTCTCTCTCTCTCTCTCTCTCTCTACCTCTACCTCTCTCTCTCTCCTCTCCTCTTCTCTTCTCTTCTCACCTCTACCTCTTTCTCTCTCTCTCTCTTTCTCTTCTCTTCTATTTTATTTTCCACCCCCTTCATCAACTACTTCCGACATCTCTTTCCTCCCCATCAAGACTCTCCACCCTCCTCTACTTCTAGATCTTTTCTCTACCTTCCTCATTCCCTCTCTTCCTCCTCTTCCCCGTCTCCTTCCTTCCTGTAGCTCACTCTTCCCTTTGATCTCCTGTCCTACTTCCTCTGTTATCTGGCTGTGTTCTCCCTAGGTTTCTAGTAAACAAACACATTTGTATTTTCTGCTCCCTTCCTTCATCAGTAGTCTGCTCACTCTTGGATGACAACGCTTATCGTCTGTTGTTTGTTTTGCCAGTACTGTAAATTAGTGTGGTCTTGTGAGCTGGGAATCAGACAGCCGTGTGCGTGCATGTGCGTGCGTGTATCTGCCAAATCTGTAATCTGGTGGATGGGCCCAGCAGTCACCTGAGGCCCAGAGCTAGCTACTCTCCACACTCTATCCTACACCACATGTGACCTTTTAGTGGTGCAGATTTGATATATTATGGTCATAATTGCTATTCCATCATTATCAGTTATCCATATCCACTCTGTTGTCCCATGGGATGTGTACGGATATGAGGAGATGTGACTTTGTTTTCTTGGTGTTTGTGCACACTAGCCTAATGGATTTTTTTTTTTTACATATCTGGTTGTGTGTGTGAGAGGTAATACTCCTCGATGCCTGACAGAGGGTTTGCATGTATCAATGACTGGTTTGCCAGCTGTCATAACACCCTACCTTTTTCTCTTTCTGTCATTCTATTTATCTCCCTCTGTTCTTAAGGGACTGAGTTTGTACCCGTCTCTCAGGCCAATGCACACACAAACAGTCAACGTAATTACAGAGAACCAGAGAAAGGGCGAGGAAGAGGACAAAGAGCAGTGAGGGATCTCACTTGAGGGTTTGCGGTTCAGAGGGGAGAGGACCGGTGACTAGGAGGAGGAGTTAGTGGGAGGGTGAGTCTGTGGAGGCTGATAGAGGAGGTACTGAGAGCTATGAGGGTGCAGCAGTTCAGAGGGGAGAGGAGAGAGGGAAAAGCCAGGGAGAGGTAAGAGGGAGAGAGGACCGGTGACTAGGAGGAGGAGTTAGTGGGAGGGTGAGTCTGTGGAGGCTGATAGAGGAGGTACTGAGAGCTATGAGGGTGCAGCAGTTCAGAGGGGAGAGGAGAGAGGGAAAAGCCAGGGAGAGGTAAGAGGGAGAGAGGACCGGTGACTAGGAGGAGGAGTTAGTGGGAGGGTGAGTCTGTGGAGGCTGATAGAGGAGGTACTGAGAGCTATGAGGGTGCAGCAGTTCAGAGGGGAGAGGAGAGAGGGAAAAGCCAGGGAGAGGTAAGAGGGAGAGAGGACCGGTGACTAGGAGGAGGAGTTAGTGGGAGGGTGAGTCTGTGGAGGCTGATAGAGGAGGTACTGAGAGCTATGAGGGTGCAGCAGTTCAGAGGGGAGAGGAGAGAGGGAAAAGCCAGGGAGAGGTAAGAGGGAGAGAGGACCGGTGACTAGGAGGAGGAGTTAGTGGGAGGGTGAGTCTGTGGAGGCTGATAGAGGAGGTACTGAGAGCTATGAGGGTGCAGCAGTTCAGAGGGGAGAGGAGAGAGGGAAAAGCCAGGGAGAGGTAAGAGGGAGAGAGGACCGGTGACTAGGAGGAGGAGTTAGTGGGAGGGTGAGTCTGTGGAGGCTGATAGAGGAGGTACTGAGAGCTATGAGGGTGCAGCAGTTCAGAGGGGAGAGGAGAGAGGGAAAAGCCAGGGAGAGGTAAGAGGGAGAGAGGACCGGTGACTAGGAGGAGGAGTTAGTGGGAGGGTGAGTCTGTGGAGGCTGATAGAGGAGGTACTGAGATCTATGAGGGTGCAGCAGTAGAGAAGGAAGAAGGGAGCAGCCTGTGTTTATTTATAAGTAAATGCTTTGAATCATTTAGTAGAGCTTTTAAGTGGCCAACTCTGCCCAAGTTTTATGGACAGTCAGGGGATGGACCCAGACACACACTTTTCAGGGAACCACACACTGACACACGGTCAGAGAGACGGACCCAAATACCACAGCTCAGCAGGTGCTTCAAAGGAAACCCAGACAGAGATATGGGGCCTCGGCACAACACATATGCTCAGCAAACACAAACTGACAAACACTATGAGGAAATTCACACTGACACAACAACAGAACACAGTAGTAGAATCACCAAGCCCCTGTCAGTCTCCTCCATGCTGTCCTCACCTCTCCGTGGCCCATTAATCCACTTCAGGTGTTTTCTATTGACGTGTGAAAAGACCACATATCACGTTAAGAAACCCTAGTCCTTCATGCTGTCAGCTGTTCACTGGGTCTTTGTATATCTCTCTCTTCCTAAATCTCTCCTGCTCACACAGGCGCTCCTCATAATGGCCTCTCCGATCTCTTTGGCACCAAGGCCCACGACCATAAAACACTGCATGGATCAGAGGAGCACCAGTCAGAAAGATGGGAGGGAGAGAGATGAAAGAAAGTATAAAAAGAAAGAAAGAGAATGAGAGAAATTAAAAAGAGACAGATGGAGACTGAAGGACAGACTGAAAGTGAGTAAAAGTTGAAAGGGTGAGTGAGGGTGTGCTGTATTTGTTGTCTGTCTAGTTGTTTCAGTGCCATACATACTCATTACCCACTGAGAGTGATGTGGGGTCTTCTGCCAGGACTATACTGAGGCCTCTGCCAACTCAACTGCTCTGCTTTCAGGCTAGCTGTCTTTAACTATTATTGGCTTTCCATGTTATTTATATGCTTAGAAGACATTTTATCCAAATGAGTCAAAGCTGTCCCAAAATGGATGGATACTAAATGGAAGTCAAGATAAAAATGAATTTGAAATCACTTTACAAAGACATACTACTTTGTGAATTTCTTCAAAATAACAAACATGGCAGATGCATTAAAAATAGATATTTTAGAAGCACCCAAGAAGGAAACATGAGAAAGAGTGTCCTACATTCAAGCAAAGTGTAAAACCTGTTTATACTGGGGTTATATTAAACATGTTCAGATCAGAACTATGCACATCAGATCAGTGATAGTCTGCATTTTCTCTGTCCAGTCTGTACATAAAGTTTCTGCTGGTTTCATCATCAAGTCTCATTAAAATAATTCACTAGCGACTTGTTCAGCCAAGTGTGTTTGTTGTCTTGTTGCGTCTGACTAGTGAACAGTACAAGATGATTGAGGACTACAAACTATGTGAACTGAAGAAGTGGTATAATTCTAGCTTTTGAGTAACAGCTAACTGTCTAGGAGAGGCCGGGGGACTATTATGTCTCCGTAGTATCCACGGTGTCTCCGTATTACGATGTCTCCGTAGTATCCATGGTGTCTCCGTATTACGATGTCTCTGTAGTATCCACGGTGTCTCCGTATTACGATGTCTCTGTAGTATCCACGGTGTCTCCGTATTACGATGTCTCCGTAGTATCCACGGTGTCTCCGTATTACGATGTCTCCGTAGTATCCACGGTGTCTCCGTATTACGATGTCTCCGTAGTATCCACGGTGTCTCCGTATTACGATGTCTCCGTAGTATCCACGGTGTCTCCGTATTACGATGTCTCTGTAGTATCCACGGTGTCTCCGTATTACGATGTCTCTGTAGTATCCACGGTGTCTCCGTATTACGATGTCTCTGTAGTATCCACGGTGTCTCCGTATTACGATGTCTCCGTAGTATCCACGGTGTCTCCGTATTACGATGTCTCCGTAGTATCCACGGTGTCTCCGTATTACGATGTCTCTGTAGTATCCACGGTGTCTCCGTATTACGATGTCTCCGTAGTATCCACGGTGTCTCCGTATTACGATGTCTCTGTAGTATCCACGGTGTCTCCGTATTACGACGATGTCTCCGATGTAGTATCCACGGTGTCTCCGTATTACGATGTCTCCGTAGTATCCACGGTGTCTCCGTATTACGATGTCTCCGTAGTATCCACGGTGTCTCCGTATTACGATGTCTCCGTAGTATCCACGGTGTCTCCGTATTACGATGTCTCTGTAGTATCCACGGTGTCTCCGTATTACGATGTCTCCGTAGTATCCACGGTGTCTCCGTATTACGATGTCTCCGTAGTATCCACGGTGTCTCCGTATTACGATGTCTCCGTAGTATCCACGGTGTCTCCGTATTACGATGTCTCCGTAGTATCCACGGTGTCTCCGTATTACGATGTCTCCGTAGTATCCACGGTGTCTCCGTAGTATCCACGGTGATGTCTCTGTAGTATCCACGGTGTCTCCGTATTACGATGTCTCTGTAGTATCCACGGTGTCTCCGTATTACGATGTCTCCGTAGTATCCACGGTGTCTCCGTATTACGATGTCTCCGTAGTATCCACGGTGTCTCCGTATTACGATGTCTCCGTAGTATCCACGGTGTCTCCGTATTACGATGTCTCTGTAGTATCCACGGTGTCTCCGTATTACGATGTCTCCGTAGTATCCACGGTGTCTCCGTATTACGATGTCTCCGTAGTATCCACGGTGTCTCCGTATTACGATGTCTCCGTAGTATCCACGGTGTCTCCGTATTACGATGTCTCCGTAGTATCCACGGTGTCTCCGTATTACGATGTCTCCGTAGTATCCACGGTGTCTCCGTATTACGATGTCTCCGTAGTATCCACGGTGTCTCCGTATTACGATGTCTCCGTAGTATCCACGGTGTCTCCGTATTACGATGTCTCCGTAGTATCCACGGTGTCTCCGTATTACGATGTCTCCGTAGTATCCACGGTGTCTCCGTATTACGATGTCTCTGTAGTATCCACGGTGTCTCCGTCTCTGTAGTATCCACGATGTCTCCGTAGTATCCACGGTGTCTCTGTATTACGATGTCTCTGTAGTATCCACGGTGTCTCCGTATTACGATGTCTCCGTAGTATCCACGGTGTCTCCGTATTACGATGTCTCCGTAGTATCCACGGTGTCTCCGTATTACGATGTCTCCGTAGTATCCACGGTGTCTCCGTATTCCACGATGTCTCCGTAGTATCCACGGTGTCTCCGTATTACGATGTCTCCGTAGTATCCACGGTGTCTCCGTATTACGATGTCTCCGTAGTATCCACGGTGTCTCCGTATTACGATGTCTCCGTAGTATCCACGGTGTCTCCGTATTACGATGTCTCTGTAGTATCCACGGTGTCTCCGTATTACGATGTCTCTGTAGTATCCACGGTGTCTCCGTATTCCACGATGTCTCCGTAGTATCCACGGTGTCTCCGTATTACGATGTCTCTGTAGTATCCACGGTGTCTCCGTATTACGATGTCTCCGTAGTATCCACGGTGTCTCCGTATTACGATGTCTCTGTAGTATCCACGGTGTCTCCGTATTACGATGTCTCCGTAGTATCCACGGTGTCTCCGTATTACGATGTCTCCGTAGTATCCACGGTGTCTCCGTATTACGATGTCTCTGTAGTATCCACGGTGTCTCCGTATTACGATGTCTCTGTAGTATCCACGGTGTCTCCGTATTACGATGTCTCTGTAGTATCCACGGTGTCTCCGTATTACGATGTCTCTGTAGTATCCATTTTGTTTACATATCCGTTGACATCTCTCATTTCTCATTCATTTCAAAACGGTCGTTGGCAGACACAAATATAATCACTGTCTGGACAAACAGAATGGAACCTGGCATGTAAGAAATTGTTTTTGGACAGCCAGTCAGAAATGGCAGATCTCAAATCAAATGTGATTCCTTACCCACATCCGCCCTGCACATGTAGCATGTATACCATCAATGTTTGGGACGCTTGTTGAGCAAATAATGGCGACTGACACTACAGTGCTTTCGGAAAATATTCAGGTCCCTTGACTTTTTCCACATTTTGTTATGTTACACCTTATTCTATAGTGGATTTAATCCTTTTTTGGGGGGCAAAGTTACAGTACTAGTCAAAAGTTTGGACACACCTACTCATTCCAGGGTTTTTCTTAATTTTTAACTATTTTCTACATTGTAGATTAATAACAAAATAACACGTATGGAATCATGTAGTAAGCAAAAAAGTGTTAAACAAATCAAAATATATTTTATATTTGAGATTCTTCAAATTAGCCACCCTTTGCCTTGATGACAGCTTTGCACACTCTTGGCATTCTCTCAACCAGCTTCATGAGGTAGTCACCTGGGATGCATTTCAATGAACAGGTGTGGCTTGTTAAAAGTTAATTTGTGGAATTTCTTTCCTTCTTAATGTGTTTCAGCCAATCAGTTGTGTTGCGACATGGTAAGGGTGGTTACTACTTCCGGCGCCGACAGAGATGGCCGACTCGATTCGCGTTACTAGGAAACTGCAGTATTTCGTTTTTTTACGTGTTATTTCTTACATTGGTTCCCCAGGTAATCTTAGGTTTCATTACATACAGTCGGGAGGAACTACTGAATATAAGAGCAACGTCAACTCACCATCACTATGACCAGGAATATGACTCTCCCGAAGTGGATCCTGTGTTTTGCCTTCCACCCAGGACAATGGATCGGATCCCAGCCAAAACAATGACGCTGTAAAAGGGGAAAACGAAGCAGTCTTCTGGTCAGGCTCCGGAGATGGGCACATCGCGCACCGCTCCCAAGCATACTACTCTCCAATGTCCAGTCTCTTGACAACAAGGTTGATAAAATCCGAGCAAGGGTAGCATTCCAGAGAGACATCGGAGACTGTAACGTTCTTTGCTTCACGGAAACATGGCTCACTCGAGAGACGCTAACGGAGTCGGTGCAGCCAGCTGGTTTCTTCACGCATCGCGCCGACAGAAACAAGCATCTTTCTGGTAAGAAGAGGGGTGGGGGGGTATGCCTTATGATTAACGAGACGTGGTGTGATCATAACAACATACAGGAACTCAAAAGTCCTTCTGTTCACCTGACTTACACTTCCTTACAATCAAATGTCAACCGCATTATCTACCAATTGAATTCTCTTCGATTATAATCACAGCAGACACATCGATGGCCCTGAACAAACTTTATTTGACTCTATGTAAACTGGAAACCACATATCCTGAGGCTACATTCATTGTATCTGGGGATTTTAACAAGGCTAATCTGACAACAAGACTCCCTAAATTCAGCATATTGATTGCGCAACCAGAGCTGGTAAAACCCTGGATCATTGTTATTCTAACTTCCGCGACGCATATAAGGCCCTCGCCCACCCTTCTTTCGGAAAAGCTGACCACGTCTCCATTTGGTTGCTTCCAGCCTACAGACAGAAATTTAAAGAAGAAGCTCCCGCGCTCAGGTCTGTTCAACGCTTGTCCGACCAGTCTGATTCCACGCTTCATGGATTGGGATATGTTCCGCATTGCGTCCAACAACAACATTGACGAATACGCTGTGAGCGAGTTCATTAGAAAGTGCATCGGCGATGTTATACCCACAGCAACGATTAAAACATTCCCCAACCAGAAACCGTGGATTGATGGCAGCATTCGCGCGAAACTGAAAGCGCGAACCACTGCTTTTAACCAGGGCAAGGTGACCGGAAACATGACCGAATACAAACAGTGTAGCTATTCCCTCCGCAAGGCAATCAAACAAGCTAAGTGTCAGTATAGAGACAAAGTAGAGTCGCAATTCAACGGCTCAGACACAAGAGGTATGTGGCAGGATCTATAGTCAATCACGGATTACAAAAAGAACACCAGCCCCGTCGCGGACCAGGATGTCTTGCTCCCAGACAGACTAAATAACTTTTTTGCTCGCTTTGAGGACAATACAGTGCCACTGACATGGCCCACTACCAAAACCTGCGGGCTCTCCTTCACTGCAGCCGACGTGAGTAAAACATTTAAACGTGTTAACCCTCGCAAGGCTGCAGGCCCAGATGGCATCCCCAGCCGCGTCCTCAGAGCATGCGCAGACCAGCTGGCTGGTGTGTTTATGGACATATTCAATCAATCCTTATCCCAGTCTGCTGTTCCCACATGCTTCAAGAGGGCCACCATTGTTCCTGTTCCCAAGAAAGCTAAGGTAACTGAGCTAAATGACTACCGCCCCGTAGCATTCACTTCCGTCATCATGAAGTGCTTTGAGAGACTAGTCAAGGACCATATCACCTCCACCCTACCTGACACCCTAGACCCACTCCAATTTGCTTACCTCCCCAATAGGTCCACAGACAACGCAATCGCAACCACACTGCCCTAACCCATCTGGACAAGAGGAATACCTATGTGAGAATGCTGTTCATCGACTACAGCTCAGCATTTAACACCATAGTACCATCCAAACTCTTCATCAAGCTCGAGACCCTGGGTCTCGACCTCGCCCTGTGCAACTGGGTACTAGACTTCCTGACGGGCCACCCCCGGGTGGTGAGGGTAGGTAACAACATCTCCACCCCGCTGATCCTCAACACTGGGGCCCCACAAGGGTGCGTTCTGAGCCCTCTCCTGTACTCCATGTTCACCCACGACTACGTGGCCATGCATGCCTCCAACTCAATCATCAAGTTTGCGGACGACACAACAGTGGTAGGCTTGATTACCAACAACAACGAGACGGCCTACAGGGAGGAGGTGAGGGCCCTCGGAGTGTGGTGTCAGGAAAATAACCTCACACTCAACGTCAATAAAACAAAGGAGATGATTGTGGACTTCAGGAAACAGCAGAGGGAGCATGCCCCCTATCCACATCGACGGGACAGTAGTGGAGAGGGTAGTAAGTTTTAAGTTCCTCGGCGTACACATCACGGACAAACTGAATTGGTCCACCCACACAGACAGCATTGTGAAGAAGGCGCAGCAGCGCCTCTTCAACCTCAGGAGGCTGAAGAAATTCGGCTTGTCACCAAAAGCACTCACAAACTTCTACAGATGCACAATCGAGAGCATCCTGTCGGGCTGTATCACCGCCTAGTACGGCAACTGCTCCGCCCACAACCGTAAGGCTCTCCAGAGGGTAGTGAGGTCTGCACAACGCATCACCGGGGGCAAACTACCTGCCCTCCAGGACACCAACACCACCCGATGTCACAGGAAGGCCATAAAGATCATCAAGGACAACAACCACCCGAGCCACTGCCTGTTCACCTCGCTATCATCCAGAAGGCGAGGTCAGTACAGGTGCATCAAAGCAGGGACCGAGAGACTGAAAAACAGCTTCTATATCAAGGCCATCAGACTGTTAAACAGCCACCACTAATATTGAGTGGCTGCTGCCAACATACATGTCAGTGATTTATTTAGAATTCAAGGCACACTTAACCAGCATGGCTACCATAGCATCCCATCTGGTTTGCGCTTATTGGGACTGTCATTTGCTTTTCAACGGGACAATGAACCAACACACCTCCAGACTGTGTAAGGGTTATTTGACCAAGAAAGAGAGTGACGGGGGGCTGCATCAGATGACGTGGCCTCCTCAATCACTCGATCTCATCCCAATTGAGATGGTTTGGGATGAGTTGGACCGCAGAGTGAAGGAAAAGTAGCCAACAAGTGCTAAGCATATGTGGGAACTCCTAAAAGACTGTTGGAAGAGCATTCCAGGTGAAGCTGGTTGAGAGCATGCCAAGAGTGTGCAAAGCTGTCATCAAGGCAAAGTTGGCTACTTTGAAGAATCTAAAATGTAAAATATATTTAGATTTGTTTAACACTTTTTTTTTGACTACATGATTCCATATGGGTTATTTCATAGTTTGTATGTCTTCACTATTCTACATTGTAGAAAATATTTAAAATAAAGAGAAACCTTTGAATGAGCAAGTGTGTTCAAACATTTTGACTGGTACTGTATAAAAAATATCACATTTACATAAGTATTCAGACACTAAGTATTCAGACACTTTACTCAGTACTTTAGCACATTTGGCAGCGATTACAGCCTCAAGTCTTCTTGGGTATGACACTACAGGCTTGGCACAACTGTATTTGGGGAGTTCCTCCCATTCTTCTTTGCAGATCCTCTCAAGCACTGTCAGGTTGGATGGGGGGCGTCACTGCACAGCTATTTTCAGGTCTCTCCAGAGATGTTCGATCAGGTTCAAATCCGGGCTCTGGCTGGGCAACTCAAGGACATTCAGTGGCTTGTCCCGAAGCCACTCCTGTGTTTTCTTGGCTGTGTGCTTAGGGTCATTGTTCTGTTGGAAGGTGAACCTTTGCCCCAGTCTGAGGTCCTGAGCGCTCTGGAGCAGGTTTTCATCAAGGATCTCTCTGTACTTTGCTCCGTTCAGCTTTGCCTCAATCCTGACTAGTCTCCTAATCCCTGCCGCTGAAAAACATCCGCATAGCATGATGCTGCCACCACCATGCTTCATTTTAGGGATGGTGCCAGGTTTCCTCCAGACGTGACGCTTGGCATTCAAGCCAAAGAGTTCAATCTTGGTCTCATCAGACCAGAGAATCTTGTTTCTCGTGGTCTGAGAGTCCTTTAGGTGCCTTTTGGCAAACTCCAAGCGGGCTGTCATGTGCCTTTTGCTGAGGAGTGGCTTCCGTCTGGCTACTCTGTTATGTAATGTTATGTTACAAATGAAATAGCAGTCGTACAGTACAAATTGAAGGATGTATAGTATCATACGTCTTACACGGTTGTACAATATCAATACATTGGACGACGTAGCGTATCATACAGATGCAGGATCTTAATCTGACCAGTTTCTCACAGTAGGAAAATAATCCTGCAGCAACAGTAAATGAGAATATTTGTGTGGATTATAATGAATGGAATTTGTTTTAGGGGTTGACACATTTTTTGTTAGGGCAAATCAACCCTGACATTTTAAAGTTTAAATTCCAAACTTTAGAATTGTTTTTTAACCTCCAATAAACACATTTGAGTTTCTTACTGTGCAGGAAATTTACTGCAACAACAGAGCGATCAAATTAAGATCCTACATCTGTACATCTTGGATGATGTATAGTATTATCAGTCTTGCTCTGAGACAAAGATTAGGAGAATTAACAACAAAGGTTAGGATAATTTACAGTGCAGTTTAGGAGAACTAACAACAAAGGTTAGGAGAATTAGGTTAAGGTTAGGGGAAGGGTGGGCAAAAATACTACAGTTGTCCCCAACAAGACTCAAGCATGAAACCTTTAGATTGCTATACCCACCCATCATCCCCAATCAACCTCCCTACTTTAGTTTATGTCGTAAGTAACCAGACCATTATTACATTTGTAACATAACGTAACATATACTAAATGGAGGTACACAAATTAATGTTCTAAAGCCGACATCTGTTTAATGTGGTCAGGCTGAGTCAAAGTATTCAGCTCTCACATTTTGTTGCATAAAATGTTGTGAAAGTGGCATAAAAAAACATTTATAAAATGAATCTGTATTGTTTATCCCCTTGCTATCTTTCCTTACTATTTTCTGTCACCTAGCTATTTGACCATAGCATCAATTCCTTCTATAATCATCACCCCATTCTCCTCATTATTTTGCTTTTCCCCTCCATCTCTCCCCCTCTCTTTGCCTCTTGGCCTATGCTGGAATCTTCCAGAACAGCCTGGTGAGTCACTTTCCATTCTCCGAGTCATTATACACACCCAGAGGTGCCCACACACACACACACACACACACACACACACACACACACACACACACACACACACACACACACACACACACACACACAGAAATAAACAAATGCATACATTTAGAATTCACACATGACATATACAGTCAGGTCCATAATTACTGGCACCCTTGATAAAGATGAGAAAAAAAGACTAAAAAAGAGACACAATGAACGGGGTTCACATGATGACAGGGAGGACACAAGATCAGTTGGATAACAAAGCAAGCACTCTATTATGTAGAGCACTCTATCATATCTTCCTTTATGTGAAATCATGAGTCCAAATACAACATCTGGAGTGAATCTGACTTATGATTCATGATTTTGAACAGTTGTTTTACATATGCAAAGAGTTAGTTGTTAATACTTTCATTTCTGATATGTCAATACCAAACTCAGTGAGGTTCATCTTAGGGATGTCCATGACAGCGGTGACAAGTCTAAGTTGATACGCCACTGTGCAGTGGATTTACGGTGGTTGAAATTGACATGTAAAATCTGATTTTGGATTTACCGGTAACTCAGCCGTCTTTTGAACAAATCCCTTTGCTTTTCTTCCAAATTTGGTGTCATTTGGTTCACAAGAAGAAGATTTGTGTATGTGCTAATATGCATCTACTGGTATAGTGTGTCCATCTTTGAATGCGTCAACGGTATTTTCTCAAACTCTTTAGGGACTTTTGTGATGAGTCCACAGACCAAATTTGGACTCAATCTGACTTTGATGACCCTAAAAAGTTTCAAGTTGATAGGCCATTGTGAACTGGATTCATAAAGGATTTTAATATACACGTATAATCTAATTTCCTGATTTATCAATAACAGACATCTCTAAGGATCCAACCCTTTTTTAAAATTTCGCCTAAAATGACATACCCAATTCTGACTACCTGTAGCTCAGGAACTGAAGCAATGATATGCATATTCTTGATATCATTTGAAATGAAACACTTTGAAGTTTGTGGAAATGTAAAATGAATGTAGGAGAATATAACACATTAGATCTGGTAAAAGATAATAGAAAGAAAAAAACATGCGCTATTTTTTCATCATCTTTGAAATGCAAGAGAAAGGCCATAATAATTCCAGCCCAGGCACAATTTAGATTTTGGCCACTAGATGGCAGCGGTGTATGTGCAACGTTTAAGACTGATCCAATGAACCATTGCATATCTGTCCAAAATGGTGTATCAAGACTGCCAAAATGTGCCTAATTGGTTTATTACTACATTTTCAAGTTCATTATTGCGCACTCTCCTCAAACAATAGTATGGTATTATTTCACTGTAATAGCTACTGTACATTGGACAGTGCAGTTATATGAACAAGAATTGAAGCTTTCTGCCCATATGGCCCAAGTCATAGACGGCGCTCCTTGCTACACACGGCAAGCGGTACCGGAGCGCCAAGTCTAGCTCCAAAAGCTTCTACCCCCAAGCCATAAGACTGCTTAATAATTAATCAAATAGCCACATTGCTGCTACTCACTGTTTATTATCTACGCTTAGTCACTTTACCCCTACCTACATGTACAAATGACCTTGACCCCCTGTATATAGCCTCCATTATTGTTATTTTATTGTGTTACGTAAAAAAAAATGTTTAAATGATTTAGTAAATATTTTCTGAACTCTATTTTCTTAAAACTGCGTTGTTGGTTAAGGGCTTGTAAGTAAGCATTTCATGGTAAGGTTTACACCTGTTGTATTCGGTGCATGACGTATGTGGACACCTGCTCGTCGGACATCTCATTCCAAAATTTCTGCTATAACAGCCTCCACTCTTCTGGGAAGGCTTTACACTAGATGTTGGAACATTGCTGTGGGGACTTCAGCCACAAAAGCATTAGTGAGGTCAGACACTAATGTTGGGCGATTAGGCCTGGCTCGCAGTCGGCGTTCCAATTCATCCCAAAGGTGTTCGATGTCGACAAAACATTTCTGTATGAACCTCGCTTTGTGCAGGGATGCATTGTCATGCTGAAACAGGAAAGGTCCTTCCCCAAACTGTTGCCACAAAGTCGGAAACACAGAATCGTCTAGAATGTCATTGCATGCTGTAGCTTTAAGATTTCCCTTCACTGCGACTAAGGTGCCCAGCACAAACAATGAAAAACAACCCAGAACATTATTCCTCCTCCACCAAACTTTACAGTTGACACTATGAATTCGTTTAGATAGCGTTCTCCTGGCATTCACCAAACCCAGATTCATCCATCGGACTGCCAGATGGTGAAGCGTGATTCATCACTCCAGTGAACGCTTTTCCAATGCTCCAGAGTCCAATGGTTGCGAGCTTTACACCACATCAGCCGACGCTTGGCACAGCGCATGGTGATCTTAGACTTAGAACAATTCTTGTTCTGACGTTGCTTCCAGAGGCAGTTTGGAACTTGGTAGTGAGTGTTGCAACTGAGGACAAACGATTAGCACTCGGCAGTCCCATTCTGTGAGCGTGTGTGGCCTATCACTTCGGGGCTGAGCCGTTGTTGCTCTTAGACATTTCTACTTCACAGTAACAGCTCTAGCAGGGCAGACGGTGCCACGTTGAAAGTCACTGAGCTCTTCAGTAAGACCATTCTACTGCCAATGTTTGTCTTGAATGTCTGTGTGCTCAATTTTATACACCTGTCAGCAACAGGTGTGGCTGAAATAGCTGAATCCACTAATTTGAAGTGGTGTCCACATACTTTTGTATATATAGTGTACCTCATCCCTACTGTATAATACGTTGGAGGATCTTTAATGTTATGGGGCTATTTTTGCTTCCAATGGTCCTGGGGCTCTTGTTAAGGTCAACGGAATCATGAACTTTACCAAATAGCAGGACATTTTATCCAAAAACCTGGATGCCTCTGCCAGGAGGCTGCAACTTGGCCGCAAGGGAATCTTCCAGCAAGACAATAACCCCAAGCAAACATCAAAATCCACAAAGAAATTGTTAATTGACCACAAAATCAACATTTTGTAATGACCATCTCAGTCTCCGGTCTTGAATCCCAATGAAAAGGTGTGGTTTGAATTGAAGAGGGCCGTCCATACGAAGGCTGTAAAGGATCTGGAAAGAATCTGTATTGAGGAATAGTCCAATAAGTCCTTTGTTCTTATTGGCAGTTTGAAGTGACTCAAAGCCAATTTTCCATATCCGATTTGAATCTGTTCTTTTTCCTGCGGTCTGAACATCTAAAAACCACATGGAATCTGATATTTCAAGCCACATTTCAAACCACCTTCGTAGGTGGTGTGAAGTCGGATACAAATCGGATTCCTGGCCATGTGACTTGTCTGAACGGTCAAATCTGATTGATTTGCTCTTAAGTGGTTTTTAGACTGTTATTTGGAATATCTTGTTGCTTGCTAGCTACTCTGTTGAGTTTGACAAGAACATGTGGTAGCTATGTAAAAAGCTTGTTAATTCTTTACAAACACATTTGTGAATGTGCTAAAAAGGCAAACACCTACCTAGTTGACTACTGTGGCCAAAAAGGACTTGTTTTGAAAGTTGGATCATCTTATCCTTTGAGGCTTTAGAAGTGTTCTTACACTATGATGTTGAACATTCAAAGCAACTGTGAAACGTACATGGCAGGCATTGTTGTCATCTTAGCTTGCTACATAACCACACCACCAATCAGCCTACATGACTGCACACACCCGTCGTTACTATGACAAGTAGAATAGCCATGTCAGCAAATGACTGCTGTCTGAACACACACACCCGTCGTTACTATGTCAAGTAGCATAGCCATGTCAGCAAATGACTGCTGTCTGAACACACACACCCGTCGTTACTATGACAAGTAGCATAGCCATGTCAGCAAATGACTGCTGTCTGAACACACACACCCGTCATTACTATGTCAAGTAGCATAGCCATGTCAGCAAATGACTGCTGTCTGAACACACACACCCGTCGTTACTATGACAAGTAGCATAGCCATGTCAGCAAATGACTGCTGTCTGAACACACACACCCGTCGTTACTATGTCAAGTAGCATAGCCATGTGGGAGGTCAGCAAATGACTGCTGTCTGAACACACACACACGTCGTTACTATGACAAGTAGCATAGCCATGTCAGCAAATGACTGCTGTCTGAACACACACACCCGTCGTTACTATGTCAAGTAGCATAGCCATGTCAGCAAATGACTGCTGTCTGAACACACACACCCGTCGTTACTATGTCAAGTAGCATAGCCATGTCAGCAAATGACTGCTGTCTGAACACACACACCCGTCGTTACTATGTCAAGTAGAATAGCCATGTCAGCAAATGACTGCTGTCTGAACACACACACACGTCGTTACTATGACAAGTAGCATAGCCATGTCAGCAAATGACAGCTGTCTGAACACACACACCCGTCGTTACTATGTCAAGTAGCATAGCCATGTCAGCAAATGACTGCTGTCTGAACACACACACCCGTCGTTACTATGTCAAGTAGCATAGCCATGTCAGCAAATGACTGCTGTCTGAACACACACACCCGTCGTTACTATGACAAGTAGAATAGCCATGTCAGCAAATGACTGCTGTATGAACACACACACCCGTCGTTACTATGTCAAGTAGCATAGCCATGTTAGCAAATGACTGCTGTCTGAACACACACACCCGTCGTTACTATGTCAAGTAGAATAGCCATGTCAGCAAATGACTGCTGTCTGAACACACACACCCGTCATTACTATGTCAAGTAGCATAGCCATGTCAGCAAATGACTGCTGTCTGAACACACACACCCGTCGTTACTATGTCAAGTAGCATAGCCATGTCAGCAAATGACTGCTGTCTGAACACACACACCCGTTGTTACTATGTCAAGTAGCATAGCCATGTCAGCAAATGACTGCTGTCTGAACAAACACACCCGTCGTTACTATGTCAAGTAGCATAGCCATGTCAGCAAATGACTGCTGTCTGAACACACACACCCGTCGTTACTATGTCAAGTAGAATAGCCATGTCAGCAAATGACTGCTGTCTGAACACACACACCCGTCGTTACTATGTCAAGTAGCATAGCCATGTCAGCAAATGACTGCTGTCTGAACACACACACCCATCATTACTATGACAAGTAGCATAGCCATGTCAGCAAATGACTGCTGTCTGAACACACACACCCGTTGTTACTATGTCAAGTAGCATAGCCATGTCAGCAAATGACTGCTGTCTGAACACACACACCCGTCGTTACTATGTCAAGTAGCATAGTCATGTCAGCAAATGACTGCTGTCTGTGTGTGACAGCCCTGACCACGAGTTCAAAAGGTCAGACACTCTGGTTGTGTTAGCAGAACAAGTCATTTTATTAGCATGGCCTATTGTTGAGCTCTTTCTCAGCCGGTGGTGAACTGGGGATTCTGTAAGCTGCTTAGCTGTTCATTGAGGGACCCAAACATTTTTTAACTTGGGTTTTATTTATGGTGGTGGTCAACAGTGCTTTGCATATGCCCTTAAAGTTTATTTAATGTTTTTGCACATGTTGCAGCTGACTTTGGAAAATGCAAGGTGCTATTCGACATGCTACTAATGGTCTAATTTGGCTCCCTCCATTAGGCTCCACCGCTGTGACAGAAAGTGTGTGTTACAGTAGGACACAGAATTAAACTCTCCGTCTGTTTTGATAAATATATCTCATGTGTACTGTTAGTCACACCGCTTTAATGTGCTGTCAGATGTTTTACATCACTTGGTCACTGTGCCAAGGTATTTTAATAGCAAGTGGAGGGTGAAAAATAATTACAGTAATATAATTCTGGTAATAGAAGAAGTGTTATCTAATTTACCGTTATTCAGAAACATTTGCTGTGTTACAGGAAGAGGGAAAAGCCACCACCCCCAACACAACAGGAGCAGCCAGACTGTAGAGCGCTAACTTGGACAAATTGGATACACCTGGATAATTAAAGTCATGCACATAAATGAATGACCTCTTTACTTATTTATTGGGTCTCCACACAGTCGAGACTCAGGAGTGCAAAGAGAGGTCCCTCGGCAAGGTGGAATATGAGTATTCTTATTGTTTAAACCCAGAGCTATAGGCCTAGAGGAAATGGTCTTGCCATTAGGCTGGTATTAGGATTAGGATTTTGAAAAGGGGTGAAGGTAAGGGCTAGGCTTGGATTTGTAAGATTTATGATGAAGCTGGGAATAATTATAATTTCTACACTAGGAATGGGCATGAGTAATCGAGTACTCAAATGGACGTCAAAGCTCAATCTTTAAACAGAGATAAAAAAAATAAAAAAATACTGTGAAACTATTTGGTGGAATGTGCTTTGTGGCTGCGGGAAGCAAGTGAAATCTTGTCTTGAAGATGTTAATTTGCTTTGACTCTAGTGTTCCATTTGGTCATGGGCATTTGCTGGGCACAACAAAAAAGAAGCCGAGCCAAGCATCACACAGTTCTTCTCCCTGTATCCCCTTTCCCCTCCTTGTCTCACTCAATTGCGTTCTGACCGCTCCCTCCACACACACAGGCTGAGTTAGTTCTGACCGCTCCCTCCACACACACAGGCTGAGTTAGTTCTGACCGCTCCCTCCACACACAGGCTGAGTTAGTTCTGACCGCTCCCTCCACACACACAGGCTGAGTTAGTTCTGACCGCTCCCTCCACACACACAGGCTGAGTTAGTTCTGACCGCTCCCTCCACACACGGGGGCTGAGTTAGTTCTGACCGCTCCCTCCACACACGGGGGCTGAGTTAGTTCTGACCGCTCCCTCCACACACGGGGGCTGAGTTAGTTCTGACCGCTCCCTCCCCACACGCAGGCTGAGTTAGTTCTGACCGCTCCCTCCACTTACAGGGGCTGAGTTAGTTCTGACCGCTCCCTCCACACACGGGGGCTGAGTTAGTTCTGACCGCTCCCTCCACACACGGGGGCTGAGTTAGTTTTGAACGCTCCCTCCACACACAGGGGCTGAGTTAGTTCTGACCGCTCCCTCCCCACACGGGGGCTGAGTTAGTTCTGACCGCTCCCTCCCCACACGGGGGCTGAGTTAGTTCTGACCGCTCCCTCCGCACACGGGGGCTGAGTTAGTATTGACCGCTCCCTCTACACACGGGGGTTGAGTTAGTTCTGACCGCTCCCTCCACACACGGGGGCTGAGTTAGTTCTGACCGCTCCCTCCACACACGGGGGCTGAGTTAGTTCTGACCGCTCCCTCCACACACGGGGGCTGAGTTAGTTCTGACCGCTCCCTCCCCACACGGGGGCTGAGTTAGTTCTGACCGCTCCCTCCACACACGGGGGCTGAGTTAGTTCTGACCGCTCCCTCCACACACGGGGGCTGAGTTAGTTCTGACCGCTCCCTCCACTTACAGGGGCTGAGTTAGTTCTGACCGCTCCCTCCACACACACGGAGGCTGAGTTAGTTCTGACCGCTCCCTCTACACACGGGGGTTGAGTTAGTTCTGACCGCTCCCTCCACACACGGGGGCTGAGTTCTGACCGCTCCCTCCACACACGGGGGCTGAGTTAGTTCTGACCGCTCCCTCCACACACGGGGGCTGAGTTAGTTCTGACCACTCCCTCCACACAAGGGGGCTGAGTTAGTTCTGACCGCTCCCTCCACACACGGGGACTGAGTTAGTTCTGACCGCTCCCTCCACACACGGGGACTGAGTTAGTTCTGACCGCTCCCTCCACACACGGGGACTGAGTTAGTTCTGACCGCTCCCTCCACACACGGGGGCTGAGTTAGTTTTGAACTCTCCCTCCACACACGGGGGCTGAGTTAGTTCTGACCGCTCCCTCCACACACGGGGGCTGAGTTAGTTCTGACCGCTCCCTCCACACACGGGGGCTGAGTTAGTTTTGAACTCTCCCTCCCCACACGGGGGCTGAGTTAGTTCTGACCGCTCCCTCCACACACGGGGGCTGAGTTAGTTCTGACCGCTCCCTCCACACACGGGGGCTGAGTTAGTTCTGAACGCTCCCTCCACTTACAGGGGCTGAGTTAGTTCTGACCGCTCCCTCCCCACACGGGGGCTGAGTTAGTTCTGACCTCTCCCGCCCCACACGGGGGCTGAGTTAGTTCTGACCGCTCCCTCTACACACGGGGGTTGAGTTAGTTCTGACTGCTCCCTCCACACACGGGGGCTGAGTTAGTTCTGACCGCTCCCTCCACACACGGGAGCTGAGTTAGTTCTGACCGCTCCCTCCACACACGGGGGCTGAGTTAGTTCTGACCGCTCCCTCCACACACGGGGGCTGAGTTAGTTCTGACCGCTCCCTCCACATACGGGGGCTGAGTTAGTTCTGACCGCTCCCTCCCCACACGCAGGCTGAGTTAGTTCTGACCGCTCCCTCCCCACACGCAGGC
This sequence comes from Oncorhynchus nerka, assembly GCF_034236695.1. NCBI lineage: Eukaryota > Metazoa > Chordata > Actinopteri > Salmoniformes > Salmonidae > Oncorhynchus > Oncorhynchus nerka. The sequence goes on from NC_088422.1 coordinate 75,596,290, forward strand.
TGAGTTAGTTCTGACCGCTTCCTCCACTTACAGGGGCTGAGTTAGTTCTGACCGCTCCCTCCACACACGGGGGCTGAGTTAGTTTTGAACGCTCCCTCCACACACGGGGGCTGAGTTAGTTCTGACCGCTCCCTCCACTTACAGGGGCTGAGTTAGTTCTGACCGCTCCCTCCACACACACAGAGGCTGAGTTAGTTCTGACCGCTCCCTCCACACACGGGGGCTGAGTTAGTTCTGACCGCTCCCTCTACACACGGGGGTTGAGTTAGTTCTGACCGCTCCCTCCACACACGGGGGCTGAGTTAGTTCTGACCGCTCCCTCCACTTACAGGGGCTGAGTTAGTTCTGACCGCTCCCTCCACACACACAGAGGCTGAGTTATTTCTGACCGCTCCCTCCACACACGGGGGCTGAGTTAGTTCTGACCGCTCCCTCTACACACGGGGGTTGAGTTAGTTCTGACCGCTCCCTCCACACACGGGGGCTGAGTTAGTTCTGACCGCTCCCTTCACACACGGGGGCTGAGTTAGTTCTGACCGCTCCCTCCACACACGGGGGCTGAGTTAGTTCTGACCACTCCCTCCACACACGGGGGCTGAGTTAGTTCTGACCGCTCCCTCCACACACGGGACTGAGTTAGTTCTGACCGCTCCCTCCACACACGGGGACTGAGTTAGTTCTGACCGCTCCCTCCACACACGGGGACTGAGTTAGTTCTGACCGCTCCCTCCACACACGGGGGCTGAGTTAGTTCTGACCGCTCCCTCCACACACGGCGGCTGAGTTAGTTCTGACCGCTCCCTCCCCACACGCAGGCTGAGTTAGTTCTGACCGCTCCCTCCCCACACGCAGGCTGAGTTAGTTCTGACCGCTCCTCCACTTACAGGGGCTGAGTTAGTTCTGACCGCTCCCTCCACACACGGGGGCTGAGTTAGTTCTGACCGCTCCCTCCAAACACGGGGCTGAGTTAGTTCTGACCGCTCCCTCCCACACACGGGGCTGAGTTAGTTCTGACCGCTCCTCCACACACGGGGCTGAGTTAGTTCTGACCGCTCCTCCACACACGGGGCTGAGTTAGTTCTGACCGCTCCCTCCACACACGGGGCTGAGTTAGTTCTGACCCTCCCTCCACACACGGGGCTGAGTTAGTTCTGACCGCTCCCTCCACACACGGGGGCTGAGTTAGTTCTGACCGCTCCCTCCCACACAGGGGCTGAGTTAGTTCTGGCTCCCTCCACACACGGGGCTGAGTTAGTTCTGACCGCTCCCTCCACACACGGGGGCTGAGTTAGTTCTGACCGCTCCCCTCCACACACGGGGCTGAGTTAGTTCTGACCGCTCCCTCCACACACGGGGCTGAGTTAGTTCTGACCGCTCCACACCTCCACACGGGGGCTGAGTTAGTTCTGACCGCTCCCTCCACACACGGGGACTGGCTTAGTTGAGTTCTGACCGCTCCTCCACACACGGGGCTGAGTTAGTTCTGAACTCCCTCCACACACGGGGCTGAGTTAGTTCTGACCGCTCCCTCCACACACGGGGCTGAGAGTTCTGACCGCTCCCTCCACACACGGGGCTGAGTTAGTTCTGACCGCTCCCTCCACACACGGGGCTGAGTTAGTTCTGACCGCTCCCCACGGGGGCTGAGTTAGTTGCTCTCCCTCCACACGGGGCTGAGTTAGTTCTGACCGCTCCCCTCCACACACGGGGCTGAGTTAGTTCTGACCGCTCCCTCCCACACGGGGCTGAGTTAGTTCTGACCGCTCCCTCCACACACGGGGCTGAGTTAGTTCTGACTGCTCCCTCCACACGGGGCTCTGCTCCCTCCACACACGGGGACTGAGTTAGTTCTGACCGCTCCCTCCACACGGGGGCTGAGTTAGTTCTGACCGCTCCCTCCACACACGGGGCTGAGTTAGTTCTGACCGCTCCCTTGAGTTAGTTCTGACCGCTCCCTCCCACACGGGGGCTGAGTTAGTTCTGACCGCTCCCTCTCCACACACGGGGCTGAGTTAGTTCTGACCGCTCCTCCCCACACGGGGCTGAGTTAGTTCTGACCGCTCCCTCCACACACGGGGGCTGAGTTAGTTCTGACCGCTCCTCCACTTACAGGGGCTGAGTTAGTTCTGACCGCTCCCTCCACACACGGGGCTGAGTTAGTTCTGGCTCCCTCCACACACAGGGGCTGAGTTAGTTCTGACCGCTCCTCCACACAGGGGCTGAGTTAGTTCTGACCGCTCCCTCCACACGGGGCTGAGTTAGTTCTGACCGCTCCCTCCACACACGGGGGCTGAGTTAGTTCTGACCGCTCCTCCACCCTCCACACGGGGCTGAGTTAGTTCTGACCGCTCCCTCCACACACGGGGGTTGAGTTAGTTCTGACCGCTCCCTCCACACACGGGGCTGAGTTAGTTCTGACTGACCTCCCTCCACACACGGGGCTGAGTTAGTTCTGACCGCTCCCTCCACACACGGGGGCTGAGTTAGTTCTGACCGCTCCCTCCCACACGGGGGCTGAGTTAGTTCTGACCGCTCCTCCACACACGGGGCTGAGTTAGTTCTGACCGCTCCTCCACACACGGGGGCTGAGTTAGTTCTGACCGCTCCCTCCCCACACGCAGGCTGAGTTAGTTCTGACCGCTCCCTCCCCACACGCAGGCTGAGTTAGTTCTGACCGCTTCCTCCACTTACAGGGGCTGAGTTAGTTCTGACCGCTCCCTCCACACACGGGGCTGAGTTAGTTTTGAACGCTCCCTCCACACACGGGGCTGAGTTAGTTCTGACCGCTCCCTCCACTTACAGGGGCTGAGTTAGTTCTGACCGCTCCTCCACACACACAGAGGCTGAGTTAGTTCTGACCGCTCCCTCCACACACGGGGGCTGAGTTAGTTCTGACCGCTCCCTCCACACACGGGGGTTGAGTTAGTTCTGACCGCTCCCTCCACACACGGGGGCTGAGTTAGTTTTGTTCTGGCCGCTCCCTCCACACAGGGGCTGAGTTAGTTCTGACCGCTCCCTCCACACACAGAGGCTGAGTTATTTCTGACCGCTCCCTCCACACACGGGGCTGAGTTAGTTCTGACCGCTCCCTCACACACGGGGTTGAGTTAGTTCTGACCGCTCCCTCCACACACGGGGCTGAGTTAGTTCTGACCGCTCCCTCCACACGGGGCTGAGTTAGTTCTGACCGCTCCCTCCACACACGGGGGCTGAGTTAGTTCTGACCACTCCCTCCACACACGGGGGCTGAGTTAGTTCTGACCGCTCCCTCCACACACGGGGACTGAGTTAGTTCTGACCGCTCCCTCCACACACGGGGACTGAGTTAGTTCTGACCGCTCACTCCACACACGGGGACTGAGTTAGTTCTGACCGCTCCCTCCACACACGGGGGCTGAGTTAGTTCTGACCGCTCCCTCCACACACGGCGGCTGAGTTAGTTCTGACCGCTCCCTCCCCACACGCAGGCTGAGTTAGTTCTGACCGCTCCCTCCCCACACGCAGGCTGAGTTAGTTCTGACCGCTTCCTCCACTTACAGGGGCTGAGTTAGTTCTGACCGCTCCCTCCACACACGGGGGCTGAGTTAGTTTTGAACGCTCCCTCCAAACACGGGGGCTGAGTTAGTTCTGACCGCTCCCTCTACACACGGGGGTTGAGTTAGTTCTGACCGCTCCCTCCACACACACGGAGGCTGAGTTAGTTCTGACCGCTCCCTCCACACACGGGGGCTGAGTTAGTTTTGAACTCTCCCTCCACACACGGGGGCTGAGTTAGTTTTGACCGCTCCCTCCACACACGGGGGCTGAGTTAGTTTTGAACTCTCCCTCCCCACACGGGGGCTGAGTTAGTTCTGACCGCTCCCTCCACACACGGGGGCTGAGTTAGTTCTGACCGCTCCCTCCACACACGGGGGCTGAGTTAGTTTTGAACTCTCCCTCCACACACGGGGGCTGAGTTAGTTTTGACCGCTCCCTCCACACACGGGGGCTGAGTTAGTTCTGACCGCTCCCTCCACACACCTGGGCTGAGTTAGTTCTGTCTGCTCCCTCCACACGGGGGCTGAGTTAGTTCTGACCGCTCCCTCCACACACGGGGGCTGAGTTAGTTTTGACCGCTCCCTCCACACACGGGGGCTGAGTTAGTTCTGAACGCTCCCTCCACACACCTGGGCTGAGTTAGTTCTGTCTGCTCCCTCCACACGGGGGCTGAGTTAGTTCTGACCGCTCCCTCCACACACGGGGGCTGAGTTAGTTCTGACCGCTCCCTCCACACACGGGGGCTGAGTTAGTTTTCAACGCTCCCTCCACACACGGGGGCTGAGTTAGTTCTGACCGCTCCCTCCACTTACAGGGGCTGAGTTAGTTCTGACCGCTCCCTCCACACACACAGAGGCTGAGTTAGTTCTGACCGCTCCCTCCACACACGGGGGCTGAGTTAGTTCTGACCGCTCCCTCTACACACGGGGGTTGAGTTAGTTCTGACCGCTCCCTCCACACACGGGGACTGAGTTAGTTCTGACCGCTCCCTCCACACACGGGGACTGAGTTAGTTCTGACCGCTCCCTCCACACACGGGGGCTGAGTTAGTTCTGACCGCTCCCTCCACACACGGGGGCTGAGTTAGTTCTGACCGCTCTCCACACACGGGGCTGAGTTAGTTCTGACCGCTCCCTCCCCACACGCAGGCTGAGTTAGTTCTGACCGCTCCCTCCCCACACGCAGGCTGAGTTAGTTCTGACCGCTTCCTCCACTTACAGGGGCTGAGTTAGTTCTGACCGCTCCCTCCACACACGGGGGCTGAGTTAGTTTTGAACGCTCCCTCCAAACACGGGGGCTGAGTTAGTTCTGACCGCTCCCTCCACTTACAGGGGCTGAGTTAGTTCTGACCGCTCCCTCCACACACACGGAGGCTGAGTTAGTTCTGACCGCTCCCTCCACACACGGGGGCTGAGTTAGTTCTGACCGCTCCCTCCACACACGGGGGCTGAGTTAGTTCTGACCGCTCCCTCTACACACGGGGGTTGAGTTAGTTCTGACCGCTCCCTCCACACACGGGGACTGAGTTAGTTCTGACCGCTCCCTCCACACACGGGGGCTGAGTTAGTTTTGAACTCTCCCTTCACACACGGGGGCTGAGTTAGTTTTGAACTCTCCCTCCACACACGGGGGCTGAGTTAGTTTTGACCGCTCCCTCCACACACGGGGGCTGAGTTAGTTCTGACCGCTCCCTCCACACACCTGGGCTGAGTTAGTTCTGTCTGCTCCCTCCACACGGGGGCTGAGTTAGTTCTGACCGCTCCCTCCACACACGGGGGCTGAGTTAGTTTTGACCGCTCCCTCCACACACGGGGGCTGAGTTAGTTCTGAACGCTCCCTCCACACACCTGGGCTGAGTTAGTTCTGTCTGCTCCCTCCACACGGAGGCTGAGTTAGTTCTGACCGCTCCCTCCACACACGGGGGCTGAGTTAGTTCTGACCGCTCCCTCCACACACGGGGGCTGAGTTAGTTTTGAACGCTCCCTCCACACACGGGGGCTGAGTTAGTTCTGACCGCTCCCTCCACACACGGGGGCTGAGTTAGTTCTGACCGCTCCCTCCACACACGGGGGCTGAGTTAGTTCTGACCACTCCCTCCACACACGGGGGCTGAGTTAGTTCTGACCGCTCCCTCCACACACGGGGGCTGAGTTAGTTTTGAACGCTCCCTCCACTTACAGGGGCTGAGTTAGTTCTGACCGCTCCCTCCCCACACGGGGGCTGAGTTAGTTCTGACCTCTCCCTCCCCACACGGGGGCTGAGTTAGTTCTGACCGCTCCCTCTACACACGGGGGTTGAGTTAGTTCTGACCGCTCCCTCCACACACGGGGACTGAGTTAGTTCTGACCGCTCCCTCCACACACGGGGACTGAGTTAGTTCTGACCGCTCCCTCCACACACGGGGACTGAGTTAGTTCTGACCGCTCCCTCCACACACGGGGGCTGAGTTAGTTCTGACCGCTCCCTCCACACACGGGGGCTGAGTTAGTTCTGACCGCTTCCTCCACTTACAGGGGCTGAGTTAGTTCTGACCGCTCCCTCCACACACGGGGGCTGAGTTAGTTCTGACCGCTCCCTCCACACACGGGGGCTGAGTTAGTTCTGACCGCTCCCTCCACACACGGGGGCTGAGTTAGTTTTGAACGCTCCCTCCACTTACAGGGGCTGAGTTAGTTCTGACCGCTCCCTCCCCACACGGGGGCTGAGTTAGTTCTGACCTCTCCCTCCCCACACGGGGGCTGAGTTAGTTCTGACCGCTCCCTCCACACACGGGGACTGAGTTAGTTCTGACCGCTCCCTCCACACACGGGGGCTGAGTTAGTTCTGACCGCTCCCTCCACACACGGGGGCTGAGTTAGTTTTGAACTCTCCCTCCCCACACGGGGGCTGAGTTAGTTCTGTCTGCTCCCTCCACACGGGGGCTGAGTTAGTTCTGACCGCTCCCTCCACACACGGGGGCTGAGTTAGTTTTGACCGCTCCCTCCACACACGGGGGCTGAGTTAGTTCTGAACGCTCCCTCCACACACCTGGGCTGAGTTAGTTCTGTCTGCTCCCTCCACACGGAGGCTGAGTTAGTTCTGACCGCTCCCTCCACACACGGGGGCTGAGTTAGTTCTGACCGCTCCCTCCACACACGGGGGCTGAGTTAGTTTTGAACGCTCCCTCCACACACGGGGGCTGAGTTAGTTCTGACCGCTCCCTCCCCACACGCAGGCTGAGTTAGTTCTGACCGCTCCCTCCCCACACGCAGGCTGAGTTAGTTCTGACCGCTTCCTCCACTTACAGGGGCTGAGTTAGTTCTGACCGCTCCCTCCACACACGGGGGCTGAGTTAGTTTTGAACGCTCCCTCCAAACACGGGGGCTGAGTTAGTTCTGACCGCTCCCTCTACACACGGGGGTTGAGTTAGTTCTGACCGCTCCCTCCACACACACGGAGGCTGAGTTAGTTCTGACCGCTCCCTCCACACACGGGGGCTGAGTTAGTTTTGAACTCTCCCTCCACACACGGGGGCTGAGTTAGTTTTGACCGCTCCCTCCACACACGGGGCTGAGTTAGTTTTGAACTCTCCTCCCCACACGGGGGCTGAGTTAGTTCTGACCGCTCCTCCACACACGGGGCTGAGTTAGTTCTGACCGCTCCCTCCACACACGGGGCTGAGTTAGTTTTGAACTCTCCCTCCACACACGGGGGCTGAGTTAGTTTTGACCGCTCCCTCCACACACGGGGGCTGAGTTAGTTCTGACCGCTCCCTCCACACACCTGGGCTGAGTTAGTTCTGTCTGCTCCCTCCACACGGGGGCTGAGTTAGTTCTGACCGCTCCCTCCACACACGGGGGCTGAGTTAGTTTTGACCGCTCCCTCCACACACGGGGGCTGAGTTAGTTCTGAACGCTCCCTCCACACACCTGGGCTGAGTTAGTTCTGTCTGCTCCCTCCACACGGGGGCTGAGTTAGTTCTGACCGCTCTCCACACACGGGGGCTGAGTTAGTTCTGACCGCTCCCTCCACACACGGGGGCTGAGTTAGTTTTCAACGCTCCCTCCACACACGGGGGCTGAGTTAGTTCTGACCGCTCCCTCCACTTACAGGGGCTGAGTTAGTTCTGACCGCTCCCTCCACACACACAGAGGCTGAGTTAGTTCTGACCGCTCCCTCCACACACGGGGGCTGAGTTAGTTCTGACCGCTCCCTCTACACACGGGGGTTGAGTTAGTTCTGACCGCTCCCTCCACACACGGGGACTGAGTTAGTTCTGACCGCTCCCTCCACACACGGGGACTGAGTTAGTTCTGACCGCTCCCTCCACACACGGGGGCTGAGTTAGTTCTGACCGCTCCCTCCACACACGGGGGCTGAGTTAGTTCTGACCGCTCCCTCCACACACGGGGGCTGAGTTAGTTCTGACCGCTCCCTCCCCACACGCAGGCTGAGTTAGTTCTGACCGCTCCCTCCCCACACGCAGGCTGAGTTAGTTCTGACCGCTTCCTCCACTTACAGGGGCTGAGTTAGTTCTGACCGCTCCCTCCACACACGGGGGCTGAGTTAGTTTTGAACGCTCCCTCCAAACACGGGGGCTGAGTTAGTTCTGACCGCTCCCTCCACTTACAGGGGCTGAGTTAGTTCTGACCGCTCCCTCCACACACACGGAGGCTGAGTTAGTTCTGACCGCTCCCTCCACACACGGGGGCTGAGTTAGTTCTGACCGCTCCCTCCACACACGGGGGCTGAGTTAGTTCTGACCGCTCCCTCTACACACGGGGGTTGAGTTAGTTCTGACCGCTCCCTCCACACACGGGGACTGAGTTAGTTCTGACCGCTCCCTCCACACACGGGGGCTGAGTTAGTTTTGAACTCTCCCTTCACACACGGGGGCTGAGTTAGTTTTGAACTCTCCCTCCACACACGGGGGCTGAGTTAGTTTTGACCGCTCCCTCCACACACGGGGGCTGAGTTAGTTCTGACCGCTCCCTCCACACCTGGGCTGAGTTAGTTCTGTCTGCTCCCTCCACGGGGGGCTGAGTTAGTTCTGACCGCTCCCTCCACACACGGGGCTGAGTTAGTTTTGACCGCTCCCTCCACACACGGGGGCTGAGTTAGTTCTGAACGCTCCCTCCACACACCTGGGCTGAGTTAGTTCTGTCTGCTCCCTCCACACGGAGGCTGAGTTAGTTCTGACCGCTCCCTCCACACACGGGGCTGAGTTAGTTCTGACCGCTCCCTCCACACACGGGGCTGAGTTAGTTTTGAACGCTCCCTCCACACACGGGGGCTGAGTTAGTTCTGACCGCTCCCTCACACGGGGCTGAGTTAGTTCTGACCGGGGGGCTGAGTTAGTTCTGACCGCTCCCTCCACACACGGGGGCTGAGTTAGTTCTGACCGCTCCCTCCCACACGGGGCTGAGTTAGTTTTGAACGCTCCCTCCACTTACAGGGGCTGAGTTAGTTTTGACCGCTCCCCCCCCACACGGGGGCTGAGTTAGTTCTGACCTCTCCCTCCCCCACACGGGGCTGAGTTAGTTCTGACCGCTCCCTCTACACACGGGGTTGAGTTAGTTCTGACCGCTCCCTCCACACACGGGGACTGAGTTAGTTCTGACCGCTCCCTCCACACACGGGGACTGAGTTAGTTCTGACCGCTCCCTCCACACACGGGGACTGAGTTAGTTCTGACCGCTCCCTCCACACGGGGGCTGAGTTAGTTCTGACCGCTCCCTCCACACACGGGGGCTGAGTTAGTTCTGACCGCTTCCTCCACTTACAGGGGCTGAGTTAGTTCTGACCGCTCCCTCCACACACGGGGCTGAGTTAGTTCTGACCGCTCCTCCACACACGGGGCTGAGTTAGTTCTGACCGCTCCCTCCACACACGGGGGCTGAGTTAGTTTTGAACGCTCCCTCCACTTACAGGGGCTGAGTTAGTTCTGACCGCTCCCTCCCCACACGGGGCTGAGTTAGTTCTGACCTCTCCCCCCACACGGGGGCTGAGTTAGTTCTGACCTCTCCCTCCACACACGGGGACTGAGTTAGTTCTGACCGCTCCCTCCACACACGGGGGCTGAGTTAGTTCTGACCGCTCCCTCCACACACGGGGGCTGAGTTAGTTTTGAACTCTCCCTCCCCACACGGGGGCTGAGTTAGTTCTGTCTGCTCCCTCCACACGGGGGCTGAGTTAGTTCTGACCGCTCCCTCCACACACGGGGGCTGAGTTAGTTTTGACCGCTCCCTCCACACACGGGGGCTGAGTTAGTTCTGAACGCTCCCTCCACACACCTGGGCTGAGTTAGTTCTGTCTGCTCCCTCCACACGGAGGCTGAGTTAGTTCTGACCGCTCCCTCCACACACGGGGGCTGAGTTAGTTCTGACCGCTCCCTCCACACACGGGGGCTGAGTTAGTTTTGAACGCTCCCTCCACACACGGGGGCTGAGTTAGTTCTGACCGCTCCCTCCACACACGGGGGCTGAGTTAGTTCTGACCGCTCCCTCCACACACGGGGGCTGAGTTAGTTCTGACCACTCCCTCCACACACGGGGCTGAGTTAGTTCTGACCGCTCCCTCCACACACGGGGGCTGAGTTAGTTTTGAACGCTCCCTCCACTTACAGGGGCTGAGTTAGTTCTGACCGCTCCCTCCCCACACGGGGGCTGAGTTAATTCTGACCTCTCCCTCCCCACACGGGGGCTGAGTTAGTTCTGACCGCTCCCTCTACACACGGGGGTTGAGTTAGTTCTGACCGCTCCCTCCACACACGGGGACTGAGTTAGTTCTGACCGCTCCCTCCACACACGGGGACTGAGTTAGTTCTGACCGCTCCCTCCACACACGGGGACTGAGTTAGTTCTGACCGCTCCCTCCACACACGGGGGCTGAGTTAGTTCTGACCGCTCCCTCCACACACGGGGGCTGAGTTAGTTCTGACCGCTTCCTCCACTTACAGGGGCTGAGTTAGTTCTGACCGCTCCCTCCACACACGGGGGCTGAGTTAGTTCTGACCGCTCCCTCCACACACGGGGGCTGAGTTAGTTTTGAACGCTCCCTCCACTTACAGGGGCTGAGTTAGTTCTGACCGCTCCCTCCCCACACGGGGGCTGAGTTAGTTCTGACCTCTCCCTCCCCACACGGGGGCTGAGTTAGTTTTGACCGCTCCCTCCACACACGGGGACTGAGTTAGTTCTGACCGCTCCCTCCACACACGGGGGCTGAGTTAGTTCTGACCGCTCCCTCCACACACGGGGGCTGAGTTAGTTTTGAACTCTCCCTCCCCACACGGGGGCTGAGTTAGTTCTGACCGCTCCCTCCACACACGGGGCTGAGTTAGTTCTGACCGCTCCCTCCACACACGGGGGCTGAGTTAGTTTTGAACTCTCCCTCCACACACGGGGGCTGAGTTAGTTTTGACCGCTCCCTCCACACACGGGGGCTGAGTTAGTTCTGACCGCTCCCTCCACACACCTGGGCTGAGTTAGTTCTGTCTGCTCCCTCCACACGGGGGCTGAGTTAGTTCTGACCGCTCCCTCCACACACGGGGGCTGAGTTAGTTTTGACCGCTCCCTCCACACACGGGGCTGAGTTAGTTCTGAACGCTCCCTCCCACACCTGGGCTGAGTTAGTTCTGTCTGCTCCCTCCACACGGGGGCTGAGTTAGTTCTGACCGCTCCCTCCACACACGGGGCTGAGTTAGTTCTGACCGCTCCCTCCACACACGGGGCTGAGTTAGTTTTGAACGCTCCCTCCACACACGGGGCTGAGTTAGTTCTGACCGCTCCCTCCACACACGGGGCTGAGTTAGTTCTGACCGCTCCCTCCACACACGGGGGCTGAGTTAGTTCTGACCGCTCCCTCCACACGGGGACTGAGTTAGTTCTGACCGCTCCCTCCACTTACAGGGGCTGAGATAGTTCTGACCGCTCCCTCCCACACGGGGCTGAGTTAGTTCTGACCTCTCCCTCCCCACACGGGGCTGAGTTAGTTCTGACCGCTCCCTCTACACACGGGGGTTGAGTTAGTTCTGACCGCTCCCTCCACTCACGGGGACTGAGTTAGTTCTGACCGCTCCTCCACACGGGGACTGAGTTAGTTCTGACCGCTCCCTCCACACACGGGGACTGAGTTAGTTCTGACCGCTCCCTCCACACACGGGGGCTGAGTTAGTTCTGACCGCTCCCTCCACACACGGGGGCTGAGTTAGTTCTGACCGCTCCCTCCACACACGGGGCTGAGTTAGTTCTGACCGCTCCCTCCACACACGGGGCTGAGTTAGTTCTGACCGCTCCCTCCACACACGGGGCTGAGTTAGTTCTGACCGCTCCCTCCCACACACGGGGGCTGAGTTAGTTCTGACCGCTCTCCCTCCACACACGGGGGCTGAGTTAGTTCTGACCGCTCCCTCCCACACGGGGGCTGAGTTAGTTTTGAACGCTCCCTCCACTTACAGGGGCTGAGTTAGTTCTGACCGCTCCCTCCCCACACGGGGGCTGAGTTAGTTCTGACCTCTCCCTCCCCACACGGGGGCTGAGTTAGTTCTGACCGCTCCCTCTACACACGGGGGTTGAGTTAGTTCTGACCGCTCCCTCCACTCACGGGGACTGAGTTAGTTCTGACCGCTCCCTCCACACACGGGGACTGAGTTAGTTCTGACCGCTCCCTCCACACACGGGGACTGAGTTAGTTCTGACCGCTCCCTCCACACACGGGGCTGAGTTAGTTCTGACCGCTCCCTCCACACACGGGGGCTGAGTTAGTTCTGACCGCTCCCTCCACACACGGGGGCTGAGTTAGTTCTGACCGCTCCCTCCACACACGGGGGCTGAGTTAGTTCTGACCGCTCCCTCCCCACACGCAGGCTGAGTTAGTTCTGACCGGTCCCTCCCCACACGCAGGCTGAGTTAGTTCTGACCGCTTCCTCCACTTACAGGGGCTGAGTTAGTTCTGACCGCTCCCTCCACACACGGGGGCTGAGTTAGTTTTGAACGCTCCCTCCAAACACGGGGGCTGAGTTAGTTCTGACCGCTCCCTCCACTTACAGGGGCTGAGTTAGTTCTGACCGCTCCCTCCACACACACGGAGGCTGAGTTAGTTCTGACCGCTCCCTCCACACACGGGGGCTGAGTTAGTTCTGACCGCTCCCTCCACACACGGGGGCTGAGTTAGTTCTGACCGCTCCCTCTACACACGGGGGTTGAGTTAGTTCTGACCGCTCCCTCCACACACGGGGACTGAGTTAGTTCTGACCGCTCCCTCCACACACGGGGGCTGAGTTAGTTCTGAACTCTCCCTCCACACACGGGGGCTGAGTTAGTTTTGACCACTCCCTCCACACACGGGGGCTGAGTTAGTTCTGACCGCTCCTCCACACACCTGGGCTGAGTTAGTTCTGTCTGCTCCCTCCACACGGGGGCTGAGTTAGTTCTGACCGCTCCCTCCCACACACGGGGCTGAGTTAGTTTTGACCGCTCCCCTCCACACACGGGGCTGAGTTAGTTCTGACCGCTCCCTCCACACACCGGGGCTGAGTTAGTTCTGACCGCTCCCTCCACACACGGGGCTGAGTTAGTTCTGACCGCTCCCTCCCACACGGGGCTGAGTTAGTTTTGAACGCTCCCTCCACACACGGGGGCTGAGTTAGTTCTGACCGCTCCCTCCACACACGGGGGCTGAGTTAGTTCTGACCGCTCCCTCCACACACGGGGCTGAGTTAGTTCTGACCGCTCCCTCCACACACGGGGGGCTGAGTTAGTTCTGACCGCTCCCTCCACACACGGGGCTGAGTTAGTTCTGACCGCTCCCTCCCACACGGGGGCTGAGTTAGTTCTGACCTCTCCCTCACACACGGGGGCTGAGTTAGTTCTGACCGCTCCTCCACACACGGGGGCTGAGTTAGTTCTGACCGCTCCCTCCCACACGGGGCTGAGTTAGTTTTGACCTCTCCCTCCCACACACTGAGTTAGTTCTGTCTGCTCCCTCCACACACGGGGGCTGAGTTAGTTCTGACCGCTCCTCCACACACGGGGGCTGAGTTAGTTCTGACCGCTCCCTCCACACACGGGGGCTGAGTTAGTTCTGACTGCTCCCTCCACACACGGAGGCTGAGTTAGTTCTGACCGTCCCTCCACACGGGGCTGAGTTAGTTCTGACCGCTCCCTCCACACACGGGGGCTGAGTTAGTTTTGACCGCTCCCTCCACACACGGGGCTGAGTTAGTTCTGACCGCTCCCTCCACACACGGGGCTGAGTTAGTTCTGACCGCTCCCTCCACACGGGGCTGAGTTAGTTCTGACCACTCCCTCCACACACGGGGGGCTGAGTTAGTTCTGACCGCTCCCTCCACACACGGGGGCTGAGTTAGTTTTGAACGCTCCCTCCACTTACAGGGGCTGAGTTAGTTCTGACCGCTCCCTCCCACACGGGGGCTGAGTTAGTTCTGACCGCTCCTCCCCACACACGGGGCTGAGTTAGTTCTGACCGCTCCCTCCACACACGGGGCTGAGTTAGTTCTGACCGCTCCCTCCACACACGGGGGCTGAGTTAGTTCTGACCGCTCCCTCCACACACGGGGGCTGAGTTAGTTCTGACCGCTCCTCCACACACGGGGCTGAGTTAGTTCTGACCGCTCCCTCCACACACGGGGGCTGAGTTAGTTCTGACCGCTCCCTCCACACACGGGGGCTGAGTTAGTTCTGACCGCTCCTCCACTTACAGGGGCTGAGTTAGTTCTGACCGCTCCCTCCACACACGGGGCTGAGTTAGTTCTGACCGCTCCCTCCACACACGGGGCTGAGTTAGTTTTGAACGCTCCCTCCACACAGGGGCTGAGTTAGTTCTGACCGCTCCCCCCACACGGGGCTGAGTTAGTTCTGACCTCTCCCTCCCCACACGGGGGCTGAGTTAGTTTTGACCGCTCCCTCCACACACGGGGACTGAGTTAGTTCTGACCGCTCCCTCCACACACGGGGCTGAGTTAGTTCTGACCGCTCCCTCCACACACAGGGGCTGAGTTAGTTTTCCTCTCCCTCCCACACGGGGCTGAGTTAGTTCTGACCGCTCCCTCCACACACGGGGCTGAGTTAGTTCTGACCGCTCCCTCCACACACGGGGCTGAGTTAGTTTTGAACTCTCCCTCCACACACGGGGCTGAGTTAGTTCTGACCGCTCCCTCCACACACGGGGCTGAGTTAGTTCTGCTCCCTCCACACACCTGGGCTGAGTTAGTTCCTGCTCCCTCCACACGGGGCTGAGTTAGTTCTGACCGCTCCCTCCACACGGGGGCTGAGTTAGTTTTGACCGCTCCCTCCACACACGGGGGCTGAGTTAGTTCTGACCGCTCCCTCCACACACGGGGGCTGAGTTAGTTCTGTCTGCTCCTCCACACGGGGGCTGAGTTAGTTCTGACCGCTCCCTCCACACACGGGGGCTGAGTTAGTTCTGACCGCTCCCTCCACACACGGGGGCTGAGTTAGTTTTGAACGCTCCCTCCACACACGGGGGCTGAGTTAGTTCTGACCGCTCCCTCCACACACGGGGGCTGAGTTAGTTCTGACCGCTCCCTCCACACACGGGGGCTGAGTTAGTTCTGACCGCTCCCTCCACACACGGGGACTGAGTTAGTTCTGACCGCTCCCTCCACTTACAGGGGCTGAGATAGTTCTGACCGCTCCCTCCCCACACGGGGGCTGAGTTAGTTCTGACCTCTCCCTCCCACACGGGGCTGAGTTAGTTCTGACCGCTCCCTCCACACACGGGGGTTGAGTTAGTTCTGACCGCTCCCTCCACTCACGGGGACTGAGTTAGTTCTGACCGCTCCCTCCACACACGGGGACTGAGTTAGTTCTGACCGCTCCCTCCACACACGGGGACTGAGTTAGTTCTGACCGCTCCCTCCACACACGGGGCTGAGTTAGTTCTGACCGCTCCCTCCACACACGGGGCTGAGTTAGTTCTGACCGCTCCCTCCACACACGGGGGCTGAGTTAGTTCTGACCGCTCCCTCCACACACGGGGCTGAGTTAGTTCTGACCGCTCCCTCCACACACGGGGGCTGAGTTAGTTCTGACCGCTCCTCCACACACGGGGCTGAGTTAGTTCTGACCGCTCCCTCCACACACGGGGGCTGAGTTAGTTCTGACCGCTCCCTCCACACACGGGGGCTGAGTTAGTTTTGACCGCTCCCTCCACACAGGGGCTGAGTTAGTTCTGACCGCTCCCTCCCCACACGGGGCTGAGTTAGTTCTGACCTCTCCCTCCCACACGGGGGCTGAGTTAGTTCTGACCGCTCCCTCCACACACGGGGGTTGAGTTAGTTCTGACCGCTCCCTCCACACACGGGACTGAGTTAGTTCTGACCGCTCCCTCCACACACGGGGACTGAGTTAGTTCTGACCGCTCCCTCCACACACGGGGACTGAGTTAGTTCTGACCGCTCCCTCCACACACGGGGCTGAGTTAGTTCTGACCGCTCCCTCCACACACGGGGCTGAGTTAGTTCTGACCGCTCCCTCCACACACGGGGCTGAGTTAGTTCTGACCGCTCCCTCCACACACGGGGGCTGAGTTAGTTCTGACCGCTCCCTCCCCACACAGGCTGAGTTAGTTCTGACCGGTCCCTCCCCCACACGGGCTGAGTTAGTTCTGACCGCTTCCTCCACTTACAGGGGCTGAGTTAGTTCTGACCGCTCCCTCCACACACGGGGGCTGAGTTAGTTTTGACCGCTCCCTCCAAACACGGGGCTGAGTTAGTTCTGACCGCTCCCTCCACTTACAGGGGCTGAGTTAGTTCTGACCGCTCCCTCCCACACACGGGGCTGAGTTAGTTCTGACCGCTCCCTCCACACACGGGGGCTGAGTTAGTTCTGACCGCTCCCTCCACACACGGGGGCTGAGTTAGTTCTGACCGCTCCCTCTACACACGGGGTTGAGTTAGTTCTGACCGCTCCCTCCACACACGGGGCTGAGTTAGTTCTGACCGCTCCCTCCACACACGGGGGGCTGAGTTAGTTTTGAACTCTCCCTCCACACACGGGGCTGAGTTAGTTTTGACCACTCCCTCCACACACGGGGCTGAGTTAGTTCTGACCGCTCCTCCACACACCTGGGCTGAGTTAGTTCTGTCTGCTCCCTCCACACGGGGCTGAGTTAGTTCTGACCGCTCCCTCCACACACGGGGCTGAGTTAGTTTTGACCGCTCCCTCCACACACGGGGGGCTGAGTTAGTTCTGAACGCTCCCTCCACACACCTGGGCTGAGTTAGTTCTGTCTGCTCCCTCCACACGGGGGCTGAGTTAGTTCTGACCGCTCCTCCACACACGGGGGCTGAGTTAGTTTGAACGCTCCCTCCCACACACGGGGCTGAGTTAGTTCTGACCGCTCCCTCCCACACGGGGCTGAGTTAGTTCTGACCGCTCCCTCCACTCACGGGGGCTGAGTTAGTTCTGACCACTCCCTCCACACACGGGGGCTGAGTTAGTTCTGACCGCTCCCTCCACACACGGGGGCTGAGTTAGTTCTGACCGCTCCCTCCACACACGGGGGCTGAGTTAGTTCTGACCGCTCCCTTCACACACGGGGGCTGAGTTAGTTTTGAACGCTCACTCCACTTACAGGGGCTGAGTTAGTTCTGACCGCTCCCTCCCCACACGGGGGCTGAGTTAGTTCTGACCTCTCCCTCCACACACGGGGACTGAGTTAGTTCTGACCGCTCCCTCCACACACGGGGACTTAGTTAGTTCTGACCGCTCCCTCCACACACGGGGACTGAGTTAGTTCTGACCGCTCCCTCCACACACGGGGGCTGAGTTAGTTCTGACCGCTCCCTCCACACACGGGGGCTGAGTTAGTTCTGACCGCTTCCTCCACTTACAGGGGCTGAGTTAGTTCTGACCGCTCCCTCCACACACGGGGGCTGAGTTAGTTCTGACCGCTCCCTCCACACACGGGGGCTGAGTTAGTTCTGACCGCTCCCTCCACACACGGGGGCTGAGTTAGTTTTGACCTCTCCCTCCCCACACGGGGGCTGAGTTAGTTCTGACCGCTCCCTCCACACACGGGGGCTGAGTTAGTTCTGACCGCTCCTCCACACACGGGGCTGAGTTAGTTTTGAACTCTCCCTCCACACACGGGGCTGAGTTAGTTTTGACCGCTCCCTCCACACACGGGGCTGAGTTAGTTCTGACCGCTCCCTCCACACCTGGGCTGAGTTAGTTCTGTCTGCTCCCTCCACACGGGGGCTGAGTTAGTTCTGACCGCTCCCTCCACACACGGGGGCTGAGTTAGTTTTGACCGCTCCCTCCACACACGGGGGCTGAGTTAGTTCTGAACGCTCCCTCCACACACCTGGGCTGAGTTAGTTCTGTCTGCTCCCTCCACACGGGGGCTGAGTTAGTTCTGACCGCTCCCTCCACACACGGGGGCTGAGTTAGTTCTGACCGCTCCCTCCACACACGGGGGCTGAGTTAGTTTTGAACGCTCCCTCCACACACGGGGGCTGCGTTAGTTCTGACCGCTCCCTCCACACACGGGGGCTGAGTTAGTTCTGACCGCTCCCTCCACACACGGGGGCTGAGTTAGTTCTGACCGCTCCCTCCACACACGGGGGCTGAGTTAGTTCTGACCGCTCCCTCCACACACGGGGGCTGAGTTAGTTTTGAACGCTCACTCCACTTACAGGGGCTGAGTTAGTTCTGACCGCTCCCTCCCCACACGGGGGCTGAGTTAGTTCTGACCTCTCCCTCCCCACACGGGGGCTGAGTTAGTTCTGACCGCTCCCTCTACACACGGGGGTTGAGTTAGTTCTGACCGCTCCCTCCCCACACGGGGGCGGAGTTAGTTCTGACCTCTCCCTCCCCACACGGGGGCTGAGTTAGTTCTGACCGCTCCCTCTACACACGGGGTTGAGTTAGTTCCCGCTCCCTCCACACACGGGGACTGAGTTAGTTCTGACCGCTCCCTCCACACACGGGGGCTGAGTTAGTTCTGACCGCTCCCTCCACACACGGGGCTGAGTTAGTTTTGAACTCTCCTCCCCACACGGGGGCTGAGTTAGTTCTGACCGCTCCCTCCACACACGGGGGCTGAGTTAGTTCTGACCGCTCCCTCCACACACGGGGCTGAGTTAGTTTTGAACTCTCCCTCCACACACGGGGGCTGAGTTAGTTTTGACCGCTCCCTCCACACACGGGGCTGAGTTAGTTCTGACCGCTCCCTCACACACCTGGGCTGAGTTAGTTCTGTCTGCTCCCTCCACACGGGGCTGAGTTAGTTCTGACCGCTCCCTCCACACACGGGGCTGAGTTAGTTTGACCGCTCCCTCCACACACGGGGGCTGAGTTAGTTCTGACCGCTCCTCCACACACCTGGGCTGAGTTAGTTCTGCCCCTCCCACACGGGGGCTGAGTTAGTTCTGACCGCTCCCTCCCACACGGGGGCTGAGTTAGTTCTGACCGCTCCCTCCACACACGGGGGCTGAGTTAGTTTTGAACGCTCCCTCCACACACGGGGGCTGCGTTAGTTCTGACCGCTCCCTCCACACACGGGGGCTGAGTTAGTTCTGACCGCTCCCTCCACACACGGGGGCTGAGTTAGTTTTGAACTCTCCCTCCACACACGGGGGCTGAGTTAGTTTTGACCGCTCCCTCCACACACGGGGGCTGAGTTAGTTCTGACCGCTCCCTCCACACCTGGGCTGAGTTAGTTCTGTCTGCTCCCTCCACACGGGGGCTGAGTTAGTTCTGACCGCTCCCTCCACACACGGGGGCTGAGTTAGTTTTGACCGCTCCCTCCACACACGGGGGCTGAGTTAGTTCTGAACGCTCCCTCCACACACCTGGGCTGAGTTAGTTCTGTCTGCTCCCTCCACACGGGGGCTGAGTTAGTTCTGACCGCTCCCTCCACACACGGGGGCTGAGTTAGTTCTGACCGCTCCCTCCACACACGGGGCTGAGTTAGTTTTGAACGCTCCCTCCACACACGGGGCTGCGTTAGTTCTGACCGCTCCCTCCACACACGGGGGGCTGAGTTAGTTCTGACCGCTCCCTCCACACACGGGGCTGAGTTAGTTCTGACCGCTCCCTCCACACACGGGGGCTGAGTTAGTTCTGACCGCTCCCTCCACACACGGGGGCTGAGTTAGTTTTGAACGCTCACTCCACTTACAGGGGCTGAGTTAGTTCTGACCGCTCCCTCCCCACACGGGGGCTGAGTTAGTTCTGACCTCTCCCTCCCCACACGGGGGCTGAGTTAGTTCTGACCGCTCCCTCTACACACGGGGGTTGAGTTAGTTCTGACCGCTCCCTCCCCACACGGGGGCGGAGTTAGTTCTGACCTCTCCCTCCCCACACGGGGGCTGAGTTAGTTCTGACCGCTCCCTCTACACACGGGGGTTGAGTTAGTTCTGACCGCTCCCTCCACACACGGGGACTGAGTTAGTTCTGACCGCTCCCTCCACACACGGGGGCTGAGTTAGTTCTGACCGCTCCCTCCACACACGGGGGCTGAGTTAGTTTTGAACTCTCCCTCCCCACACGGGGGCTGAGTTAGTTCTGACCGCTCCCTCCACACACGGGGGCTGAGTTAGTTCTGACCGCTCCCTCCACACACGGGGGCTGAGTTAGTTTTGAACTCTCCCTCCACACACGGGGGCTGAGTTAGTTTTGACCGCTCCCTCCACACACGGGGGCTGAGTTAGTTCTGACCGCTCCCTCCACACACCTGGGCTGAGTTAGTTCTGTCTGCTCCCTCCACACGGGGGCTGAGTTAGTTCTGACCGCTCCCTCCACACACGGGGGCTGAGTTAGTTTTGACCGCTCCCTCCACACACGGGGGCTGAGTTAGTACTGAACGCTCCCTCCACACACCTGGGCTGAGTTAGTTCTGTCTGCTCCCTCCACACGGGGGCTGAGTTAGTTCTGACCGCTCCCTCCACACACGGGGGCTGAGTTAGTTCTGACCGCTCCCTCCACACACGGGGGCTGAGTTAGTTTTGAACGCTCCCTCCACACACGGGGGCTGCGTTAGTTCTGACCGCTCCCTCCACACACGGGGGCTGAGTTAGTTCTGACCGCTCCCTCCACACACGGGGGCTGAGTTAGTTTTGAACGCTCCCTCCACTTACAGGGGCTGAGTTAGTTCTGACCGCTCCCTCCCCACACGGGGGCTGAGTTAGTTCTGACCTCTCCCTCCCCACACGGGGGCTGAGTTAGTTCTGACCGCTCCCTCTACACACGGGGGTTGAGTTAGTTCTGACCGCTCCCTCCACACACGGGGACTGAGTTAGTTCTGACCGCTCCCTCCACACACGGGGCTGAGTTAGTTCTGACCGCTCCCTCCACACACGGGGCTGAGTTAGTTCTGACCGCTCCTCCCACACACGGGGCTGAGTTAGTTCTGACCGCTCCTCCACACACGGGGGCTGAGTTAGTTCTGACCGCTCCCTCCCCCACACGCAGGCTGAGTTAGTTCTGACCGCTCCCTCCCCACACGCAGGCTGAGTTAGTTCTGACCACTTCCTCCACTTACAGGGGCTGAGTTAGTTCTGACCGCTCCCTCCACACACGGGGGCTGAGTTAGTTTTGAACGCTCCCTCCAAACACGGGGGCTGAGTTAGTTCTGACCGCTCCCTCCACTTACAGGGGCTGAGTTAGTTCTGACCGCTCCCTCCACACACACGGAGGCTGAGTTAGTTCTGACCGCTCCCTCCACACACGGGGGCTGAGTTAGTTCTGACCGCTCCCTCCACACACGGGGGCTGAGTTAGTTCTGACCGCTCCCTCTACACACGGGGGTTGAGTTAGTTCTGACCGCTCCCTCCACACACGGGGACTGAGTTAGTTCTGACCGCTCCCTCCACACACGGGGGCTGAGTTAGTTTTGAAATCTCCCTCCACACACGGGGGCTGAGTTAGTTTTGATCGCTCCCTCCACACACGGGGGCTGAGTTAGTTCTGACCGCTCCCTACACACACGGGGGCTGAGTTAGTTTTGAACTCTCCCTCCACACACGGGGGCTGAGTTAGTTTTGACCGCTCCCTCCACACACGGGGGCTGAGTTAGTTTTGACCGCTCCCTCCACACACCTGGGCTGAGTTAGTTCTGTCTGCTCCCTCCACACGGGGGCTGAGTTAGTTCTGACCGCTCCCTCCACACACGGGGGCTGAGTTAGTTTTGACCGCTCCCTCCCACACACGGGGGCTGAGTTAGTTCTGAACGCTCCCTCCACACACCTGGGCTGAGTTAGTTCTGTCTGCTCCCTCCACACGGGGGCTGAGTTAGTTCTGACCGCTCCCTCCACACACGGGGGCTGAGTTAGTTCTGACCGCTCCCTACACACACGGGGGCTGAGTTAGTTTTGAACGCTCCCTCCACACACGGGGGCTGAGTTAGTTCTGACCGCTCCCTCCACACACGGGGGCTGAGTTAGTTCTGACCGCTCCCTCCACACACGGGGGCTGAGTTAGTTCTGACCGCTCCCTCCACACACGGGGGGTGAGTTAGTTCTGACCGCTCCCTCCACACACGGGGGCTGAGTTAGTTTTGAACGCTCCCTCCACTTACAGGGGCTGAGTTAGTTCTGACCGCTCCCTCCCCACACGGGGGCTGAGTTAGTTCTGACCTCTCCCTCCCCACACGGGGGCTGAGTTAGTTCTGACCGCTCCCTCTACACACGGGGGTTGAGTTAGTTCTGACCGCTCCCTCCACACACGGGGGCTGAGTTAGTTCTGACCGCTCCCTCCACACACGGGGCTGAGTTAGTTCTGACCGCTCCCTCCACACACGGGGGCTGAGTTAGTTCTGACCGCTCCCTCCACACACGGGGGCTGAGTTAGTTCTGACCGCTCCCTCCACACACCTGGGCTGAGTTAGTTCTGTCTGCTCCCTCCACACGGGGGCTGAGTTAGTTCTGACCGCTCCCTCCACACACGGGGGCTGAGTTAGTTTTGACCGCTCCCTCCACACACGGGGGCTGAGTTAGTTCTGAACGCTCCCTCCACACACCTGGGCTGAGTTAGTTCTGTCTGCTCCCTCCACACGGGGGCTGAGTTAATTCTGACCGCTCCCTCCACACACGGGGGCTGAGTTAGTTCTGACCGCTCCCTCCACACACGGGGGCTGAGTTAGTTTTGAACGCTCCCTCCACACACGGGGGCTGAGTTAGTTCTGACCGCTCCCTCCACACACGGGGGCTGAGTTAGTTCTGACCGCTCCCTCCACACACGGGGGCTGAGTTAGTTCTGACCGCTCCCTCCACACACGGGGGCTGAGTTAGTTCTGACCGCTCCCTCCACACACGGGGCTGAGTTAGTTTTGAACGCTCCCTCCACTTACAGGGGCTGAGTTAGTTCTGACCGCTCCCTCCCCACACGGGGGCTGAGTTAGTTCTGACCTCTCCCTCCCCACACGGGGGCTGAGTTAGTTCTGACCGCTCCCTCCACACACGGGGGCTGAGTTAGTTCTGACCGCTCCCTCCACACACGGGGGCTGAGTTAGTTCTGACCGCTCCCTCCACACACGGGGGCTGAGTTAGTTCTGACCGCTCCCTCCACACATGGGGGCTAAGTTAGTTCTGACCGCTCCCTCCACACATGGGGGCTGAGTTAGTTGTGACCGCTCCCTCCACATAAGGGGCTGAGTTAGTTCTGACCGCTCCCTCCACACATGGGGGCTGAGTTAGTTCTGACCGCTCCCTCCACACATGGGGGCTGAGTTAGTTCTGACCGCTCCCTCCACACACGGGGGCTGAGTTAGTTCTGACCGCTCCCTCCACACACGGGGGCTGAGTTAGTTCTGACCGCTCCCTCCATACATGGGGGCTGAGTGCGCAGTTGTGAACACAAGGTCCTGCTAAGGCTACAGAAATAATTCCTGTAAAAATGGATCTATCTGACGGGATACACAAGCTACATTCCATGCCAAATTATGACAGTTTTATCACAAATTCAAAATGGACTGGTTGATTGAAGTAGGAAAAATATGTGTTTTGGAATAATTGCATCCTGTCTATTTTCCACTTAGGCTACTTTGCGAACTGCTAGTGCCATTTAGAATTAGCTAGCCTAGGCTACACAGGTTCCACGCTGAAAATATGCAAAAACATTAGTTTGATTAAGACAGAGCGTATTTTCATTAGAATCATTGAGCATAAGGCTACTCACCAAACAGATGTCCTGGTCATAATTCATCACCATGCAGTGTTCAATGTGGAATTATTTATCCATTTAGAAACTTCCAAAGAACAGGCAGAATAAACAAATGTGAACTTCTGTACAGTATATCGAAAAGAAGACCCTGAAAAAAATTGTCTTTCAACTCACCAAATTGAGCGCCGTTTCAAATGATCACTTTTTGAGAATAACTATTCCAGAAGTGAGATGTGCATCACTTCAAGCTTGAAACGTTTTTAGTTTGGAAAAAGATTCTGTTATATTTTATTCTGTTATATTACATCATGATTTTACTGTAAAATAGGTGTGTCTTGACAGTTTTTTTTTTTTACCTTTATTTAACCAGGCAAGTCAGTTAAGAACACATTCTTATTTTCAATGACAGCCTGGGAACAGTGGGTTAACTGCCTGTTCAGGGGCAGAACGACAGATTTGTACCTTGTCAGCTCGGGGGTTTGAACTTGCAACCTTCCGGTTACTAGTCCAACACACCACTAGGCTACCCTGCCGCCCCAGATAAGGGCTTTGGAAATAAGAGCTTCGTGTCTGCTAAATTAACAAAAGCTATGCCATATGCTTCTACTAGCAAGCTCCACTGCTGAGGTTACTTCCTTTTTAAAGGAACTAACTCAGCCCCAACCAGTTGATATTACGGTTTCAATAAATTATTATTAAATGGCACTTGCTTTTTTAACCTTTATTTAACTAGGCAAGTCAGTTAAGAATAAATTCTTATTCACAATGACAGCCTACTGGGGAACAGTGCCTTGTTCAGGGGCAGAACGACAGATTTTCACCTTGTCAGCTCAGGTATTCGATCCAGCAACCTTTCGGTTACAGGCCCAACGCGCTAACCACTAAGCTACCTGCCACCCCATTGACTACATATTTATATATATGGGGCAATTTAGCTGTTATGATTTGTTATCTGTAGTGGTTATGATAAATGTACACGTATGTTTTTCATGCGAGTACTCAAACAGTAAAAGAATGTCTAATGCCTAAATTCATCTTGTACTATTTTTGTCCCAGACATGAGACTTCCGAGCATGGTTGGGGTCTTGAGGTCTGTAGATTGGTGCAGTGAAGTTCATAATGCCCACGTTAACAAAAGGTTCACATCTCTCCCCCTCGCTGTTTCTGAACATGACCTTGGGAGGCCGAACTCATTCCAGAAATGTTGCCTCTAATAAAGTACTCTTTAAAAGTGCTAGTGCATGTTAATGGGTGGTAACGCTTGTTCAGTATGGCATCCGTTCCCTGTCTGTGACACGACTCTCTCTCTCCCTCTGCCACACAGACACACAGAGTGATGATCTGATGATCCCCAGGCTGTTTCTGTTCTCTCTTTCTGCCTTTCTATCTCTGTCTCGGTTCGCCCCCTTCTTCTCTCCCCTCCATCTCCCTTGTTCACATCTGTCTCTCTCCACAGAGACACAGAGACGAACCTATTGCCATGCTGATAAGAGGAAGAGAGATGGATATGCAAGATGTTGGCAGAAGGGTTATGAGATGGGCAGGCAGACAGATGTGTGGAGAGATAGTCGACCAGACAGACGAACTGACCGGATGTGAAAGGACAGACATCGAGCAGACACCCGACAGCAGACACCTAAATAGACAGACTCCTGAAAACAGAGAGAGAGAGAGAGAGAGAGAGAGAGTCAAAGAGAGCTCGAGTGACATATCGCTCCACATACAGGCCCCCAGCCCAATGGCCAGACAGGCTGTGGAAGCAAAAGCAGGGGCCAGAGGAGGTGTGTCCATTTGGGGTTATGTTTAATGGACTCCCCTGTCAAAAGCACTCAGCACTCCAGTCCATCACAGTGTTGTGGGGCAGGGTTAACACTGTTCGCGGGTCTAACTGTCAGTAATGAAGTCATAAAGCACTCCACACAGGGACCTTAAAGTGATGGAGCCAGACGGAGGCACCGCCACTGTCTAATTATCTTTGCACTGAGGTTATCAGACCCAGGTGTTTGCATCTGACCACAAAAGACTGGCTTTTCCACATGGCTCCAAAGGCCAGGGTGTCTGTGTGTGTCTGGCTGAGGGACTGAAAAACTGAGAGAGAGATGTGTGTAGGGCCCTATAAAATCCACTATGCGGAGAACACGGACAGAATCACAGAATTCAACAATATTTAAAAAATGATTGAACTTAGTAGGGAATCAAATAAATGTATTGGAAATTAATTAATTAGCTCAAGTTGAAATCAAATCCAATGTTATTGGTCACATATACATGGTTAGCAGATGTTATTGCGAGTGTAGCGAGATGCTTGTAAATGCTTGTTTATCATGAGACATTAACAGAATGTATCAGTGATTGTATTTCCTGCCACCAGGCAACGAGAATTCCCCCTGTCTGTGTATGTATGGTGCATGCAGCTACCACTTTGTGTCGCCGTTAGTGATGATGCTAATGAAAATTCTTCTGGTAGATGGAAAATCTTTCCCAAAAACCTTCTCAATTTAATGTTAACTACAAAGTAGCCTATGCTTACCTGGCAGAATGATATAATGAGTATTTGCATCAATCCAGTGGGTATTTGTTTAGCAAACTCTACCATCACGTGTGCTACAAAATTCCTAGGTGTGCACTGGAATTAAATGGTAACTACACCCCAAAATCTAAATGTCCCCAGAAATTTCCCAGACTCAAAGGTGGTCTCCTGTTGTAGTTTAAGCACTGTGGTTGTTGACTTAGAACATCCAATTGAGTTGTTTTTCTATTCAAAAAGTGTGATTTTGAGTTCAAAAATCAGAAAAAATGGGGAAAGTGGAAACCTGGAAAAATAAAACAGAGAAAACAGAATGTGGGGAAAAACGAAACGAAATCAGACGAAAAATAAAACACACGTGTGTGTTTCTCCGTAACAGTCATTGCAAGAGAAAATGAGTCCTGTGTCTATGTATAGTTGAACAGTGCTGCGGTGCTGGAAAGACTCAAACCCCGTAGTAGAAGATGTGTTCACTCACATCAGGTGCACGGATTACGTGATCTGTGTGTGCGAGTGTGACTGATTCACCATGAGACTGGCTGGCACCCTTAGCATAGCCCTGTCACAGAGTCCTGCCTAATGCACCCAGACACCTCTGCCCCCTCTGGGGACCCTCCTATTGAGCAGTAGCAGGACTCTATTCCCATAATCCCTCTCTCGTCTCCAATCATCTCCTCTCTTCTCCTCCCTATGCTCTCATCTCCTCTCCTTTCCCCTCACACCCTGGACCAATCAAGCCCTGCTGATTGGGAAATTATGTGATGTGGTTCAGAGGGTGTGCATAATGTATGTGTGAGCATGCTCCTCCATAATGGGTCTGGGGGAAGTTGGGATGCACAGAGCATGTATGTGTCATGTAATGGGTCTGTGTATGTGTAGGTCTGTGTTCTGTTCCGGTGTAAACAGGATTGTCAGTAGTTTATTAAGGGTTAAGGGATTAATGTTTATCCCTATCTCTCTCTCCAACTCCGCTTCACCATCCCTACTCGCCCCATCTGTGTTAGAGAGAGAGACAGCAGCTAGATTAGACAGGAGAAGGAAAGGGAAGGGAAGAGCTGATGGGAGGATGGTAATATCGCAGTAATGGTGTCACATGCAGAACATTGAAATAAGATTTTTTTGGTTTCTTTTGGCATTGACTGTAAGGGGACCACGGTTACCATGATGGTTACTGATTGTGTAGATATAGTAAGCTAGATCTAAGTGAATTTTTGTGTTGAAGATACTTTTGTATATATACTGTATGTGGACACCCCTTCAAATCAGTGGATTTGGCTATTTCAGCCACACCTGTTGCCGACAGGTGTATAAAATTTAGCACACAGCCATGCAATCTCCATAGACAATCTTTGGCAGTAGAATGGCCTTACTGAAGAGCTCAGTGACTTTCAGTGTGGCAACGGCATAGGGTGCCACCTTTCCAGCAAGTCAGTTCTTCAAATTTTTACCATGCTAGAGCTGTCTCGGTCAACTGTAAGTGCTGTTATTGTGAAGTGGAAACTTCTAGGAGCAACAACGGCTCAGCTACGCAGTGGTAGGCCACACAAGCTCACAGAATGGGAGCGCCGAGTTATGAAGCGCGTAGCACATTAAAATCATCTGTCCTCGGTTGTATCACTCACTACTGAGTTCCAACCTGCCTCTGGAAGCAACGTCCGCACAATAACTGTTCATCGGGAGCTTCATGAAATGGGTTTCTATGGCCAAGCAGCCACACACAAGCCTAAGATCACCATGCGAAATGTCAAGCGTCGGCTGGAGTGGTGTAAAGCTCTCCGCCATTGGACTCTGGAGCAGTGGAAATGCATTCTCTGGAGTGATGAATCACGCTTCACCATCTGGCAGTCCAACGGACAAATCTGGGTTTGACGGATGCCAGGAGAAAGCTACATGCCCCAATGTATAGTGCCAATTGTAAAGTTTGGTGGAGGAGGAATAATGATCTGGGGCTGTTTTTCATGGTTCAGACTAGGCCCCTTAGTTCCAGTGAATTGAAATCTTAACGCTACAGCATACATTGACATTCTAGATTATTCTGTTCTTCCAACTTTGTGGCAACAGTTTGGGGAAGGCCCTTTCCTGTTTCAGCATGACAATGTCTCCGTGCACAAAGCGAGGTCCATACAGAAATGTTTTGTCGAGATTGGTGTGGATAAATATGACTGGCCTGCCCAGAGCCCTGACCTCAACCCTATCGAACACCTTTGGAATTAATTGGAACGCCGACTCGAAGCCAGGCCCAATCTCCTAACATCAGTGCCTGACTTCAGTAATACTCTTGTGGCTGATTGGAAGCAAGTCCCTGCAGCAATGTTCCAACAAGCCTTCCCAGAAGAGTGGAGGCTGTTATAGCAGCAACGGGGGAACCTACTCCATATTAATGCCCATGACTTTGGAATGATATGTTCGAAGAGCAGGTGTCTATATCATTTTGGTCATGTAGTGTAGCTCTGTATAGCTCACTCAGCTGTACATTCTGTTGGTAGTAGGATACTCTCCTGGAGGTGTTGTGGATGTTCTGTGTGGATTTTTATGCGCATTTCTCTTTGTTGCAACTTGCAATCCGTGTGTCAATTATACCCTGATAAAGACAGCTTGTCTGTCGAAACATTGGTTATTAAATTATTGCATCTGTGCTCCTAGAGTGAGGCCTCTCCTTTTATTTTTCAAGTGTTCTACTCTGCTAGCCAGCACCTCGCCTAAATGGGTGTGTGCTTCTTTCGCCTCCACAACTTGCAATCCAACTGTTCCTTGGCTCTACCTGCACTTTAGACAGCAGCACCTCTGAGATCTTTAGCAGTGGACTTTCAGAAATGTTTTTGTTTTATTTGGGTGGAAACTCAACTTTACATTCAGAATGTATAAGCCCTCTCTCCCTTCTTAACCCAACCTCTACCCCTCTCTCTCTCTTTCTCTCCTCACCACCACTAAATATTTTCTTCCTCCTTACTTAGGTGTTATTTTCTTTCTTCCTGATTTAGCATTGTTTTTTGGCTTGGTCATTATGAAATGCAGTGGCCATGACTGAAGCCAAATGAGAGTTGTGTTGGGGTGGAGGGGTGGTTTAATGTGGGTGTCTCTTGTGTGTTCGCACATGGCAAGCGTTTGCACATTGTTTCTGTCAAAACAGTTAGTCATTTACCCTTCTAGATAACTTAACACTCTAATCAGGTCTTGTATCTTGAAGTAACCAATGTCAAACCAACGTTGCTATCTTTGGGGATAGTTAGGGACCGTCAATGAATTACCCAATATTTTCATGTTGCACATCTTTTAGTTGACTCATTAAATGCTTTCAATATTTGTACATGAATTTCCATAATTTATAGTTGGTTTGAGGTTTTTAAGTCTATTGACATTTGGAGTTATTGACATTTTTTAAATATTGCCCCATGTAAATTGTGTGATTGACTGATGGTCCCTAACTAGTCTCATAGGGATATCAAATGTCAAACAAAATTGACCATGGTCATTACGATTCGGTCACTGTGCTCCAAATTGATGATTACTTGGTGCTGCCAGCTGTGGGTATGTGGACAGGATTGAAATAAACCCAACCGAAGGAAAACTGTTACAGTACTCTTCTTTCTGTAACATACCATTTTTTCCTATCATCTCACAAATCTCAGTTTTGGACAAGACTGACTTTATGACCAGATGTATCCTATTGGCACTTTGTAGTACATTTTGACACTAGAATACATCTTTCTGACTCATATCGATGCCACATAGGCTGTTTTTCAAACAAGAAGTTGCTTTTTAGGGGCAGTCGCTCTTTAAAGCAATTCAACACTCCTTTCTTGTCTTTGACCTTCCACTCCTCTCCCTCAGTTGACCCGTGACACCTGTAACCCTACAGAAAGCTCATGTTTTAATGCAGCTGCTCCTTCTCTCCTCCTCTCCTCTCAGAATCGCTCGGTCTCTTACCTTGGCTTCTCTGACCTCCACTCTCCCTCTCTCACCTGCAGTCTCTTCACCTCTGTCCCTGAGTTATGATGACTCAACTGCACACACTCATAGATGGCCTTGTCGCTCAAAACAAACCTTTGGATCCTCCTCAGTGAAGGCATGGCTATGAGAAATGGCCTTTGATGGGTCCTGCCTGTGAACTGCTTGGATGTTTTGGCCGGATAAACACACCTGCCAATCAAATAAATTAGGTTTAAGAGTTTTTTGTTGGGACTGCCAGGGCTCCGGATGATAGGCAATGTTGCCTCGTCGTTGAGGGATCGTTTTTCACCTGCTCGGGGGCTACTGAGTAAATAGATGAACGCATTGGCGTAGGGTGACTGTGTAGAAAGCAGCATAGTTCCAGTGATGCTGGCTCACCCTGTAACCCATCTAACATGAGATCTAGTGGCAATATACTGTTACAGGAATGGATCTCAGGTGCTGGTCCTGTATAACGAGAACAGCCAAGGTGTCAGCTATTTTTTTCTCTGCTGATGGTTGGTCCTAGTGGCAGATGGCAGGGTCAAGGGTTCCGCTCCCCAGGTGAGGCTCCACTCTGCTCTGCCTTCCCCGATCCCCCGCCCCCTGGGCCAGACAGACATGCTCCTCTGCTGGTCCCCTGTGACTAATAGCCCTGATTCTGTGTCAGCTTGGGCACAAACACCAGGGGCTGAGTGAGCAGAACACAAGCAGATTAGCACAGCAGGTGAAGGAGAGGAGAGAGAGAGAGGGATGACAGGAGGGAGGTAGAGAGGGAAGAAGGGAGGGGGCTCTTCTGACAGCGCACAGGAATCTCACTTAAAGCAGCTATAAATAACTCTGGGTCCTCTCCGCGGTGCACTGAAACAGGTCATCTAGTGAATCATACTGAGTCATTTGTAAATATGAATTTTATCCCTCCAATCGATGCTCTCACAATTGACATGGAGGATAAAATACATTGGTAGTTACTATGTACTGCGATTCTCACGATTCTACAGTATACAATGTATTTATTGCTATTCGATACTGTGATTTCATTGCTATTTGATGTTCCAAACATATTGCTCACTATATGTCTGCTGCAGAGAGGCAAGAGAGAGCAGGAGAAAACAAGTGTTGCTTTTGATCAGTCAGTGAAATAAAAGAGCTGAAAAAATGTTGGCTCACTGTTTAAAACAAAGATGGAGAACCAACTATAAAATTAAAAATACCAGCGTTTTTGCGCCGGTACAGCTGACTAGCACTAGCTAACACTACCCCCAAAAATGTAAGTTTATATCAATATGACATTGTCCAAAAAGAATATTGCCATATGTAACTGGATCGATCCCCCCCATCACTCGTAGTTACAGCAGATGACTTAGTGATTATGCTGATGAAATGATGATGCTGTGTGTGTGTGCTTTAGAAGTGGGTCAGTGACCTCATTATGATGGATCCTCTTCATCTGTCTGGCGAGGTGGAGAGAGAGGTGCCTGGGGAAGACAGACAGCAGCAACCTTTAGTTCAGAGTGAGAAGGATGAGAGCAGCCAGGTGTAGATGCAGGTATACCTGGGACTTTCAGGTAGAGACTGTTATTGACTGGTTGGCCATTTTGCTTGTGTTTTTATTGATGAGCTTGAACCACTGGCAGTATTTACTGAATGTTTGTTTAACAGTATGAGACATTCCCTATATTCATAATACTGGTAATCTGGATCTGTTGGCAGTCTGACTGAGGAAAACAATAGTTTTGAGCAGTGCAGAGAGAAATCAGTGTGTAGACGGTCTAACAGTGCTCTCAGTATTCCTCAGCGATGATATGAGTCTTATTCATTGCTTAATGACATTTTGAATATGCATGCATTTGGTACACTACCCGACACAAAACAGACGTGAATTGCAGTGTAATTTGGTCATCTTTTTATCTATCCGTGCAATCCTTAGATACTAGTAGACCAGTGGAGAGGATGGCTGCATGTGGGGGTTAATAGGGGGTTAAAACCCAGAGAGGGTTGGAGAGATTGTTATGGAGGCTATTCTTTCTGATGAGTAGTTTTAGTCATGTCAGTAGAAAATCATGTAATTACTTGATGAGGGAAAATAGTGGTGCACCGACAGGGGCTCAGAGTGGGAAGATGAGAGAGAAATATCACAACCGAGAGGAACACTCGCTTTATTTTTTGTAGTTTGTAGTTTTATGGAAACGCCAAAGCTCATCCAGTATGTGTGCAATGAAAATGAACTTTCAAGAGGGCAGTGATGACATGAGACAATAAGAGCTTGTGCTGTGTGTGTGCTGCGTGTGTGTGCTGCGTGTGTGTGCTGTGTGTGTGCTGTGTGTGTGTGCTGCGTGTGCGTGTGCGTGCTTGCATGTGCGTGCTTGCATGTGCTGTGAATGTCTGGCGCTGGAATTAGCCACAGGAGGCTCTCTGTGTGACACCCAGCACAGCGCTGCATGGGGCCACTCCTGGGGAGAGAGTCAGTGAGAAGGGCCATCCGTGTGACCATATTGTTTTTGCCAGAGCTGTCTTTGTGTTGTTCTCTGTAATAAATCACCTTACTGGGGCAGAACTCATTAGTCTTTATTGATTCATAGTCTCCATGTAAACTATTTGGACCATACAAATATTAGGGGAGCTGTCCCAGTCCTCTTGAAAACATCCCTACCTGCCGCACCCATCCCTGTCCAACAACCATACACACCACAGCTGTAATACAGCAGTCTGATTCAACCCCTGGTTTACACTACCACCACCTTCTGTTAGGCTCGTTGCTATTTTCCACCCTGCTTCCTCAGCTCCATGCAGCCCAGCTGTATCCATCTATCTGTATCCCAGGTTCTTTTACAGCAGCATGGCTGGGCTGGTAGACATATTAAAGCTGCTGTTGAATCATTACAGGAACTCACCGAGCTAATGACCAGGATGCAATTCTCTGCCCTATCAGAAGCATCTAATGGATGTGCCTCTGGGAGATCAAGATGAGTTTCAATATTAGGGTGGGCCAGCCCACGGTAGTAATTGCGCTGTGTAGCAACCTTACAGCAACCTTACAGAGTCAGGAAGCTAGCTACCTCGGCTTATTTCTCCTCCTGGTTATTATGTATGCTGTACTTAACAGCTCCCCTGTGCCAGGCCAGGTCATTAACTATTTACTGTTAAATCATGTTAGTGTGTTATTTCTTCCTGGTCTAAGCCTATAGGCTATTCCCCATTTATCTTCAGGGATGGTCATAATGGGGGCTGGTGGCTCCACTACAACTGTGAAAAACGGCCGCAGTCCACAATGCCCGGGTGAATTCCGATTCTGTTGCTGTCCACACTGTTCGGGTGAATTCCGATTCTGTTGCTGTCCACACTGTTCGGGTGAATTCCGATTCTGTTGCTGTCCACACTGTTCGGGTGAATTCTGATTTCTGTCGCTGTCCACACTATTCGGGTGAATTCCGATTATGTCGCTGTCCAGTGGGCTGAATCACTGCTGTTTTTTTAACCTCCATTGGCTGTTCGGTGCTAATAGATTGTTTGTTTATTCAGCCACACCAACTGGCAACATTGGTCTTCCTTCATAAGTTAGCCTACTTTAAACCAAACAATGACCTTCAGCCATTATGTAGCTTAAAAGTGGACTAAATAGGCTAGGAACTGTTTTTCACTGAAACGTATACACTGTAGTCTAATCCACAGCTATGACGAAGGTAAGAGAAGAAGAAAAAAATACTCTGCAATTAAAAATGCCTTCTATACACAGATCCTATAGCTGTTTCTACTTTCATTTTTTAACATTACAGCAGCATACTGTATATGGTAGGCCTCAGGGTCATCCATTTCATCCCTTTAAAAAAATACTGAAAAGATGAAAGACCTCCATGAAACACCTGCCATTATGGCCACTTATCAGCAGCATTATGACATGTTGAATTGCTTTCTGAGTGAGATGACCAGTAATGGATAGTTACAGTATCATTGTCATTGCTCAGGTTCTGTTGAAAACATAATGTCAACTGATTGCTTCCTTTGATGGATGTGTTCTACAAAGGCTACTCACTGTATTATTTTTCTCACAATAGATAGTAGGAAAATAATTTGAACAACATACTGAGCAAAGGGAGAGCAAGAAAGAATGGAGAAAGGTAGGAGGCCTCATGTGGAAATAGAGGAAGGATGACAGGAAATGAAAGTGTGAGGGAAGAGTGATATGTGGATGTTTTTACCAAGCTACTCCTTCTGTTCTCTGCCATGAACAACTTACAAGACCTGGAGTTTTATAGGGAGGGATGGAGAGAGAGATGGAGAGAGGAAGGGATGTGAAATCGAGGAATTGTGTAGGCAGAGGGGAGAATGTAACAGAAAGAATGGGAGGATGAGGTGGAATTGAAGTCCATTGTTTATGCACAATGTTGTTTGCCAACACGTCTTTGCCTTTTGAATTGTCTTGGCAGAGGAGGTGGGCTAGATGAATAGCATTCAAGAGGCAGTGATGTAGTTATTTTTATCAGAAATGTGTGAGTGAAAGAGCTTTTATCTGTCAAGCTTGGTCTTGACTTATTGAAAGATGAACAAAAGGCAGGAGGAATAGCTGCAGTACTGATAATGTACAATGAGACACCAAAGAGGAAGGAAGCTGCAGATTACAAGACTTGTAATTGAACCCTCTTAATGACCATTGTTTTTCTTTTCCTTTGTTTCACCGACTCTGTATTCATTCACCAGCTGTGGATACTGACACAGATGGGGAAAGTAGACATGATATTTATACCGGTACACTTGCCCTCTTTCCCTGTCTCTTTCTCTTTTTCTCTTGATAGATTGCTCTGTCTGCAGGTTTGTGATGATGGAGTGGGAGAGAGCATATTAAATAAGCTCATTACAGGCTCACACTTCCCTCTCCTCCCATCATGATCTGCCTCATTTGTGTATTTTTCCTGTATTTGTTTATTAGATTTTACCAACATATTGCCAAAGGGATATGTAGAGATATTCTTTCAACAACATTTTCTCTCGGTCTTGCCCTTTGTCTCCTTCTCCTTCCCCTCTCATGATTGGCATGCATTTTAACAGTAACCTCTATTGCTCTTCCTAATCTCTATCTCTCTCTGTCTCTCTCTTCCTCTCCCGATCTCTCTCTTGATCTCTCTCCCCTCTCCCCCTCTCTCTCCTATTTCTCTCCCCTCCCCCCTCTCCATCCCCTCTCCCCCTCTGTCTCTCTGCAGGGTCTCTATCTATCAGTGTGTTCCTAGTATCTCTGGGGCTGACAGTGTGTGCCGTGTGGCTAGTAGCTCTGTGTGGAGTCTGCACCTGGTGTCAACGCAAACTGGTGAGTGGACCACTAACCTTTACCTATAACATTATATCCTATTATTTGGTTTTAGGACACACTGGCCTTCCCAGAACAACACAGTACAGCAGGCTTCAATCCACTCTTCCATGACTATTATGACCTGTCTGAGAGGTCATTACACACATGTTCAGGTCATTATACACACCCCAGCATTGACCCACAATATTCCCCAGAGCTAGTAGGGATTTATCCTGAGTTAGGTTAGCTGCCTGGTAGGGTTAGCTACCTGGTAAGGTTAGCTGCCTGGTAAGGTTAGCTTCCTGGTAAGGTTAGCTTCCTGGTAAGGCTAGCTGCCTGGTAAGGTTAGCTGCCTGATAAGGTTAGCTGCCTGGTAAGGTTAGCTGCCTGGTAGGGTTAGCTGCCTGGTAAGCTTAGCTATCTGTTAAGGTTAGCTGCCTGGTAGGGTTAGCTGCCTGGTAAGCTTAGCTATCTGTTAAGGTTAGCTGCCTGGTAGGGTTAGCTACCTGGTAGGGTTAGCTGCCTGGTAAGCTTAGCTATCTGTTAAGGTTAGCAGCCTGGTAGGGTTAGCTGCCTGGTAAGGTTAGCTGCCTGGTAGGGTTAGCTGCCTGGTAGGGTTAGCTGCCTGCTAGGGTTGCACCCCAGAACTGTATACACACACATTTGCACAGACATGCCCCACATCCTCATAATAGAAGTGCAGGATAGTGAGAGAGAGAGGTGTTAGGCTGTAGGTGTTACATATTGCACAGGAGGAAGACTGTGAGAGACCGAGACATGTGAGAGACCAAGACATGCAAAGACATGCTTTGAGGTTCTGTCTGTAATGAAAAGCGCTATAAAAGTTTTAATCTATTCTCTCCATCTTTTGCTCTCCATATCTCTCTCTCTCTCTCCATGGCATTGCACTGTGTCCGTGCTCCTCTCCGTACCCCATGCCATTAAAATGGTACAGTTGGACACCCAGGTAATTAGCTGCGATTAATAATTAGCTATTGGCTGCCTGTTTCCGCCTTTTGGCTATTAGAGGAAAGCAGAAAGATTGTTCATGGATCAGACATTTAGAATGAAAAGAGAGTCTCTTTGATTAAATCCTTTCACCATTCTATATCATTGAGTATATCATATTCTATATCATTGAGTATATCATATTCTATTAAGTAAAGAATGATTTCCCCTCCTCTCATTCTTTCATTCTCTCACCTCCCCCACCTGTACATCTGATCTCAGTGTATGGCAACAAATATGTGTGCATAAACTCTAGGCTACATTCACTACATTAACATAAGCAAAACAGTAATACACACATTCCAGGACACTAAAAGGCAGGCACTGAGGATAGAACATGAGCACATTGCATTTTGTATCTAGCAGTTAGTCAATGGCAAAATCACACTTTTGAGTTCATATTTCGGGCTCCCGAGATGGGCAGCGATCTAAGGCACTACATCTCAGTGCAAGAGGTGTCACTACAGTCCCTGGTACGAATCCAGGCTGTGTCAGTGCCCCTCTCCGTACCCCGTACCATTAAAATGGTACAGTTGCACACCCAGATAATTAGCTACGATTAATAATGAGCTATTTGCTGCCTGTAAATAAAACATAAAATACATTTTCAGTCTCTTGCCAACTTTAGTTTCTATGCTGGACGGCACAACTCCAAATGACTATTTTCTGCCATAAAAAACTCCTTGGATAAAAGTTGCAGTGCTTTCTGGTTGTGTTCTATTTTCTGTAGTTTCCTTCTGATTCCATAACTTTGTGTGTGGACTCTTGGTAGTGTGCAAGGGGAATGGTATGGGGAGATGTTGTGTGGCCATGATGGTGAACATGAACAGAATTCTCCATTAGGTTATGTAAACATGGCTTTGTGCTCTGAGCAGTGCGTGTGCCTGCTTGTCGCCGGCTCCTGGTCCCATGCTAATGATTCATATGCTAATGTACACATCACTCTGAGCTATTGGCTGCTGCCTGAGCAACTGTGATTCTGCCCATACGTTTAATCTGGAAATACTCTCCCCTGCTTATGCTCCCTCCCTCTCTACATCGTTCTCCCCATCCTCTGTCTGTCCTCTCTTGGCTTTTCTCTCTCCGTCTCTTTCAGTTCTCTCTCTGTCCCTATCTTGGCCTTTCTCTCTCTCTTTCTCTCTCTCTCTTTGTCTCTCTCTGTCTCTTTCTCTCCCCCTTTCCCTCTCTCTCTCTTTCTGTCTCTCTCTCTGTCTAGGAGCATTTGTGGAGTGAGGACAGCACATAGGTGGGTAAAATATGCCGAGGACTTAATTCAGCTGAGTGATAGAACGGTTCTGAAGTGAAATGGAGATTGTAGAAGCATGCATAAAGCATGAAAATAAGATGTAATATTAGTAACTGGTATTACGCATACTTGTATTGATGCACATCTATGATATATTACCAGCCTGTCACACCCTGTGTAGATTGAGGACTTTCAGTCTGGTCTTCAAAGATTAATCATATCATACCCTGTCAAATACACAGACACACACACAGTAAAGCTACTCAACCCTCACCGTCCATTTCTCTTGTCCTCGCCCTTTCTATTTCTCTATTGACCCTCACACTCTTTATGTCTGTCTTTGCAAAAACCATGTCTCCCTCTTTACCAGTGTTTCATAACCGTAATTCAGAGTCCACAGATGCTGAGAGACAGGATAGTCCAGCGTCCCATTGTGACATAGCTATGCAGCTCTGAGACCACCATCCACGGGAGAAGCACAGCCCAACCGCACACCTCCCCCAAATTCCCAACCAACGCGGCTCCGTGTACATGTCCTTTACTCATTTGAATGTGGTGACAGTTGGAGAAATTGCTAGTATGAAAACCAGTGGTTGCTAGTATGAAAACCATTGGTTGCTTGTATGAAAACCAATGGTTGCTAGTATGAAAGCCAACGGTCCAATATTCTAGAAAGGACGCTTACACGTTTGGACTCTGATAAGGGCTTTTATGCGTTTGTCCCTTTGCCACTTTATCGCTATGTCCTTGTCAGTACATCGCTGTCCTTTTTGTTTTTCTATTTATACCTCTACTGTTTCCCCTTCCTAGTCCTTGTCTCTGTGTTATCTTCGGCATCATCTTCTCTCTCTCTCTATGCTGTCCTTTTTCTCTCTCTCTGTCTGAGTCTATTTATACATAGCAGGGTCATTCCACGGAAAGAGTGCTTTTTGCGTATCTTTGATACAGTATTTTAAGTAGACATTGTGCACCAATATTACATTTTAAAAGCTGGTTATATTAAATGATGTAGAATTCAATAAATCTTATTTAATTTTATGTATTTTTATTTTGACATGTCTCTTCGTCATTTGTTGGAAGATTTTAACTCACTTAATCCCAAAATGTCTCCAATTTTCACGATCATTGTAAAGCCTTAGTTACAGTTCATTCGTAAAGCATTCAGATCGCTTGACGTTTTCCACATTTTGTTACGTTACAGCCTTGTTCTAAAACTGAACTAAATAAAACATTTTCCTCATCAATCTACACACAATACCCCATAATGGAAAAGCAAAACAGTTTTATTTTTATTTTTGTAAATGTGTAAAAAAAAAACGGAAATACCTCATTTACATAACTATTCAGACCCTTTGCTATGAGACTTGAAATTGAGCTCAGGTGCATCTGGTTTCCATTGATCATCCTTGAGACGTTTCTACAACTTGATTGGAGTCCACCTGTGATAAATTCAACTGATTGGACATGATTTGGAAAGGCACACACCTGTCTATATAAGGTCCCATAGTTGACAGTGCATGTCAGAGCAAAAACCAAGCCATGAGGTCTCCAAGACAGGATTGTGTCGAGGCACAGATCTGGGAAAGGGTACCACAACAGCATTGAAGGTCCCCAAGAACACAGTGGCCTCCATCATTATTAAAAGGTATAAGTTTGGAACCATCAAGACTCTTCCTAGAGCTGGCCGCCTGGCCAAACTGAGCAATCGGGGGAGAAGGGCCTTGGTCAGGGAGGTGACCAAGAAGCCGATAGTCACTCTGACAGAGCTCCAGAGTTCCTCTTTGGAGATGGGAGAACCTTCCAGAAGGACAACCATCTCTGCAGCACTCCACCAATCAGGCCTTTATGGTAGAGTGGCCAGACGGAAGCCACTCCTCAGGAAAAGGCACATGACACCCCACTTGGAGTTTGCCAAAAGGCACCTAAAGGACCATGACAAACAAGATTCTCTGGTTTGATGAAACCAAGATTGAACTCTTTGGCCTGAATGCCAACCATCACATCTGGAGGAAACCTGGCACCATCCCTACAATGAAGCATGGTGGTGGCAGTATCATGCTGTTGGGATGTTTTTCAGCTGGAGAGTCTGGGAGGCTAGTCAGGATCAAGGAAATGATGAACGGAGCAAAGTACAGAGATCCTTGATGAAAACCTGCTCCAGAGCGCTCGGGACCTCAAACTGGGGTCGAAGGTTCACCTTCCAACAGGACAACAACCCTAAGCACACAGCCAAGACAACGCAGGAGTGGCTTCGGGACAAGTCTCTGAATATCCATTAGTGGCCAAGGCAGAGTCCAGACCCAATCAAACATCTCTGGGGAGACCTGAATAATGCTGTGCAGCAATGCTCCCCATCCAACCTGACAGAGATTGAGAGAATCTGCAGAGAAGAATGAGAGAGCGTTGGACTACTATCCGAGCGTTGGACTACTAAGGTTGCAAGATCAACTCCCCGAGCTGACAAGGTCAAAATCTGTCGTTCTGCCCCTGAACAAGGCAGTTAACCCACTGTTCCTAGGTGTCATTGAAAATAAGAATTTGTTCTTAACTGACATGCCTAGTTAAATAAAGGTTAAAAAATCTATAATAAATAAATAAAATACCCAAGAAGATTCAAGGTGCTTCAACAAAGTACTGAGTAAAGGGTCTGAATACTTATTTTGTCATTATGGGGTATTGTGTGTAGATTGATGAGGGGGATTTGTTTTAAATCCATTTTAGAATAAGGCTGTAATGTAACAAAATGTGAAAAAAGTCAAGGGGTCTGAATACTTTCTGAATGCACTGTATTTCTTTGCCTTGACAGTCATTTCTGAAGAAGATTATTTATTTAATGTGATTAGTGATTAATTGTCTGTCCCTCATTTTAAGGTCAACCCTGTTACGTGAACTAAACTCTTGTTTTAATATGGTGAAACTATTCCGGTTTTAAATATTGTTTTCAAAAGAGACATTGAACATCTAAAAGTCAAATCATAGAGGCGGGTGAGCAGGTTCTACTCTTTTTGGTCATTTTCTGGTGTTTTGTGGTGGAAAACTGAGCCGGTCGAGCATAACACGTCAGCCGTGTTACCCATAGACAGTTTGCATTTCATTGCCCCTCCCTGCTCCTCACAATGAACTTCCATTCCCCCTGTCACAAGGGGATTTATTGCTGATTTAAGAAAAAATCGTGAACCCTGTTACTTGATTTGGCACCTAATAGGCACTTACTAGTAGTCATTCTAATCGACATGGCGCGGGTATCCTGGAAGGACATTGACCTCATCCCGTCAGTTGAGGATGCCTGGTCATTCTTTAAAAGTAACTTCCTCACAATTTTAGATAAGCATGCTCTGTTCAAAAGATGCAGAACCAAGAACAGATACAGCCCTTGGTTCACTCCAGACCTGACTGCCCTCGACCAGCACAAAAACATCCTGTGGCGGACTGCAATAGCATCGAATAGCCCCCGTGATATGCAACTGTTCAGGAAAGTCAGGAACCAATACACGCAGTCAGTCAGGAAAGCTAAGGCCAGCTTCTTCAGGCAGAAGTTTGCATCCTGTAGCTCCAACTCCAAAAAGTTCTGGGACACTGTGAAGTCCATGGAGAACAAGAGCACCTCCTCCCAGCTGCCCACTGCACTGAGGCTAGGTAACACGGTCTCCACCGATAAATCCATGATTATCGAAAACTTCAATAAGCACTTCTCAACGGCTGGCCATGCCTTCCGCCTGGCTACTCCAACCTCGGCCAACAGCTCCGCCCCCCCGCAGCTCCTCGCCCAAGCCTCTCCAGGTTCTCCTTTACCCAAATCCAGATAGCAGATGTTCTGAAAGAGCTGCAAAACCTGGACCCGTACAAATCAGCTGGGCTTGACAATCTGGACCCTCTATTTCTGAAACTATCTGCCGCCATTGTCGCAACCCCTGTTACCAGCCTGTTCAACCTCTCTTTCATATCGTCTGAGATCCCCAAGGATTGGAAAGCTGCCGCAGTCATCCCCCTCTTCAAAGGGGGAGACACCCTGGACCCAAACTGCTATAGACCTATATCCATCCTGCCCTGCCTATCTAAGGTCTTCCGAAAGCCAAGTCAACAAACAGGTCACTGACCATCTCGAATCCCACCGTACCTTCTCCGCTGTGCAATCTGGTTTCCGAGCCGGTCACGGGTGCACCTCAGCCACACTCAAGGTACTAAATGATATCATAACCGCCATCGATAAAAGACAGTACTGTGCAGCCGTCTTCATCGACCCCGCCAAGGCTTTCGACTCTGTCAATCACCATATTCTTATCGGCAGACTCAATAGCCTCGGTTTTTCGGATGACTGCCTTGCCTGGTTCACCAATTACTTTGCAGACAGAGTTCAGTGTGTCAAATCGGAGGGCATGCTGTCCGGTCCTCTGGCAGTCTCTATGGGGGTGCCACAGGGTTCAATTCTCGGGCCGACTCTTTTCTCTGTATATATCAATGATGTTGCTCTTGCTGCGGGCGATTCCCTGATCCACCTCTACGCAGACGACACCATTCTATATACTTTCGGCCCGTCATTGGACACTGTGCTATCTAACCTCCAAACGAGCTTCAATGCCATACAACACTCCTTCCGTGGCCTCCAACTGCTCTTAAACGCGAGTAAAACCAAATGCATGCTTTTCAACCGATCGCTGCCTGCACCCGCATGCCCGACTAGCATCACCACCCTGGATGGTTCCGACCTTGAATATGTGGACATCTATAAGTACCTAGGTGTCTGGCTAGACTGCAAACTCTCCTTCCAGACTCACATCAAACATCTCCAATCGAAAATCAAATCAAGAGTCGGCTTTCTATTCCGCAACAAAGCCTCCTTCACTCACGCCGCCAAGCTTACCCTAGTAAAACTGACTATCCTGCCGATCCTCGACTTCGGCGATGTCATCTACAAAATGGCTTCCAACACTCTACTCAGCAAACTGGATGCAGTCTATCACAGTGCCATCCGTTTTGTCTCCAAAGCACCTTACACCACCCACCACTGCGACTTGTATGCTCTAGTCGGCTGGCCCTCGCTACATATTCGTCGCCAGACCCACTGGCTCCAGGTCATCTACAAGTCCATGCTAGGTAAAGCTCCGCCTTATCTCAGTTCACTGGTCACGATGGCAACACCCATCCGTAGCACACGCTCCAGCAGGTGTATCTCACTGATCATCCCTAAAGCCAACACCTCATTTGGCCGCCTTTCGTTCCAGTACTCTGCTGCCTGTGACTGGAACGAACTGCAAAAATCGCTGAAGTTGGAGACTTTTATCTCCCTCACCAACTTCAAACATCAGCTATCTGAGCAGCTAACCGATCGCTGCAGCTGTACATAGTCTATTGGTAAATAGCCCACCCATTTTCACCTACCTTATTCCCATACTGTTTTTATACTGTTTTTTATTTATTTACTTTTCTGCTCTTTTGCACACCAATATCTCTACCTGTACATGACCATCTGATCATTTATCACTCCAGTGTTAATCTGCAAAATTGTATTATTCGCCTACCTCCTCATGCCTTTTGCACACATTGTATATAGACTGCCCATTTTTTTCTACTGTGTTATTGACTTGTTAATTGTTTACTCCATGTGTAACTCTGTGTTGTCTGTTCACACTGCTATGCTTTATCTTGGCCAGGTCGCAGTTGCAAATGAGAACTTGTTCTCAACTAGCCTACCTGGTTAAATAAAGGTGAAATAAATAAAAAATAAATTTTTTATTTTTTTATTTCATCCCTCTTGAGATGGGAAAACGTGTTTTTATTAAGTTGAACATGTTCTCATTTTGACAATGTTAAAATAAGGTGAAATCAAATGTTGTTGTTTTTAACCAAGTTACACTTCTCAAAAGGCACCGAGTTTGTGGAACGACCCAGCACATTTCCTTAAACTCATAGGACATGAATGACTGTATAAAAATCAACCTTGCATGCAACAATGTGCATAAAACGGTCAACTTACAGTAGTGACATCACCTCTGTATGAAGATAAAACCCAGAATCAGTTACCTGACATGGGAGCTGTGTCACTTCGGTACGCAGTTGATGGCAAATAAAAATAACAATTAAGTAAATACATTGGACAGCTACAGAATTATGTTTATGAGGAAGTACACAGAGGTAGACACAATTAGATAAATACAGTGATATTTAGCTCATGGTAGTTGATAGATGCAGCCCTGTGTAGAGGTGCAGTATATCAGCCCAGCATATGGGTGAGGGAAGATGAAGACGTCATAAACAGGTCTCATGGGTCGATTATGGCAGGAAGGAGGAGGGACGGAGGAGAGGGTGGAGGGGAGGAGCAGAGAAGGGGAGAGGGAGGAGGGACGGAGGAGAGGGTGGAGGGGAGGAGCAGAGAAGGGGAGAGGGACGGAGGAGAGGGTGGAGGGGAGGAGCAGAGAAGGGGAGAGGGAGGAAGCAGGAGGAGAGGGTGGAGGGGAGGAGCAGAGAAGGGGAGAGGGAGGAGGGACGGAGGAGAGGGTGGAGGGGAGGAGCAGAGAAGGGGAGAGGGACGGAGGAGAGGGTGGAGGGGAGGAGCAGAGAAGGGGGAGAGGGAGGAGGGACGGAGGAGAGGGTGGAGGGAGGAGCAGAGAAGGGGAGAGGGAGGAGGGACGGTGGAGAGGGTGGAGGGGAGGAGCAGAGAAGGGGAGAGGGACGGAGGAGAGGGTGGAGGGGAGGA
Source organism: Oncorhynchus nerka (assembly GCF_034236695.1). Lineage (NCBI taxonomy): Eukaryota > Metazoa > Chordata > Actinopteri > Salmoniformes > Salmonidae > Oncorhynchus > Oncorhynchus nerka. Next base: position 75,640,639 of record NC_088422.1, read on the forward strand.
GCAGAGAAGGGGAGAGGGAGGAGGGACGGAGGAGAGGGTGGAGGGGAGGAGCAGAGAAGGGGAGAGGGAGGAAGCAGGAGGAGAGGGTGGAGGGGAGGAGCAGAGAAGGGGAGAGGGAGGAGGGACGGAGGAGAGGGTGGAGGGAGGAGCCGAGAAGGGGAGAGGGAGGAGGGACGGAGGAGAGGGTGGAGGGGAGGAGCAGAGAAGGGGAGAGGGAGGAAGCAGGAGGAGAGGGTGGAGGGGAGGAGCAGAGAAGGGGAGAGGGAGGAGGGACGGAGGAGAGGGTGGAGGGGAGGAGCAGAGAAGGGAGAGGGAGGAGGGACGGAGGAGAGGGTGGAGGGGAGGAGCAGAGAAGGGGAGAGGGAGGAAGCAGGAGGAGAGGGTGGAGGGGAGGAGCAGAGAAGGGGAGAGGGAGGAGGAGAGGGTGGAGGGGAGGAGCAGAGAAGGGGAGAGGGAGGAGGGACGGAGGAGAGGGTGGAGGGGAGGAGCAGAGAAGGGGAGAGGGAGGAAGCAGGAGGAGAGGGTGGAGGGGAGGAGCAGAGAAGGGGAGAGGGAGGAAGCAGGAGGAGAGGGTGGAGGGGAGGAGCAGAGAAGGGGAGAGGGAGGAGGGACGGAGGAGAGGGTGGAGGGGAGGAGCCGAGAAGGGGAGAGGGAGGAGGGACGGAGGAGAGGGTGGAGGGGAGGAGCAGAGAAGGGGAGAGGGAGGAAGCAGGAGGAGAGGGTGGAGGGGAGGAGCAGAGAAGGGGAGAGGGAGGAGGGACGGAGGAGAGGGTGGAGGGGAGGAGCAGAGAAGGGGAGAGGGAGGAGGGGACGGAGGAGAGGGTGGAGGGAGGAGCAGAGAAGGGGAGAGGGAGGAAGCAGGAGGAGAGGGTGGAGGGGAGGAGCAGAGAAGGGGAGAGGGAGGAGGGACGGAGTAGAGGGTGGAGGGGAGGAGCAGAGAAGGGGAGAGGGAGGAGGGACGGAGGAGAGGGTGGAGGGGAGGAGCAGAGAAGGGGAGAGGGAGGAAGCAGGAGGAGAGGGTGGAGGGGAGGAGCAGAGAAGGGGAGAGGGAGGAAGCAGGAGGATGGGAGGAGGAGCAGAGAAGGGGAGATGGAGGAGGGACGGAGGAGAGGGTGGAGGGGAGGAGCAGAGAAGGGGAGAGGGAGGAAGCAGGAGGAGAGGGTGGAGGGGAGGAGCAGAGAAGGGGAGAGGGAGGAAGCAGGAGGATGGGAGGGAGGAGAGGGTGGAGGGGAGGAGCAGAGAAGGGGAGAGGGACGGAGGAGAGAGTGGAGGGGAGGAGCCGAGAAGGGGGAGAGGGAGGAGGGACGGAGGAGAGGGTGGAGGGGAGGAGCAGAGAAGGGGAGAGGGAGGAAGCAGGAGGAGAGGGTGGAGGGGAGGAGCAGAGAAGGGGAGAGGGAGGAGGGACGGAGGAGAGGGTGGAGGGGAGGAGCCGAGAAGGGGAGAGGGAGGAGGGACGGAGGAGAGGGTGGAGGGAGGGGGCAGAGAAGGGGAGAGGGAGGAAGCAGGAGGAGAGGGTGGAGGGGGAGGAGCAGAGAAGGGGAGAGGGAGGAGGGACGGAGGAGAGGGTGGAGGGGAGGAGCAGAGAAGGGGAGAGGGAGGAGGGACGGAGGAGAGGGTGGAGGGGAGGAGCAGAGAAGGGAGAGGGAGGAAGCAGGAGGAGAGGGTGGAGGGGAGGAGCAGAGAAGGGGAGAGGGAGGAAGCAGGAGGATGGGAGGGAGGAGCAGAGAAGGGGGAGATGGAGGAGGGACGGAGGAGAGGGTGGAGGGGAGGAGCAGAGAAGGGGAGAGGGGAGGAAGCAGGAGGAGAGGGTGGAGGGGAGGAGCAGAGAAGGGGAGAGGGAGGAGGGACGGAGGAGAGGGTGGAGGGGAGGAGCGAGAAGGGGGAGAGGGAGGAGGGACGGAGGAGAGGGTGGAGGGGAGGAGCAGAGAAGGGGAGAGGGAGGAAGCAGGAGGAGAGGGTGGAGGGGAGGAGCAGAGAAGGGGAGAGGGAGGAGGGACGGAGGAGAGGGTGGAGGGGAGGAGCAGAGAAGGGGGGAGAGGGAGGAAGCAGGAGGAGAGGGTGGAGGGGAGGAGCAGAGAAGGGGAGAGGGAGGAGGGACGGAGTAGAGGGTGGAGGGGAGGAGCAGAGAAGGGGAGAGGGAGGAGGGACGGAGGAGAGGGTGGAGGGGAGGAGCAGAGAAGGGGAGAGGGAGGAAGCAGGAGGAGAGGGTGGAGGGGAGGAGCAGAGAAGGGGAGAGGGAGGAAGCAGGAGGATGGGAGGGAGGAGCAGAGAAGGGGAGATGGAGGAGGGACGGAGGAGAGGGTGGAGGGGAGGAGCAGAGAAGGGGAGAGGGAGGAAGCAGGAGGAGAGGGTGGAGGGGAGGAGCAGAGAAGGGGAGAGGGAGGAAGCAGGAGGATGGGAGGGAGGAGAGGGTGGAGGGGAGGAGCAGAGAAGGGGAGAGGGACGGAGGAGAGGGTGGAGGGGAGGAGCCGAGAAGGGGGAGAGGGAGGAGGGACGGAGGAGAGGGTGGAGGGGAGGAGCAGAGAAGGGGAGAGGGAGGAAGCAGGAGGAGAGGGTGGAGGGAGGAGCAGAGAAGGGGAGAGGGAGGAGGGACGGAGGAGAGGGTGGAGGGGAGGAGCCGAGAAGGGGAGAGGGAGGAGGGACGGAGGAGAGGGTGGAGGGGAGGAGCAGAGAAGGGGAGAGGGAGGAAGCAGGAGGAGAGGGTGGAGGGGAGGAGCAGAGAAGGGGAGAGGGAGGAGGGACGGAGGAGAGGGTGGAGGGAGGAGCAGAGAAGGGGAGAGAGGGAGGAGGGACGGAGGAGGGTGGAGGGTGGAGGGGAGGAGCAGAGAAGGGGAGAGGGAGGAAGCAGGAGGAGAGGGTGGAGGGGAGGAGCAGAGAAGGGGAGAGGGAGGAGGGACGGAGTAGAGAGGGTGGAGGGGAGGAGCAGAGAAGGGGAGAGGGAGGAGGGACGGAGGAGAGGGTGGAGGGGAGGAGCAGAGAAGGGGAGAGGGAGGAAGCAGGAGGAGAGGGTGGAGGGGAGGAGCAGAGAAGGGGAGAGGGAGGAAGCAGGAGGATGGGAGGGAGGAGCAGAGAAGGGGAGATGGAGGAGGGACGGAGGAGAGGGTGGAGGGGAGGAGCAGAGAGAGGGGAGAGGGAGGAAGCAGGAGGAGAGGGTGGAGGGGAGGAGCAGAGAAGGGGAGAGGGAGGAAGCAGGAGGATGGGAGGGAGGAGAGGGTGGAGGGGAGGAGCAGAGAGAGGGGAGAGGGAGGAAGCAGGAGGGAGGAGGGGTGGAGGGGAGGAGCAGAGAAGGGGAGAGGGAGGAAGCAGGAGGATGGGAGGGAGGAGGGGAAGAAAGACTTGGATAGAGGATGGGAAGGGGATTAGAAGGGAGATAGGAGTGGTGTTGGCGGCCATTGTGTGTGTTGGACTGTGACAGACATAACGACAGCGGGACTGAGGGCGGAGGACAGATCCTTCACAAGGCTGCAGCATTACGCCGTTCCTAGCGGGGAGACATCCATGATACACTCCACCTCTTCTACCCCACCCTCTCCCCCATTCTCCCTACTCTCTCCCACATCCTCTGATGTCTCCTCTCATGTCTCCTCTCTCCATCTCACTTGATTCTGTTTCAACCCCGCTCATCCTGTCACTCTCTCTCACTCTCTCTTTCTTTCTCTCTCTCTCTCTCTCTCTCTCTCTCTCTCTCTCTCTCTCTCTCTCTCGCTATCTCCTTTCGCTCTCTCTCTCTTTCTCTCTCTCTCTCTCTCTCTCTCTCTCTCTCTCTCTCTCTCTCTCTCTCTGTGTTGAGTACCCTTCCCACTCAATCCTACATTGCGTCTGCCTTTCTCCATTTTCTTTCCCCTTCTCTTCCCTCTCCCTCTCTCTTGTCCCACTCCCTGTCTTCAGTGTTATCTTCTCTCTCCTTCCCCTACTCTCTAGCCTCCTGAAGATTTGATGATAGTGTTAAATGATAGATGAGCTCCACTTGATAGCATATTCTTGACAGTTTGAAATCGAGACTTTTCGGAGTCCCTAAAACAACTGTGTGAGTGAATGACTGTGTGTTGGTGGATGGGTGGGCAGTGGGGTTAGGTCATTTCCAGAGATCTGCCCTCTATTGATAAGTGTTTATAACAAACAGGCCATGTAATTTGAGACAGAGAATGTGACAGTAAGTCTATAGTAAAACCCTTTCCTGCTCCAAACTGCCTTTTGAAAACCTTTCATTATAGGGTAAAGGTTTCCTCTACTACATGTGATGTATATGTTTTCAAAGGAACCGAAATGAAAGGAAAATCCATCATTATTTGATTTTACAAGAATCACATTGTAAATATTAGGTTTGGTGAGTAACACCTATTAATCAAGTTAGTTTAGAAACTCTTTAGTATTACTTTGATATGAAACTATAAAAGTATGAGTCAAACCATATCAAATGTATGATCAGAAACACAAGTCATTATAAGATGATGTATTTAAGGCTGATTACCCATCACTCATAGTGCAGGGTTGATGTGTCCCCTCACTGTGCTCTTACACATTTCAAATGGAAGAGCTGTTTTCCAGGCTGTTTGAAGGGTGTAGTACTCTCTTTATTCATTGAAAATGTAATGAGCATTGAAATGAAAAACAAGATTATGTAGCTGTACTTTGTGACAGTGTGTGTTTAGTGTTTACTGAGTGTTTGGCTTCAGTGTACAAATTGTCACACACCCTGCATTCATTTGATACACAAGGCCAGGCCAATCATGTAGCTGAGTTCCAAGGTTTATCATATATTTGCAGTCATCAGATTCATCTCAAAATGTTTCATTATAATTCCACTGACTGTTGTGAATTGTGGAAACAGCATCTATTTTAACACCTATGTTTTATGTATGTTTGGGCGTGTACTGTTTCTGAGTGTGTAGTGTTTCTGAGTGTGTACTGTTTCTGAGTGTGTAGTGTTGGATGTGTGTTGGGAGTGTTGGATGTGTGTGGACGTGTCTAATCCCCACTGTGTCTGATGCTTGATGCTCCATCCGTTCATTCTGTATGGTTAACAGATGTATGGATTATTGCTGTGGAGAGGGTTTGGATTCACATGTAGATCTTGAGAGCTGGCTGTATGTAGTAACGGTCATCAAAATTGTTAAAAGGTTTAAAATCAATTCTAATAACTGCAACAGTTGGACAATAGATGAAGATACTCCAAAAAAATGTCATGTTTAAAATATTTCAGATATTTACTGAATTATAGCACATAAAACACATTACTGGCACAGACAACTAATGAATGGAGTTCAGGCATTCAATTTATTGTACAATTTCCCTTTTTTATGCACTCATACAGTGCATTAAGAAAGTATTCAGACACCTTGCCCTTTTCTATATTTTGTTACGTTGCAGCCTTATTCTAAAATTGATTAAATCGTTTTCCCCCCTCATCAATCTACACACAATACCCAATAATGACAAAGCAAAATAGCACATTTACATAAGTACCTTTGGCAGCGATTACTGCCTCAAGTTTTCTTGGGTATGACGCTACAAGCTTGGCACACCTGTATTTGGGGAGTTTCTCCCATTCTCCACTGCTGATCCTGTCAAGTTCTGTCACTTTGGATGGGGAGCGTCGCTGCACAGCTATTTTCAGGTATCTCCAGAGATGTTAGATCAGGTTCAAGTCTGGGCTCAAGGACATTCAGAGACTTGTTCCAAAGCCACTACTGCGTTGTCTGGGCTGTATGTTTAGGGTCATTGTCCTATTGGAAGGTGAAACTTCACCCCAGTCTGAGGTCCTGAGCACTCTGGAACAAGTTTTCATCAAGAATCTCTCTGTACTTTTCTCCTTTCATATCTCTTTCGATCCCGACTAGACTCCCAGTCCTTGTCACTGAAAACCATCCCCACAGCATGATGCTGCCACCACCATGCTTCACCGAAGGGAGGGTACCAGGTTTCCTCCAGACGTGATCCTGCCACCACCATGCTTCACCAAAGGGATGGTACCAGGTTTCCTCCAGACGTGACGCTTGGCATTCAGGCCAAAGAGTTCAATCTTGGTTTCATTGGAACAGAGAATCTTGTTTCTCATGGTCTGAATGCTTTAGGTGCCTTTTGGCAAACTCATCGTGGGGTGTCATGTATCTTTTCCTGAGGAGTGGCTTCCGTCTGGCCACTCTACCATAAAGGCCTGATTGGTGGAGTGCTGCAGAGATGGTTGTCCTTCTGGAAGGTTCTCCCATCTACACAGAGGAACTCTGGAGCTCTGTCAGAGTGACCATCGGGTTCTTGGTCACCAAGGCGCTTCTCCCCCGATTGCTCAGTTTGGCCGGGCGTCCAGCTCTAGGAAGAGTCTTGATGGTTCCAAACTTCTTCCATTTAAGAATGATGGAGACCACTGTGTTCTTGGGGACCTATAGTGCTGCAGAACGTTTTTGGTACCCTTTCCCAGATCTGTGACTCAACACAAGTCTGTCTCGGAGCTCTACGGACAATTCATTTGACCTCACGACTTACTTTTTGCTCTGACATGCACTGTCAAATGTGTGACCTTATATAGACTGGTGTGTGCCTTTCCAAATCTTGTCCAATCAATTGAATTTATCACGGGTGGATTATAATCAAGTTGTAGAAACATCTCAAGGATGATCAATGATCAACCACCAAAAATGTGTCCTGTATATGCCTACCTGCACTCACCTGCGCTGTCTAGACTGGCTCATTAATTACTTGTTGCGTTCTTGTCACGTTCTGTTGCATAATTCATCAAGTATTTTTTTTATTTTATTTAACCTTTGTCTAACTAGGCAAGTCAGTTAAGAACAAATTCTTATTTACAATGACGTCCTACCGGGGAACAGTGGGTTAACTTGTTCAAGGGGAGAAGGACAGATTTTTACCTTGTCAGTTCAGGGATTCATTCCAGCATCCTTTCAGTTAATGGCCCAACACTAACCACTAGGTTACCTGCCACCCCAAGTATGTCAATAGCAGGATACCCTCAGATTAAAAATCAACACGCTTGGCTCCAGAGTACATACTTTGCAACATCAAATGTAATATCACTATAATCAGTGTTCATTTTCAGAAGAGGCTTTTATTTCATTTGTAAACATTTCAACTGTATTAAATTCAAACTTTTTTCAATTCCTCAAAAAAGGAACACCCATCAAAATAGAGGTATCTTTGTTCTCTTGTGATGTAAGTGTCTAGACGATGCGTTAAATCCCCGACTAAGCAAGCGTTCTTTTAGATGCAATGGATCGACTGTGTATTCCATTGAGCCCATTTCTGTGGTGTGTTTGACAGGTCATTACAAACATTTCCACGGTCGTAACATTAACGGGGGGAAAACGACAGGCACAAGCAAGAGTATGAAAGAGTCACAGGAGTAAAATGAAAGCAATCAATCCATCAAAATTTAAGTGACAAGTGGATTTTTCACCCCTCAAACACAGGAAATAGATCCTCAGGTGGGCGGGGCATGCACGTGCTACTGTATGTGCTGGCTCGCATCCAATGTGTTGCTCTTCTGTCTCTGCCTGGGGTCATTTAGCATATTTTTGGCACCTGATGGTATTCTAAAGGCTCTGTAATGAAGGCTCCGCTGGTAAAGAGTTTTCAGATGTTAACGGCAATCAAGACAGCGCACAGAGAGACACAAGGCAATGGACACGAAGGAAATGATTTATCTCCTTCTCTCTCTCTCATTCGCTCTCTCATTCTTTCTCTCCCTCTGTCTCTCTATCTCTCTCTCTCCAGGGGAAGAGGAACAAGCCTGGTGTGGAAGCAGCCAGCACCCCAGATTCAGTTCAGATTCGTGGCCGAGGGGAAAACAAAGCCATCAAGTAGGTGATGGGGGGGGGGGGGGGGGGGGGGGGCTACTCACTACAGCACAGCTAACTGGGACTGTCAAGAGGATCAGAGGCAAATACCTGGGTGTGCTCAAATAAAAGGCTAAAACACTGAATCCCGCTGAGATACGGAGGGGAAGGAACATATTTAGCAAAGTAAAGGGCGGTTGTGGTTGTTAAATAAGCGTTTCTTGATAACTCTTCATTTTGAAAACAAAAGGCACAAATTATAGCATATTTCATTTCACAGGCTTCAGATAAAGAGCATGTTAAAGTCCAGTAAAATGAGGAACTACATGATGTGTCCCTGAACACTCAATGGAACGGTAATAATGTCTTACTGACAAAGGAAAAAAGGGGACCTAGTCAGTTGTCCAACTGAATGTATTCTACTGAAATGTGTCTTCCACATTTAACCCACCCCTGATAAGCCACTAGTTTACTGTCCAACTGAATGGATTCTACTGAAATGTGTCTTCCACATTTAACCCACCCCTGATAAGCCACTAGTTTACTGTCCAACTGCAGTGTTACTTTATTTTACAGCCTGAAGGTTATTACCTTGTCTGAGTTTCAGTTGAAATTTGCACTACATCCAGAGTTGAAACCTAAAACCAATGTTCTATTTGGATTTCACTAAGGTACCCTTTATCTCAATGCCTTGTAAAGTAAAATAGTCAGAATCACTTAAACAAGCACTATACCTAATATTAAGCGTATCATAGTACATTTATAACTGTAGCCCAATCCCAATAAAAAATAGTATTTGATGTCCACTTTAACTGCAGCAATGTTTTGATGATATATTCTACTGTATCACTGTTTGTTGTTAACATTGCAGTCCTGACTGACGGTGGTCTCTGTCTCCAGCTAACCCAGCAGTCCTCTCCCTCCTCTGTCACCATACCACCTGTCCTCCCATTCCCCCTTTCATCACTCTCCTCCCTGTTTCATTTCTCCCATTCCCCCTTTCATCACTCTCCTCCCTGTTTCATTTCTCCCATTCTCCCTTTCATCACTCTCCTCCCTGTTTCATTTCTCCCTTCTCTCTTTCATCACTCTCCTCCCTGTTTCATTTCTCCCATTCCCCCTTTCATCACTCTCCTCCCTGTTTCATTTCTCCCATTCCCCTTTCATCACTCTCCTCCCTGTTTCATTTCTCCCATTCCCCCTTTCATCACTCTCCTCCCTGTTTCATTTCTCTCCTTCTCTCTTTCATCACTCTCCTCCCTGTTTCATTTCTCCCTTCTCTCTTTCATCACTCTCCTCCCTGTTTCATTTCTCCCATTCTCCTTTCATCACTCTCCTCCCTGTTTCATTTCTCCCATTCCCCCTTTCATCACTCTCCTCCCTGTTTCATTTCTCCCTTCTCTCTTTCATCACTCTCCTCCCTGTTTCATTTCTCCCATTCCCCTTTCATCACTCTCCTCCCTGTTTCATTTCTCCCATTCCCCCTTTCATCACTGTCCTCCCTGTTTCATTTCTCCCATTCCCCCTTTCATCACTCTCCTCCCTGTTTCATTTCTCCCATTCCCCCTTTCATCACTCTCCTCCCTGTTTCATTTCTCCCATTCTCCCTTTCATCATTTCTCCCTCTCCTCCCTGTTTCATTTCTCCCATTCTCCCTTTCATCACTCTCCTCCCTGTTTCATTTCTCCCTTCTCCCTTTCATCACTCTCCTCCCTGTTTCATTTCTCCCATTCCCCCTTTCATCACTCTCCTCCCTGTTTCATTTCTCCCATTCTCCCTTTCATCACTCTCCTCCCTGTTTCATTTCTCCCTTCTCTCTTTCATCACTCTCCTCCCTGTTTCATTTCTCCCATTCCCCCTTTCATCACTCTCCTCCCTGTTTCATTTCTCCCATTCCCCCTTTCATCACTCTCCTCCCTGTTTCATTTCTCCCATTCCCCCTTTCATCACTCTCCTCCCTGTTTCATTTCTCCCTTCTCTCTTTCATCACTCTCCTCCCTGTTTCATTTCTCCCTTCTCTCTTTCATCACTCTCCTCCCTGTTTCATTTCTCCCATTCTCCCTTTCATCACTCTCCTCCCTGTTTCATTTCTCCCATTCCCCCTTTCATCACTCTCCTCCCTGTTTCATTTCTCCCTTCTCTCTTTCATCACTCTCCTCCCTGTTTCATTTCTCCCATTCCCCCTTTCATCACTCTCCTCCCTGTTTCATTTCTCCCATTCCCCCTTTCATCACTCTCCTCCCTGTTTCATTTCTCCCATTCCCCCTTTCATCACTCTCCTCCCTGTTTCATTTCTCCCATTCCCCCTTTCATCACTCTCCTCCTGTTTCATTTCTCCCTTCTCTCTTTCATCACTCTCCTCCCTGTTTCATTTCTCCCATTCCCCCTTTCATCACTCTCCTCCCTGTTTCATTTCTCCCTTCTCTCTTTCATCACTCTCCTCCCTGTTTCATTTCTCCCATTCCCCCTTTCATCACTCTCCTCCCTGTTTCATTTCTCCCATTCTCCCTTTCATCACTCTCCTCCCTGTTTTATTTCTCCCATTCTCCCTTTCATCACTCTCCTCCCTGTTTCATTTCTCCCTTCTCCCTTTCATCACTCTCCTCCCTGTTTCATTTCTCCCATTCCCCCTTTCATCACTCTCCTCCCTGTTTCATTTCTCCCATTCTCCCCTTCATCACTCTCCTCCCTGTTTCATTTCTCCCATTCTCCCTTTCATCACTCTCCTCCCTGTTTCATTTCTCCCATTCTCCCCTTCATCACTCTCCTCCCTGTTTCATTTCTCCCATTCTCCCTTTCATCACTCTCCTCCCTGTTTCATTTCTCCCTTCTCCCTTTCATCACTCTCCTCCCTGTTTCATTTCTCCCATTCCCCCTTTCATCACTCTCCTCCCTGTTTCATTTCTCCCATTCTCCCTTTCATCACTCTCCTCCCTGTTTCATTTCTCCCTTCTCCCTTTCATCACTCTCCTCCCTGTTTCATTTCTCCCATTCCCCCTTTCATCACTCTCCTCCCTGTTTCATTTCTCCCATTCCCCCTTTCATCACTCTCCTCCCTGTTTCATTTCTCCCATTCCCCCTTTCATCACTCTCCTCCCTGTTTCATTTCTCCCTTCTCTCTTTCTGTCTCTCTCCCTTTTTCCAAAATATGTTTTACCTGTGTAACCAACCTTTGTTGTTTCACTTTGACTTATAACATACTATATATTACTCTGTGATTGACGTTGAATATATGTTTAACTCTTTCACTGTTTTCTAATTCCTTGTACAGAGGAAGGTATAATCTATTAATTTGTCCATGAGTCTGGATGCTGTGTAAGCTCACAGAATGGATGATATGCTTTTCCCATAGCCCATCCCCTTTAGACCTATAGACTTTTTACCTTCCTTAATTCACTTGTTTTCCTACTTTATTTTCAAAGACATAAATGTTTTCCTCTGAAACTCTATTAGGAACATTATAATGGAATTACTTTTATAAATGCAGGGCCAGGGCCGGATTACCAAACGGGCACGTGCCCCTAGGCCCCTGACCTCCAGGGGGCCCCTAACCCATTTTTTTGTGTTAAATTGGGGGGCCCCAGATAGCATACGATATCAAAATGTGTGGAATTGCAGGGAATTTGGTTTAAAATTGCAACGTTTTTCTCCGCCTCATGGCAAAATGTATAGAATAACAGGAAATTACCTTGAAAATGGCTAAACCTTCCCTCAGCCTCATGGCAAAATGTGAACAAAAGCATGAGATGAGCTATAAAACAGTACATTCTTCTCTCTGCCTCATGGAAAAAAAGTGTAGAATTGGAGGAAATTAGCACAAAAAAATTTGGCAGCTCATTGCATGATTTAATAATCATGATTTTAATGCAGTTTGGAAGTACAAGCTAGACAGATCTGGGCAGACAGGGGGCAGAGACCAGCATCTGACCTCTGTGACACTGCAGAAAAATGGGCAAATGAGATGGCAGTTGACGATTTAATGTAGAATTATGAATCCCTCCTATGGACATTTTACATTTTTCTCTTGTTGACTTTATATTCACTTTAAAGGACCTGTTCAACAAAGTTCTTGATATAGATTTATTACCCATGGCACTCGCCGACCACCAAGCCATGCTTTGCAGACCCGCTATCAGAAATTACAAAAACCTTTTAATTTACAGGGCAAATCCTTCTTCTTTTATTTGCAACTTCGCTCTGCCATGCGAGCATATGATGTCCCCTGGGGCGAAACACTACCAACACACCCCCTCCGCAACATTTTGAGAACCGGCCTCAACCCAGGGGTCTGTTTTCTGATCTATACTTGCATTTCTTAAAAGCATTTTAGAAGCCCCTGCAATTTACCTACTATAGAAGAGAGACCTCTTACCTTCATTCACTGAAATTAACTGGTCTGTAAATCTCTGTTCTAGAAATCCTAATTATCAGAATATCCATTTTTAATTTTGTCCACAGATCTTATCTTACCCTGCGCAGACTATTCCAAAGGAAAATTAATCCAACCCCAAAATGCTCTCTATGCCTTCAAGGTGCTCCTGGTACCTGTGGGTCGGTGCAACTGTCCTGTGGTGGGAGGTGTGGGTGGGTACAGTGATCCTGTGGGAGAAGGTAAAGGTTTTCTCTCTGCATCATGGAAAAATGTGTTGAAATATAGTAAGTTAGCTGATTTCAGAAATTGGGGCCCACGGAGGTCGATGCCCTAGGGCCCCTACCCCTAATGTGGTAGTCCGGCCCTGTGCAGGACCCCCTACCCCTAATGTATTTCCCAATTATTTTCTACAAATATTAGAGGTGTATCTCTATTGCCTGGATTGACATTTCTCTCATTCATCTATTAAACTAAGGTTGTTTCCCTATCCTGTCTCTCCAAGAAACATCCTTCACTTTGCTCCACTGTGATTGGCTCTGCTGCTCTGACCTATCTTTCTTTCTGTCCCTGAAACTCCTCCCTCCTACTCCACTGTGATTGGCTGTACTGCTCTTACCTGTCTCTCTCTCTGGCCGCAGTGATCTAGACAGGGACTTTTGGAATAACAATGACAGCAGCAACGTGCAGCAGAGATGGAGCTCCTACCCGCCCAAGGAGTTCCTCTTAAACATGTCCCCCTATGCCCCGTATGGAGACCCTCGCCTCACGCCCAAGTGAGTCTCGGTCGCGGCTGGTAAGGGACCCCTCTCTCTGTGCAGGGCTGTAATGAAGCGGGGGAGCCAAGCCTCTTACATTGAGTTCTGTGCCTCCGTACCCCCAACCCTCCACAACCCCCTCAGACTGACTCACTAGAACAACACTACATTCTAGAAACAGACAAACATTGCAGACAAAATATGCATCCAAAGACACAGTACATTGTCTACATAGGAACATGCCACCCTAGTCCACTTACATGCATTTCTCTCTGCCGGACATAGACTAAGTGCTACATGATGCACAAAGTATGTGCTTTATATTCTACACAAGTAGCTCATTTGTCAAGCAGTAGCTCTGAACCCAAGGCATAACCTAATGCATATGTCCCGGTAAAGGTCATTGCTAAGGTCAAATATAATAGCCTAAAGGGGCCAAATGGCATGAGTAATTGATGTTATCCACATAACATGCACATCTTACATACAGTATCTTCTGTCTTGGGAGAGTTCCGTTGATTGGCATTAGTAATTCCTTTTCTTGCAGCCAACAGGGTCTGAAAGGTAAAGCTATTTAGTATGCATTGTTGACCATGCAGAACTAGATTGAGTTGTACAGGGCTGCTACTAGGATGTTTCTACTTGCCTCACCTTAGAGGTGACTGACATCAGTATAGGGATGGCCAGGCGTGAGGTCAGCCTTGTCTCCCTCCAGCCCTCTGATCTTCATCTCGGGTGCGTCGTAAATTTGACCCTATTCCCTCTGGTTAAAATTAGTGCACTACATAGGGAATAGGGAGCCATTTTGGGATACAGAAGGGGGTTGTCTCTAGTGGTGTTACCAGGACAGATCAAATATTAATTGGATGGAGACACTAATAGATGCAGATCATGTCTGAAGCTGCCCCCACTATAAACACTATAAACACACTATTCATTATACTAGCCTTTCCCATCTGGACACATGAATATGTAACATGAATCTTTAAAATACACACAATATAGACATACATAAACTGAACATACTGAAACTGAACATACTGAAACTGAACTTGCTGAAACTTTACATACTGAAACTGAACATACTGAAACTGAACATACTTAAACTTTACATACAGAAACTGAACATACTGAAACTGAACATACTTAAACTTTACATACAGAAACTGAACATACTGAAACTGAACATACTGAAACTTTTACCTAAATGCCAACATTTACCTATATACCAACCAACCAACATTTGAAAAGCCCCCTATTCCTTACAGCCCTGCCAGCCTCACTAACCCTTAACCTCTAACCCTTCACCTCCAGCCCATGGAGTGCTACCATGGAGACGGACAACCCTCAGACCATCTGAGCAGAAACCCTTTATAGATCCCACTCACACAGCCTAATCAATACCCACCTTTCCACTGAAACCAACCAACTAACCAACCATCCCCTAATCTTAAGGGTATTAACCGTAAACCCATTGCCCTCGGTTTAAACCGTCCCCTCAGCTCTGTCATCGAGGGTTGACCGTTGTTTTGGGCTTTTGCTCCTAGTTTTTGCTGTTGTCGTTTTTTTGTCACATTCTATAGGAGTCCTGTGTTGTTCCCTAATCACCTCTCCTCACTCTCGTTGTGCCTCGTGGTTTTGTGCCACCACCACCACCTCCACCACCAGGTGCTATAAGGCTGCCTCTCCTTAGTCAGACCGCCTGAGCCCTCTGGACACACCAGTTACTCTATAGCTGTACAGTACAGTACATTAATCACTAAAGGCTCTAATGTCATTGATGTTTTTCCTGCGCTGAGAAAGTAGTTTTTTTATCTTATTTTATAGCTTACCAGAGAAAAGATAAAGAGAGGGTTTATTCTCAATGGGTGTATTGTCTTTAGAGTTCACGGGATGTGATACAGTGAACCTGCTAGGATCCATTGATCCCTTTTTGAGATCCAGTCAAATGTTTGACCGTTTCACCGTCATGTTACGAGGTCTTGAGCAAAAGGGATGGGAACCCCTGTGCATAAGCTACATATAACTTACCTTATATCTCCCTAAATGGTCAACTCCATCCCTACCCCTACCCCATGCTCACTGTAGAACTGTTGCAGGCTGGACGCACATATCCTCTGTCTAAAGTGTTTTCCCTCTCGGCCAGCAGCTGTGTTCTGACTGTGTCTGTGTGTCTCCACTGAGTGTAGTGACCCTGTAGTGAAACTGTGTCTCGTCTGTCTGCTGTTGTCTCTGTGACGTTGTCTAGGTTACGGCTGCTTGTGCTGCTCTGGGCTACGCGGGAGAGGAATGAAGTGTGTACTCAACAGATTCACTGTGCTGATTAACTGCTATACACTACAATGTATTACTAGAGGCTTTCGAGCCACTCACTCCAACAATGTCATTACACACACCATAATCTTTCAATCAAGCCTATCTGTTTCATTTAACGTTGTAGTTCCTACTGTACATAACAAAGTAGATCAACTGTTTCTTTTAAAATGTAAAGAGGCCATAGATAGCCTACATAATTCAATGATCATGACCCCCTCAGTTGTATTGCAAACACCATGAAGCCCTTGATAGAATAATCCATTTGGTCATGTATATTTAATGTGCAGTATAAAGTACAGCTGCAGAATGGCCAGTCAGTCTAACTGACAGGTACTCAAAACACAGCCAGCATCTGTCTGTCTCAGTCCCACTGCACCCAAACACACACCACTCTGTCACTCTTCCCATCTGGTTCAGACAGACAGACAGATATATACAGTGAATCTCAGCCCACCTCCCTCCTGCTAACCCAGCAGCAGCACAGCATACTGACTTGCTGGATCCTCGCGGCTGGCTGCTACTCCTCTGTATTGGAAACCTGTAGCTGGATTGATAACACTACCCCCATCCTAATGCTATTCTGCTGTGTGGTTCACTTTCCGGGTTGTTCTTCCTCACTGATTCTACTGTTACTATCCACCTCTCTCTCTCCTCCTTCTGTCTCTCTCTCTCCTTTATGTCTGTGTCTGTCTGTCTATCTGGTGCCCCCTGTCTCTCAGTGGGGTGGAGAAGGGGGATGGGGGCGGGGCTGGGTGTGGGAGCGGGGCAGGTCCCAGTCGCAGTGACAGCGTGAGAAGCATAGTGACGGGGCTGGGCCCTGGCAGCAAGGCTGGGCGCTGGCAGACGGTCCAGAGCCACATGCACTCCGGAGGCCTGAGGCCCAGAAAGTGAGTGACATGAGTGACACGGGTTGGCTGGGCATGAGGTCACGCATGGGGGTTATTGCTGAGCAGCGCAGAGGCATGGAATGGATGGTTTGGGGGACTGCAGTCAGAAGCAGCAAGGCTTATATGTGATATATGCTGCATTCGGAAGTGCAGAGATTTATGAAAGGAAGAATGGATGGAAAGAGGGAAGAAACTATTGAAGGAAATAATGAGCTGAAAATGTGAGTGCTTGTACTGACATTTTCTGATGCATGGGAACATGTTGTCATGGTAAGGCTCTGTTGACTAAAGAGAACATCCTCTCTCACAAACAAATACCAAAAGTTAGGCAACGTCTGCCACTGCTTCATCACTGTATTGGACCCCAAAAGATCTACTTTTTGATTTGGAATCTTATAGCAGGGCCGTTCTTAAGACGCCTGAAACCCCCCTCATGTACACTCTTAGAAAAAAGGTGCTATCTAGAACCTAAAACGGTTCTTTGGCTGTCCCCATAGGAGAACCCCTTTGAAGAACCCTTTTGGTTCCAGGTAGAATCCTTTTGGGTTCCATATGCAGTAGAACCCTTTCCGAAGAGGGTTCTACATGGAACTCTAAATGATTCTACCTGGAACCAAAAAGGTTTCTACTTGGAACTAAATGTGTTCTCCTATGGGGACAGCCAAATAACCCTTTTTCTCTAAGAATGTATTACCATTTTAACACTTTCAGTCAAAATCCAATTCCCTTTTTACCTGCCTTCTTCACTCCTCTACTTTTTACCTCCCCCTCCTCCTAATCAAATCTAACTTTTTCCCCATTTGTGGTCTGTAATTGGTTTCTAATTTAAAGGTAGCCATGTGTGTCTATGTTTCTGCTGTAAGATATGTCTCACTCTCCCCTCTCACTACCTCTGCCCCTCAAGGCTCTTTAATTACAAATCTCTGAAGGTTTTTAGTTAGTTGAATTTACTTTCTGGGTAGGAGATATCTGAGAAGCCCTCCTTAAGTTAGCAGGGGGAGGATACAGGCAGCAGATAGAAGGACAAATAGCCTGCTTGTCCATTTGAATGACAGGGTAGGTAAGTCATTTACTATACATGCAGACAAATTAAATATCTATTTGCAGTTGAATGTATTCAACCTTGGACAATAGAGATATTGAAATAGTAGAGAAAAGTACAGTGAAAGAATTAGGTGTTGAGCTTGCTACGTACGGTATGTGGGTAGGAGCTGTAAAAAGCCTAAGACAACTTTATGACACAGGAAAAATGTATTTCTGTGTGAATTGGACTCCCAGATGTCTGGCTGGCCCTATGCCACGTATTCCATCCAGATTTATTGATGAATCATTCTGTCAGTTATGACAAAAATATTTGTTGGACTGTAAAATGTAGCGCATACTGCAGCTGATGTGGAGCATACTGCAGATGATGTGGAGCACACTGCAGCTGATGTGGAGCATACTGCAGCTGATGTGGAGCATACTGCAGCTGATGTGGAGCATACTGCAGATGATGTGGAGCACACTGCAGCTGATGTGGAGCATACTGCAGCTGATGTGGAGCATACTGCAGATGATGTGGAGCACACTGCAGCTGATGTGGAGCACACTGCAGCTGATGTGGAGCACACTGCAGCTGATGTGGAGCACACTGCAGCTGATGTGGTGCATACTGCAGCTGATGTGGTGCATACTGCAGCTGATGTGGCGCACACTGCAGCTGATGAGGAGCACACTGCAGCTGATGTGGTGCATACTGCAGCTGATGTGGTGCATACTGCAGCTGATGTGGCGCACACTGCAGCTGATGTGGTGCATACTGCAGCTGATGTGGAGCACACTGCAGCTGATGTGGCGCATACTGCAGCTGATGTGGCGCATACTGCAGCTTGGCACTGAATGCATCATTGTTGGAGGTGCAGAGTGGAATTATTTTATTGAAAGACTTTTATATGATGTTGCTATCTATGACCTGCTGCTTTCATAGATACATTTCTATCTCTGAATCACATTTATTCTTTATATTGTTATATTTTTCTCTTGTCACTGATAGCTTGGAAGCTTATCCCTATCTTTCATACCTAATGCATCCATCCATATTATTTCTTCCCTACCTCATTCTTTAGATTCTTTATGCCATATAAAAGGTCCAATGATAATACTTTGGATGAGATGAGTGAGAGGAAGGATTTAGGCAGTGGTGATACAGGTGAACAGAGAGAGTGGGAAAGCATGATACTGATGAACTTCAATCAAACCAACCTAATGTCTTATATTATATACAATCCAATCAAATCTGATGGCACTTGTAGATTTTCTGGAATGTTTAAAGCAACGTCCGTACACTCATCAAATTTGCTGTAACTGCTATTAGCACATACCATAAGCCCATCCCAAGACACTTCCATACCCACTGACCATTCATATAATGACTGTAACACTCATTCTCACTAACCACAGCCCATCTTCAGTCAACACATTGTCCTGAGCTGTATGTGAGCTATCTGAAAGGCCGTGGGGTGGGGGGGCAAAATGCTGAAGTATGACTGGTATTAATCTGGTCCACAAATCCCTCCCCTTGGGGGCCTGCCTCTGGTGCTCTCCAGTAGAATTACTACAGCGCTGTGGAGCCCAGGGCCTACTGAAGAGCACAGTCAACACAGCCAAAGGCTGTAAATCCTCCAGCGCTGCACTAGCCTAAGACAGAGGCTGTTTAGCCAGAGCTTACAGTACTCATGAAGGGCAGACATCGAAGGGGGAGAGTAGGGAAGCACTATTAAACTAGTGTAAAAGCAGATGGATGATTAGAAAGACAGAGAGGTTTGAGGGAAGGGAGAGGGTTGTTTGGTCAAATTAATGGGTTGAACTGATGGGTAAGGCAGGCAAGATGAATAGAGCTGACAAAGACCAGTTGACCTAAGAGAAGCAGCATAGTGTGAGACGTAGCTAGGAGGCTAGTGTAAAGTCATCATGGGTTAGAGGAGGACAGATGAATGGGATGAAAAAAAATATGGATAAAAGGAGGAGGAAGAGGTCAAGGTAAATCAGGGAGAAAAGTGACATGAAAAGGGTAAGAGCAGTGGATGGAGTAAAATAGAGATAAAGGCTGTTAGCTCCTGTTTGGTGTTGGGCTGAGCATTGTCAAAAACCCAAGCCTACCCACAGACTGTCAGACACTCACATACAAGCATCTTCTACAACTGTATAACTGCTGCTGAACTGATTTAACCTGACAATGCTCTATTTCCTGTTTTTCATCTCTCCATACCCTCCTTTCTCTATGTTGAACTCTCTGGGCCCGTCCTCATTTTTGTTCCCTCTGGTACTTGTATTGTACTCACACCATCACTCTCCCTCTGTATCTCCTGTTTTCCAATTATGTATCTCTTCTGTCTATCTCTCTGGTTACCACTATCCTTCTCATCTGTCCCTCCTTCCCTCGTCTCTCACGTGCAACTCCTGCAAAACCCTTGTTACCCTCTCTTCCCTTGCTACTCTGTCTGGTCAGTTTTGGGGACCCCTCCCTCTCAGCCGCCTCTACTCTGGAGCACATTCCATCCTCTGCAGCAGCCCGTCCTCGCCCCCTGGTGCGACAGCAGAGTCTCCAGCAGCCTCTCACCCACCAGCCCCCTCCGGGCCCCAATGACCCCCCAGCCACCTCCCAGAGTCTGGGCCAGCTGCACACAGGGCCCGGGGGCGGGGGGCACCGGGGAGGCCCGCGGGGGGTGCGGGGGAGTCCGGCGGGGACAGGTGCTTCCCGGTACAGAGGAGCAGGAGGAGGACGCTCCAGGTCCAACCCAGGCAGCTGGGACCACATGATGGGACAGATCCGCAACAGAGGACTGGATGTCAAGTCTTTCCTGTGAGTCTGCTGATCTAGGAATGTTCTAGATTCTGCTCTTGGTTCTATTCTGAACCTGTCTGCACTGTCCTCTGTCTGTCTCTTTGGGCTTTCTCAACCTCACTGTGTTGTCCTTATTATATAAATTCTCCCCCTTCTCCTCGGGTAATTGTCTTAAAGAGTTTCATATACTGTAAGATTCACTCCCAAAATGCCAAGCCTAAGCCATGTACTGTAGCTGTAATGACATATTTTAACTTCTTGTCTTTTGGCATTACTTGAATATGTTGTGTAATTGATGCATTGTTCTTGGTTATCTGTCTGTATGCCCTTTAGTGTCTTTAGTGTCTGTCATTATCTTTGCATAGGTCACACTTGTCTACCTGAGGGTAGGGGGCAAACTATTTGAGCTAATAAGTATGCTGCAGCTGCATACCATACTCTGATGTGTGTGTGTGTGTGTGTGTGTGTGTGTGTGTGTGTGTGTGTGTGTGTGTGTGTGTGTGTGTGTGTGTGTGTGTGTGTGTGTGTGTGTGTGTGTGTGTGTGTGTGTGTGTGTGTGTGTGTGTGTGTGTGTGTGTGTGTGTGTGTGTGTGTGTGTCACATGTATAGCCTGTGTGCATCAACATAGGTGCAGGGGTTAAGCAGCAGCATGTAGAAACTACACTGCATTGATCTTCTGTCTACAGCATCATTACTCCCACGATGGACTGTCACTATTAGATACAGAGAGAGATAAAGCTAGAGAGGAGTAGTGTGTGAAATACGGAAAGAGAGGGGGTATAGGATGAAGGTTAAACCCAAGGAGACGAGGAGGAGTTGTTGAGGTGAAGAGAGTTCAATTCACTGTGTGGATATGGATGAAAAACAACCACTTCCTAATTCAATTTAGCTATAACTTTAACAATATTCTATGATAAAGCTAAATGTGCCTAATGTACCACTAAATGTACTTTTCACCATACACTTTATGGTTCCCAGAATAATTAATCAACCACTGTACAAAACAGTCAAATTTATTTTTTTATTACCCTGCCGTTAGCAGTACTTCAGTACTTCACAGACCCCTCACAGCATATTGGAGAGAGTAGATCTACTGTAGGTGGAGGAGCGATCTGGAGGCCAGAATCTCCTGACACATTTGATGCTGTCACCGATTTTCCAATGAATCGGGTATTGAAATGATTGGCTGGGGATGAACCATTTGTTTGGTAAACAAAACATTGATTCCTTCTCCTGTGTGTGAACGATGATGGATGTCTGAGGCTGTGTAGGGCAGCTTGCGGACACCCCTGACCCCTCTGCCCTCCACTTGAGTCTCTCTGGCCCATTAACACAGGCCACAGACAAGTGACCGCCTCACTGAATCATCACTCAATAAAAGCAGGGCAAATATGTGGAACATTGAGGGAGAGGTGGCCTTGCCCACAGTCCCTGTAAACATGAATCTTTCTGGACTGGGACCAGGCTCTGGGGGATGGTAGGATGGGAAAAGGTGGAAAGATCTAGGCAATGGAAAGATCTAGGCAATGCTGTAAGGGTTTTCCTGTGGTGAAGGAGAAGCGGACCAAAATGCAGCGTGGTGGTTATTCATGTTCTTTAATAAAGGAACTAGACATGAAATAACTAACAAAACAATAAATGTGCGAAAACCTAAACAGTCCTATCTGGTGCAAACACAGAGACAGGAACAATCACCCACAAACACACAGTGAAACCCAGGCTACCTAAGTATGATTCTCAATCAGAGACAACTAATGACACCTGCCTCTGATTGAGAACCATACTAGGCCGAAACATAGAAATACCCAAAACCTAGAAAAACAAACATAGACTGCCCACCCAACTCACGCCCTGACCATACTAACTAAATACAAAACAAAGGAAATAAAGGTCAGAACGTGACAAATGCGGACTGTCTAATTGTTATGATTTTCTTTATATTGCGGATATGCAGAGATGCAGAGAATGAAGTTGGGTTACTTTTTTCTCCAACATTGTGACCTTCCATTATAGAGCTTTGCTTTTGGTACCAATGAATGAATCCTGCACAAAATGTGCTTTTTTTTCATGAGGAATGATATTTGATTTAATGTGAATGAAATGGTTTGGTGAACTACCACCTTGGATAGTACTTTATTTTGATCATCATGATTTAGTGACTGTAAA
The DNA here is from genome assembly GCF_034236695.1 of Oncorhynchus nerka. Classification (NCBI taxonomy): domain Eukaryota; kingdom Metazoa; phylum Chordata; class Actinopteri; order Salmoniformes; family Salmonidae; genus Oncorhynchus; species Oncorhynchus nerka. The sequence continues at coordinate 75,662,751 of NC_088422.1, forward strand.
GAATGTGTATTGATCTACTTGGATTTTAAAACACAGACAGCATTTCTGTTTTGTCTGCTTCGACTCAAGAGATAAGTATGGTTGCGTTAATCTTTTTGCAGGCGGTCGTGTTCTTTTGATAAATGTCATTTTGAGAGAGAGAGAGAGAGAGAGAAATAGAAATTACATGAAAATAAAATATTTGGGTCAAAGTTGGAGGGAAAGAGAAACTGCTCTAAGAGGGAGGAAAAGAACAAGCAGGATGAATGCCAATACATTTTTACATCGTGATGAATAGCTGTATGATGCACAGACTCCATGTGTCATTTAGGTAGCTGGACATGGAGCAAAACATCTTCAGCCTCCTCACAGACTGCACTAAAATATGATAACTACTACTATTAACTACACACTATGAGTTTGTCCCCCAAAGACAATATGTTGTGATATTCTTGTGCAAGAAGACCGAAGATGATTAGAGAACAATGAAGGTCAGAGTGGGTTTTGTTGAACAGGGGTCAGGAATGTGTTTTGTAAAGGCCCAGTGAGGGAAGGAAGAGAATGATGGAGAGAGTTAGACAGGACAGGGTTCAAAGAAACAGTGACTCACAGCTTTACACAAACCGGGGAAGAGGATCCCTTAGGGGAAGCTAAGGGTGTGTGTGTGTGTGTGCGTGTGTGTGTGTGTGAGCAGAAGTGTGTGAATGTTTGCTTGTTAAGAGCACTGTGTGCCTGGCCCCTTTCAGATTTCAGCATATGACTAAAACCTGTAACACGGTACGCTTCAAAGCTCACAGAAAATAAACCATCTGTGTCTACAACAGCTTGGGTTCAATTAAATGTTTTAAGGGTGAGGTTTTGTATCAATCCAAGTGATAATATGTAAATGTTTCACCAATCAATATCACATTGACCTTTCTTTCCTCTTTACAGTTTTTTTTAACTACATGTCTCTACTCTGTCTCTGTACTCGTTGTGTGTGTGGGTTGTTGTGTGGAGCAGCGAGGGGAAGATGGTTGTTCTGTCTCTAGCCATCGGGCTGGCTGAACAAGATGACTTCGCCAACCTCCCAGATCTACAGGAAGCACCAGCGTGCCAAGAAAACTCAACTCCACCGGACAAATCAAGGTACCAGCCAGGTTACGAACAAAAGAGTGAAAGGAAGAGAAAGAGAGAGAGAGAAAGAAAGAAAGAAAGAAAGAAAGAAAGAAAGAAAGAAAGAAAGAGTGAGTTGAGAGATAAAGCCCTGGTGAAATGAAATAAGAGAGATTGAGGGGAAATAGTTGGTGTAGACTTCTCAGCAGTGTGTGTGATGTTCAGAGCAGATCCTTGTGGTCCAGTTTTGAAGCTGCTGTGTGATCGGCATGATACACAGTGAGAGGGAGCCAATTATGACCCAATGGGGACGCTGTAATTGGATGTCTGACAAAAGCATCTGATTGGTTGGTTTCAGTGTCTTGCTGCTGTGAGAGTCCTGAGTTAGTACATTAGTATCAGGATTAGATATAGTCACCCTGAGAAGGTAGCAGGAAGTAATGAACTTTATTACATATTCAACCAGTTTCTGCTCACCTTGTCTCTGATCCCAGGCAATCAACCATTGCCCAATTCCCAGGCAATCAACCATTGCCCAATTCCCAGGCAATCAACCATTGCCCAATTCCCAGGCAATCAACCATTGCCCAATTCCCTCTCATGATTGAAATAGGAATTAGCAGGTAATAACACTAGAATGTCCTTTCATCAGGTGTTAACTATGTGTCTACATCCTGTCCCACTTCATTGGTCCTAGCCTTACCGCAACATGTTTGTTTACTTTTGCCATTCTAAGTCAGCTTTGGCTTTGCTTCCTCAGTTTTTCCATCTTTCCTTTTTCATGCACCCTAGTTCTTTTCATGCTCCCTCTCATCCTGCCTCCCCCTTGTGCCTCCCGCTCTTCCTCGCCAGCTCGAAGAGGGTTTGATCTGCATGTCTCCGTTCCTCAGCAGGGAGCATGGAGGGGGCGGACTCATTATTCTGGAGTGTGGTCCCCCCGTGTGAAATGCCTGTCTAACCCTTCTTCTGCCACCGACTCCATATGCATTCCCCAACAGCTGTCAGAGACAAACACGTTAACAGGAAATAGGAACCAGAGCAACTCTTGTGGTGAGCTAACAGCTAGATAGGCTGCCGTGTTATCACCTAAAACGTTCTCAGGAGTTGAGTGCTCTGCTTGCCTCCTGTCCCTCATGGGTAGTGGACTGTACATAAATCCCTATTATTGGGTAAGGAGTCCTACTGTGTAAGGTGGTGTAGTAGTGAGTGCTTTTTCATGGTAGCGTTCAGTACATTTCTGTCCCAGATGAGCAATAGAACAACTCTTACATTCATCAGACGGTAGTTCGTTTTCACTGAATTTTTCTGATGTAGACTATTTTGTACTGCATCTTATGATTTCAATACAATTTGTAATGCCTCCTGGAATTTCCACATTTCCTTTCTACTCAGTTCTAAAAGGAACAAAATATGAACGATGGTAGATGGAGTTCTGTGCAACGGTCAGAATACATACGAATCTTGTTCTGAAGGAACGCTATTGTGCTGTATTGGCCTGTGGGTTTGTCCTGTCGTGGTCATACTAATCGTATTTCACGGTCATGCCACGGTTATGACCTGTTCAGCCTTGAAATGCCTACATTGCAGTCACGGTGTGGAGGCACGCCTGCATGCTCATCTTCTCCCTCTTCCTGGCCGGATGCCTGTCCAACACCCGTCTTTAATCAAAGCGATCTGGTGCGAGGCACAGTCGCGTGGGCCAACTTGTCTAGTGTCCTTCCACAATGAATAACCACTTTCAATCATCATCTCTGTCCATCTCCCAGTCTCTCTAGTTACCCCTGTGTGGGTCCCAGTGCCCCTGCCTTGATGGATCCCAGCAGACTGAAGATGATGGAAATGGATGATCCCTCTGTGTGTGTGTGTGTGTGTGTGTGTGTGTGTGTGTGTGTGTGTGTGTGTGTGTGTGTGTGTGTGTGTGTGTGTGTGTGTGTGTGTGTGTGTGTGTGTGTGTGTGTGTGTGTGTGTGTGAGAGAGAGAGAGAGCACACATATGCTGTCAGACAAAAAGAGAAACCTTTGCTCTCAGGTTGCTAGAGAAATGTACACTCACTGCCAAAAGGACAGAAGTATTCACTCAAAGAGAAATGGAACCATTCAGATGCCTAGAAACATACAGTTCAATGAGATTAATAAATACACATACAGGATCAGATGAAAGGGTGTAAACTGACATTGACAGACAAAGCATATACCCGCTGTCCATATACACACCTTACTGTGTATTAGAATAGGATGTCCTTGCATAGACAGAGAAAGGGTCATTGGCAGAGAGGGAAGGTCAATCATTCTCTCAAATGGAGAATATGTTCTGCTGCATCCGTGAGACCTGTCTTGTTTATCCCTGTAGAACCGAGTACAACGGAATATTATCTATTTCGGGCAGAGAGGGAATCTTTATTCAGATGGATGGAGAATGATATGCCTTGGCTCATTCTCAGGAGACAGGAGTGTGCACTCAGATGCTTAGAAGCAGGTAATCAAAGCTTCGTGAGAAGCATAAACTAGAGGCAGCGTAATCTCTGTTTCTTTTGCTATGGCAGCTCAATTAGAAAGGAATCACAGTGTTACAGCACAACTCTAAAGCCAGTGATAACCAAGCTCTATCCACAAGGAGATGAGGGAGGAAAACAATGGAATTATCCTGGAAGTCATTTGTATTTATTAGTAGTCTGGAAAAATTTGTGCTGAGAGATTAGTGATGCTCCACAAAGTAGTCTAACCCCAATGTTGTCTGACTCTAAAGCATGCTACTGCAGCTGCTTCTATGGACCATTGTTCTGTTCTCTGACGATACCATTCTTACAGATATGATATCTGATCCAGAAAGTGTTTGTATTGTAAAAACTCGGTCCAAAGGGTGAGTACAGTATTCTGTAGGCTATACCTTAAAGCTGGTTATTGAAGTTGCGGTCATCGAGTCATGCACTGGTGGCTGAGGTCCATTGTGTCAGAGGCCTTAAGCCTCACGGCTGACTGGAGTCACTGGACTAACCCTCCCACCAACATGCAGTAGCTACGGAGTTTTATCATGGCAGCTCGATATCATTACCATCTCCGAAATAAACTCTGCTCTAGCATGACAGTGGCCCCAGACACGCAGAGAACACGTAAATAAGGAACTCAACACTCCATGCTCTTTGAGCCTGGACCACCAACTCCTTGGAGCCAGAGTTTCTTCATCTGGCCTGTAATCAAACTGAGTCAAGCCTTATAATTACTCTTCTGGCTTGGCAATGGTCTCCATGGCCGCCTCTGGAGCTAGCTCAGGGTAACTTGATTGGCTGGGAACAGCAATATAGGTCAGCACAAAAGAAACATTTTGATAAAATGTCAGCTCTGTCTCAGGAAGTCATTCACCAAGCCTTGCTGAGGCGTTTGAGTCGGAACACAAAGTTGATTAAAGGAAAGCACAGTTATATAATCTGATGGAAAACAGTGAGAAATCCGCTTCGGAAGTCCCGTGTGGAAAAAAGCGCAGCATAAATTCACCTTAATCAATGTCTAAGTGAGAAATGACATCACTACCATCTCTTTACTTTATTAGTGTTTGTGCAATAAGAGGGAGTTTAAAGATCAGTTGAAACATCTACCAGCATTCACAGAGGTATCAACCAATCAGGAAAACTCAGAAATATTCAAACAGCAGTTAGCTGGACAACATATAGTAGATGGCTCCATTAGTTGTATTAAGCTGGAGCGGAGGGAAGTGGCCTGCTGATTTGCACTGAGTGGGATGACACCAGAGCTCCGGCCTCATCCTTCACAGCTTGGGGACCTGTGCTTGTGTTGCACTGCTCTCCTGGGGTGTTGTATGATCAGCATGCCCATATACTGTATGTTTATGGATACAACTCATCTCTCATGTTTTCATCACTCCACCCCCTCTCCCATCATTAGAAACCACCCCTCACTCCCACTCCACCTCACCTCCATCTCCTCCCTCCATCATGCTGCCCTCTACAACACCAACCCCGCTCCTCTCAATTCATCTCTCCATCTCTCATTCTTTCTCACTGACTCTCTCTGCCTCTCATGCAGTCTCTCTTCCTCCCTTGATCTGATTGATCTATTAACCCTTTACTTACCTTCCCTCCCTTTGTCAGCCCTTTCTTTCCCTCCCTCTACCTCTCTATCTCTTTATTCATCTAATCGTGCTTCCCCTGGGGGTGTTGACTGGCGCTCTGATGGGATGATGTCAGAGCTCTGGTCCTCTGTCAGGGTGGATGACTGTCTGCCCAGGCAGCCTGGCTGGGTTACATCTGCATCACTGCTGAATATCACAACAGGGGAATGAGATTCCCCTGTGGGCAGCAAACACACACACACACACACACACTCTCACACACAGATATGGAGATGGCGAAAAAGGAGCAGGGACACATAGACACTCCAGAGATTCACATACACTGTATGTAATCAAAATGCAAAACGTGACTTGGGCTCAGCCTGTTTGGGGACCTGTATTTGATACTTAAGCAAGTCAATTGTTTTTGCAGTGAAGCACCACCGTTTCTCTCCAATAATAGTATGAATAGTATGCTCATATCATGCATATCTCATGGATGCGTGCCTGCTATGAATGGTATTATCAAGAGAACACAGAAAGTTGTTCTGCTCTACCAAACTCATCATTTCCACCTCCATATAACACCATTAACTCTATTTAACTCCATTAACTATCTAACTCCATCTATATCAAGGCACAAGGCGAGACCCAAATGCAGACACATGGGGCGTATGGCAAGAGTATGGTCGTGGACTGGCAAAAAGGTCAAAACCAGATCAGAGTCCAGGAGGTACAGAGTGGCAGACAGGCTCGTGGTCAAGGCAGACAGAATGGTCAGGCAGGGAAGTACAGAGTCCAGGAGGTACAGAGTGGCAGACAGGCTCGTGGTCAAGGCAGTCAGAACGGTCAGGCAGGTGGGTACAGAGTCCAGGAGGTACAGAGTGGCAGACAGGCTCGTGGTCAAGGCAGTCAGAACGGTCAGGCAGGTGGGTACAGAGTCCAGGAGGTACAGAGTGGCAGACAGGCTCGTGGTCAAGGCAGACAGAATGGTCAGGCAGGGGAGTACAGAGTCCAGGAGGTACAGAGTGGCAGACAGGCTCGTGGTCAAGGCAGTCAGAACGGTCAGGCAGGTGGGTACAGAGTGGCAGACAGGCTCGTGGTCAAGGCAGACAGAATGGTCAGGCAGGTGGGTACAGAGTCCAGGAGGTACAGAGTGGCAGACAGGCTCGTGGTCAAGGCAGACAGAATGGTCAGGCAGGCAGAATGGTCAAGGCAGACAGAATGGTCAGGCAGGTGGGTACAGAGTCCAGGAGGTACAGAGTGGCAGACAGGCTCGTGGTCAAGGCAGGCAGACTGGTCAGGCAGGTGGGTACAGAGTCCAGAAACAGGCAAGGGTCAAAACGGGGAGGACTAGAAAAAGGAGAATGCAAAAAGCAGGAGAACGGGAAAACCGCTGGTTGACTTGGAAACATACAAGACTAACAGGAAACACAGGGATAAATACACTGGGGAAAATGAGCGACACCTGGAGGGGGTGGAGACAATAACGAGGACAGGTGAAACAGATCAGGGTGTGACAATCTAACTCAATTAACTCTATCTAACTCCACAAACTCTATCTAACGCCATTAACTATCTATCTCCCTCACTAGCTTTAAGCACCAACTGTCAGAGCAGCTCACAGATTACTGCACCTGTACATAGCCCACCTATAATTTAGCCCAAACAACTACCTCTTTCCCAACTGTATTTAATTAATTAATTTATTTTGCTCCTTTGCACCCCATTATTTTTATTTCTACTTTGCACATTCTTCCATTGCAAAACTACCATTCCAGTGTTTTACTTGCTATATTGTATTTACTTTGCCACCATGGCCTTTTTGCCTTTACCTCCCTTCTCACCTCATTTGCTCACATCGTATATAGACTTGTTTATACTGTATTATTGACTGTATGTTTGTTTTACTCCATGTGTAACTCTGTGTCGTTGTATCTGTCGAACTGCTTTGCTTTATCTTGGCCAGGTCGCAATTGTAAATGAGACCTTGTTCTCAACTTGCCTACCTGGTTAAGTAAAGGTGAAATAAATAAAAACTCTATCTAACTCCATGAACTATATCTAACTCCATGAACTATATCTAACTCCATGAACTATATCTAACTCCATGAACTATATCTAAATCCATTAACTCTGTCTAAATCCATTAACTCTATCTGACTCCATTAACTCTATCTAACTCTGTCTAACTCCATTAACTCTATCTAACTCCATGAACTAATTGGAGGCCACGGAAGGAGAGTTGTATGACATTGAAGCTTGCCTGGAGGGTTGTTAACACAGTGTCCAAAGAAGGGCCAGAAGTATACAGAATGGTATCTAACTATATCTAACTCCATTAACTCTATCTAACTCCATTAACTCCATTAACTCTATATAACGCCTTCTAACTTCATTAACTCCATCTAACTCCATTAACTGTATCTAATGCCATCTAACTCCATTAACTGTATCTAATGCCATCTAACTTCATTAACTCTATCTAATGCCATCTAACTCCATTAACTGTATCTAATGCCATCTAACTCCATTAACTCTATCTAATGCCATCTAACTTCATTAACTCTATCTAATGCCATCTAACTCCATCAACTGTATCTAATGCCATCTAACTCCATGAACTCTATCTAATGCCATCTAACTCCATCAACTGTATCTAATGCCATCTAACTTCATTAACTGTATCTAATGCCATCTAACTTCATTAACTCTATCTAATGCCATCTAACTCCATCAACTGTATCTAATGCCATCTAACTTCATTAACTCCATCTAACTCCATTAACTGTATCTAATGCCATCTAACTTCATTAACTCTATCTAATGCCATCTAACTCCATCAACTGTATCTAATGCCATCTAACTTCATTAACTCTATCTAATGCCATCTAACTCCATCTAATGCCATCTAACTTCATTAACTCCATCTAATGCCATCTAACTCCATCAACTGTATCTAATGCCATCTAACTTCATTAACTCCATCTAATGCCATCTAACTTCATTAACTCTATCTAATGCCATCTAACTTCATTAACTCCATCTAACTCCATTAACTGTATCTAATGCCATCTAACTCCATTAACTCTATCTAATGCCATCTAACTTCATTAACTCTATCTAATGCCATCTAACTCCATCAACTGTATCTAATGCCATCTAACTCCATGAACTCTATCTAATGCCATCTAACTCCATCAACTGTATCTAATGCCATCTAACTTCATTAACTGTATCTAATGCCATCTAACTTCATTAACTCTATCTAATGCCATCTAACTCCATCAACTGTATCTAATGCCATCTAACTTCATTAACTCCATCTAACTCCATTAACTGTATCTAATGCCATCTAACTTCATTAACTCTATCTAATGCCATCTAACTCCATCTAATGCCATCTAACTTCATGAACTCTATCTAATGCCATCTAACTTCATCAACTGTATCTAATGCCATCTAACTTCATCAACTGTATCTAATGCCATCTAACTTCATGAACTCTATCTAATGCCATCTAACTTCATTAACTCCATCTAACTCCATTAACTGTATCTAATGCCATCTAACTTCATTAACTCTATCTAATGCCATCTAACTCCATCAACTGTATCTAATGCCATCTAACTCCATGAACTCTATCTAATGCCATCTAACTCCATCAACTGTATCTAATGCCATCTAACTTCATTAACTGTATCTAATGCCATCTAACTTCATTAACTCTATCTAATGCCATCTAACTCCATCAACTGTATCTAATGCCATCTAACTTCATTAACTCCATCTAACTCCATTAACTGTATCTAATGCCATCTAACTTCATTAACTCTATCTAATGCCATCTAACTCCATCAACTGTATCTAATGCCATCTAACTTCATTAACTCTATCTAATGCCATCTAACTCCATCTAACTTCATGAACTCTATCTAATGCCATCTAACTTCATCAACTGTATCTAATGCCATCTAACTTCATCAACTGTATCTAATGCCATCTAACTTCATGAACTCTATCTAATGCCATCTAACTTCATTAACTCCATCTAACTCCATTAACTGTATCTAATGCCATCTAACTCCATCAACTGTATCTAATGCCATCTAACTTCATTAACTCCATCTAACTCCATTAACTCTATCTAATGCCATCTAACTTCATTAACTCTATCTAATGCCATCTAACTCCATCTAATGCCATCTAACTTCATGAACTCTATCTAATGCCATCTAACTTCATCAACTGTATCTAATGCCATCTAACTTCATCAACTGTATCTAATGCCATCTAACTTCATGAACTCTATCTAATGCCATCTAACTTCATTAACTCCATCTAACTCCATTAACTCTATCTAATGCCATCTAACTTCATTAACTCTATCTAATGCCATCTAACTTCATTAACTCCATCTAACCCCATTAACTGTATCTAATGCCATCTATCTTCATGAACTCTATCTAAATGCCATCTAACTTCATTAACTCCATCTAACTCCATTAACTGTATTTAATGCCATCTAACTCCATCAACTGTATCTAATGCCATCTAACTTCATGAACTCTATCTAATGCCATCTAACTCCATCAACTGTATCTAATGCCATCTAACTTCATGAACTCTATCTAATGCCATCTAACTCCATTAACTCCATCTAACTCATCTAACTCCATTAACTCTATATAACGCCATCTAACTTCATTAACTCCATCTAACTCCATTAACTGTATCTAATGCCATCTAACTTCATGAACTCTATCTAATGCCATCTAACTCCATCAACTGTATCTAATGCCATCTAACTCCATTAACTGTATCTAATGCCATCTAACTCCATTAACTGTATCTAATGCCATCTAACTCCATTAACTGTATCTAATGCCATCTAACTTCATTAACTCCATCTAATGCCATCTAACTTCATTAACTCCATCTAACTCCATTAACTGTATCTAATGCCATCTAACTTCATGAACTCTATCTAATGCCATCTAACTCCATCAACTGTATCTAATGCCATCTAACTCCATTAACTGTATCTAATGCCATCTAACTTCATTAACTCCATCTAATGCCATCTAACTTCATTAACTCCATCTAACTCCATTAACTGTATCTAATGCCATCTAACTTCATTAACTCCATCTAATGCCATCTAACTCCATCAACTGTATCTAATGCCATCTAACTTCATTAACTCCATCTAATGCCATCTAACTCCATCAACTGTATCTAATGCCATCTAACTCCATTAATTCCATCTAACTCCATTAACTCTATATAACGCCATCTAACTTCATTAACTCCATCTAACTCCATTAACTGTATCTAATGCCATCTAACTCCATCAACTGTATCTAATGCCATCTAACTTCATTAACTCCATCTAATGCCATCTAACTCCATCAACTGTATCTAATGCCATCTAACTTCATTAACTCCATCTAACTCCATTAACTGTATATAATGCCATCTAACTCCATCAACTGTATCTAATGCCATTTAACTTCATTAACTCCATCTAACTCCATTAACTGTATATAATGCCATCTAACTCCATCAACTGTATCTAATGCCATCTAACTTCATTAACGCCATCTAACTTCATTAACTCCATCTAACTCCATTAACTCCATCTAATGCCATCTAACTCCATCAACTGTATCTAATGCCATCTAACTTCATGAACTCTATCTAATGCCATCTAACTCCATCAACTGTATCTAATGCCATCTAACTTCATTAACTCCATCTAATGCCATCTAACTCCATCAACTGTATCTAATGCCATCTAACTTCATTAACTCCATCTAACTCCATTAACTGTATCTAATGCCATCTAACTTCATTAACTCTATATAATGCCATCTAACTCCATCAACTGTATCTAATGCCATCTAACTTCATTAACTCCATCTAACTCCATTAACTCTATCTAATGCCATCTAACTTCATAAACTCTATCTAATGCCATCTAACTTCATGAACTCTATCTAATGCCATCTAACTTCATCAACTGTATCTAATGCCATCTAACTTCATCAACTGTATCTAATGCCATCTAACTTCATGAACTCTATCTAATGCCATCTAACTTCATTAACTCCATCTAACTCCATTAACTCTATCTAATGCCATCTAACTTCATTAACTCTATCTAATGCCATCTAACTTCATTAACTCCATCTAACCCCATTAACTGTATCTAATGCCATCTAACTTCATGAACTCTATCTAAATGCCATCTAACTTCATTAACTCCATCTAACTCCATTAACTGTATTTAATGCCATCTAACTCCATCAACTGTATCTAATGCCATCTAACTTCATTAACTCCATCTAATGCCATCTAACTTCATTAACTCCATCTAATGCCATCTAACTCCATCAACTGTATCTAATGCCATCTAACTTCATGAACTCTATCTAATGCCATCTAACTCCATTAACTCCATCTAACTCATCTAACTCCATTAACTCTATATAACGCCATCTAACTTCATTAACTCCATCTAACTCCATTAACTGTATCTAATGCCATCTAACTCCATCAACTGTATCTAATGCCATCTAACTTCATTAACTCCATCTAATGCCATCTAACTCCATCAACTGTATCTAATGCCATCTAACTTCATTAACTCCATCTAACTCCATTAACTGTATATAATGCCATCTAATTCCATCAACTGTATCTAATGCCATCTAACTTCATTAACTCCATCTAACTCCATTAACTGTATCTAATGCCATCTAACTTCATTAACTCCATCTAACTCCATTAACTGTATCTAATGCCATCTAACTTCATGAACTCTATCTAATGCCATCTAACTCCATCAACTGTATCTAATGCCATCTAACTCCATTAACTGTATCTAATGCCATCTAACTCCATTAACTCCATCTAATGCCATCTAACTCCATTAACTGTATCTAATGCCATCTAACTCCATTAACTGTATCTAATGCCATCTAACTTCATGAACTCTATCTAATGCCATCTAACTCCATCAACTGTATCTAATGCCATCTAACTCCATTAACTGTATCTAATGCCATCTAACTTCATTAACTCCATCTAATGCCATCTAACTTCATTAACTCCATCTAACTCCATTAACTGTATCTAATGCCATCTAACTCCATTAACTCCATCTAATGCCATGTAACTTCATTAACTCCATCTAATGCCATCTAACTCCATCAACTGTATCTAATGCCATCTAACTCCATTAACTCTATCTAACTCCATTAACTCCATCTAACTCCATTAACTCTATATAACGCCATCTAACTTCATTAACTCCATCTAACTCCATTAACTGTATCTAATGCCATCTAACTCCATCAACTGTATCTAATGCCATCTAACTTCATTAACTCCATCTAATGCCATCTAACTCCATCAACTGTATCTAATGCCATCTAACTTCATTAACTCCATCTAACTCCATTAACTGTATATAATGCCATCTAATTCCATCAACTGTATCTAATGCCATCTAACTTCATTAACTCCATCTAACTCCATTAACTGTATATAATGCCATCTAACTCCATCAACTGTATCTAATGCCATCTAACTTCATTAACGCCATCTAACTTCATTAACTCCATCTAACTCCATTAACTCTAACTTCATTAACTCTATCTAATGCCATCTAACTTCATGAACTCTATCTAATGCCATCTAACTTCATGAACTCTATCTAATGCCATCTAACTTCATCAACTGTATCTAATGCCATCTAACTTCATCAACTGTATCTAATGCCATCTAACTTCATGAACTCTATCTAATGCCATCTAACTTCATTAACTCCATCTAACTCCATTAACTCTATCTAATGCCATCTAACTTCATTAACTCTATCTAATGCCATCTAACTTCATTAACTTCATCTAACCCCATTAACTGTATCTAATGCCATCTAACTTCATGAACTCTATCTAAATGCCATCTAACTTCATTAACTCCATCTAACTCCATTAACTGTATTTAATGCCATCTAACTCCATCAACTGTATCTAATGCCATCTAACTTCATGAACTCTATCTAATGCCATCTAACTCCATCAACTGTATCTAATGCCATCTAACTTCATGAACTCTATCTAATGCCATCTAACTCCATTAACTCCATCTAACTCATCTAACTCCATTAACTCTATATAACGCCATCTAACTTCATTAACTCCATCTAACTCCATTAACTGTATCTAATGCCATCTAACTTCATGAACTCTATCTAATACCATCTAACTCCATCAACTGTATCTAATGCCATCTAACTCCATTAACTGTATCTAATGCCATCTAACTCCATTAACTCCATCTAATGCCATCTAACTCCATTAACTGTATCTAATGCCATCTAACTCCATTAACTGTATCTAATGCCATCTAACTTCATTAACTCCATCTAATGCCATCTAACTTCATTAACTCCATCTAACTCCATTAACTGTATCTAATGCCATCTAACTTCATGAACTCTATCTAATGCCATCTAACTCCATCAACTGTATCTAATGCCATCTAACTCCATTAACTGTATCTAATGCCATCTAACTCCATTAACTGTATCTAATGCCATCTAACTCCATTAACTGTATCTAATGCCATCTAACTTCATTAACTCCATCTAATGCCATCTAACTTCATTAACTCCATCTAACTCCATTAACTGTATCTAATGCCATCTAACTTCATGAACTCTATCTAATGCCATCTAACTCCATCAACTGTATCTAATGCCATCTAACTTCATTAACTCCATCTAATGCCATCTAACTCCATCAACTGTATCTAATGCCATCTAACTCCATTAACTCTATCTAACTCCATCTAACTCCATTAACTCTATATAACGCCATCTAACTTCATTAACTCCATCTAACTCCATTAACTGTATCTAATGCCATCTAACTCCATCAACTGTTTCTAATGCCATCTAACTTCATTAACTCCATCTAATGCCATCTAACTCCATCAACTGTATCTAATGCCATCTAACTTCATTAACTCCATCTAACTCCATTAACTGTATATAATGCCATCTAACTCCATCAACTGTATCTAATGCCATCTAACTTCATTAACGCCATCTAACTTCATTAACTCCATCTAACTCCATTAACTCCATCTAATGCCATCTAACTCCATCAACTGTATCTAATGCCATCTAACTTCATGAACTCTATCTAATGCCATCTAACTCCATCAACTGTATCTAATGCCATCTAACTTCATTAACTCCATCTAATGCCATCTAACTCCATCAACTGTATCTAATGCCATCTAACTTCATTAACTCCATCTAACTCCATTAACTGTATCTAATGCCATCTAACTTCATTAACTCCATCTAACTCCATCAACTGTATCTAATGCCATCTAACTTCATTAACTCCATCTAATGCCATCTAACTCCATCAACTGTATCTAATGCCATCTAACTTCATTAACTCCATCTAATGCCATCTAACTCCATTAACTGTATCTAATGCCATCTAACTCCATCAACTCTATCTAATGCCATCTATCTCCATTAACTCCATCTAACTCATCTAACTCCATTAACTCTATATAACGCCATCTAACTTCATTAACTCCATCTAACTCCATTAACTCCATCTAACTCATCTAACTCCATTAACTCTATATAACGCCATCTAACTTCATTAACTCCATCTAACTCCATTAACTGTATCTAATGCCATCTAACTTCATTAACTGTATATAATGCCATCTAACTCCATCAACTGTATCTAATGCCATCTAACTTCATTAACTCCATCTAACTCCATTAACTGTATATAATGCCATCTAACTCCATCAACTGTATCTAATGCCATCTAACTTCATTAACGCCATCTAACTTCATTAACTCCATTAACTCCATCTAATGCCATCTAACTCCATCAACTGTATCTAATGCCATCTAACTTCATGAACTCTATCTAATGCCATCTAACTCCATCAACTGTATCTAATGCCATCTAACTTCATTAACTCCATCTAATGCCATCTAACTCCATCAACTGTATCTAATGCCATCTAACTTCATTAACTCCATCTAACTCCATTAACTGTATCTAATGCCATCTAACTTCATTAACTCCATCTAACTCCATCAACTGTATCTAATGCCATCTAACTTCATTAACTCCATCTAATGCCATCTAACTCCATCAACTGTATCTAATGCCATCTAACTTCATTAACTCCATCTAATGCCATCTAACTCCATCAACTGTATCTAATGCCATCTAACTTCATTAACTCCATCTAATGCCATCTAACTCCATTAACTGTATCTAATGCCATCTAACTCCATCAACTCTATCTAATGCCATCTAACTCCATTAACTCCATCTAACTCATCTAACTCCATTAACTCTATATAACGCCATCTAACTTCATTAACTCCATCTAACTCCATTAACTCCATCTAACTCATCTAACTCCATTAACTCTATATAACGCCATCTAACTTCATTAACTCCATCTAACTCCATTAACTGTATCTAATGCCATCTAACTTCATTAACTCCATCTAATGCCATCTAACTCCATCAACTGTATCTAATGCCATCTAACTTCATTAACTCCATCTAACTCCATTAACTGTATATAATGCCATCTAACTCCATCAACTGTATCTAATGCCATCTAACTTCATTAACTCCATCTAATGCCATCTAACTCCATCAACTGTATCTAATGCCATCTAACTTCATGAACTCCATCTAATGCCATCTAACTTCATTAACTCCATCTAACTCCATTAACTGTATCTAATGCCATCTAACTCCATCAACTGTATCTAATGCCATCTAACTTCATTAACTCCATCTAATGCCATCTAACTCCATCAACTGTATCTAATGCCATCTAACTCCATTAACTCTATCTAACTCCATTAACTCCATCTAACTCATCTAACTCCATTAACTCTATATAACGCAATCTAACGTCATTAACTCCATCTAACTCCATTAACTGTATCTAATGCCATCTAACTTCATTAACTGTATCTAATGCCATCTAACTTCATTAACTGTATCTAACTCCATTAACTCCATCTAACTCATCTAACTCCATTAACTCTATATAACGCCATCTAACTCCATCAACTGTATCTAATGCCATCTAACTCCATTAACTCTATCTAACTCCATTAACTCCATCTAACTCATCTAACTCCATTAACTCTATATAACGCCATCTAACTTCATTAACTCCATTAACTGTATCTAATGCCATCTAACTTCATTAACTCCATCTAAGCCATCTAACTCCATTAACTGTATCTAATGCCATCTAACTCCATCAACTGTATCTAATGCCATCTAACTTCATTAACTCCATCTAATGCCATCTAACTCCATCAACTGTATCTAATGCCATCTAACTCCATTAACTCTATCTAACTCCATTAACTCCATCTAACTCATCTAACTCCATCAACTGTATCTAATGCCATCTAACTTCATTAACTGTATCTAATGCCATCTAACTCCATTAACTGTATCTAATGCCATCTAACTCCATTAACTGTATCTAATGCCATCTAACTCCATCTAATGCCATCTAACTCCATTAACTGTATCTAATGCCATCTAACTCCATTAACTGTATCTAATGCCATCTAACTTCATGAACTCTATCTAATGCCATCTAACTTCATTAACTGTATCTAACTCCATCAAGTCTATCTAATGCCATCTAACTTCATTAACTCCATTAACTCTATCTAATGCCATCTAACTTCATTAACTCCATTAACTGTATCTAATGCCATCTAACTTCATTAACTCTATCTAATGCCATCTAACTCCATCAACTGTATCTAATGTCATCTAACTTCATGAACTCTATCTAATGCCATCTAACTTCATTAACTGTATCTAATGCCATCTAACTCCATTAACTGTATCTAATGCCATCTAACTCCATCTAATGCCATCTAACTCCATCAACTGTATCTAATGCCATCTAACTTCATTAACTCTATCTAATGCCATCTAACTCCATCTAATGCCATCTAACTTCATGAACTCTATCTAATGCCATCTAACTTCATTAACTCTATCTAATGCCATCTAATTCCATCAACTGTATCTAATGCCATCTAACTCCATTAACTCTATCTAATGCCATCTAACTTCATTAACTCCATCTAATGCCATCTAACTCCATCAACTGTATCTAATGCCATCTAACTCCATTAACTCTATCTAACTCCATTAACTCCATCTAACTCATCTAACTTCATCAACTGTATCTAATGCCATCTAACTTCATGAACTCTATCTAATGCCATCTAACTTCATTAACTCCATCTAACCCCATTAACTGTATCTAATGCCATCTATCTTCATGAACTCTATCTAAATGCCATCTAACTTCATTAACTCCATCTAACTCCATTAACTGTATTTAATGCCATCTAACTCCATCAACTGTATCTAATGCCATCTAACTTCATGAACTCTATCTAATGCCATCTAACTCCATCAACTGTATCTAATGCCATCTAACTCCATTAACTGTATCTAATGCCATCTAACTCCATTAACTGTATCTAATGCCATCTAACTCCATTAACTGTATCTAATGCCATCTAACTTCATTAACTCCATCTAATGCCATCTAACTTCATTAACTCCATCTAACTCCATTAACTGTATCTAATGCCATCTAACTTCATGAACTCTATCTAATGCCATCTAACTCCATCAACTGTATCTAATGCCATCTAACTCCATTAACTGTATCTAATGCCATCTAACTTCATTAACTCCATCTAATGCCATCTAACTTCATTAACTCCATCTAACTCCATTAACTGTATCTAATGCCATCTAACTCCATTAACTCCATCTAATGCCATCTAACTTCATTAACTCCATCTAATGCCATCTAACTCCATCAACTGTATCTAATGCCATCTAACTTCATTAACTCCATCTAATGCCATCTAACTCCATCAACTGTATCTAATGCCATCTAACTCCATTAATTCCATCTAACTCCATTAACTCTATATAACGCCATCTAACTTCATTAACTCCATCTAACTCCATTAACTGTATCTAATGCCATCTAACTCCATCAACTGTATCTAATGCCATCTAACTTCATT
Source organism: Oncorhynchus nerka (assembly GCF_034236695.1). Lineage (NCBI taxonomy): Eukaryota > Metazoa > Chordata > Actinopteri > Salmoniformes > Salmonidae > Oncorhynchus > Oncorhynchus nerka. The sequence goes on from NC_088422.1 coordinate 75,681,052, forward strand.
AACTCCATCTAATGCCATCTAACTCCATCAACTGTATCTAATGCCATCTAACTTCATTAACTCCATCTAACTCCATTAACTGTATATAATGCCATCTAACTCCATCAACTGTATCTAATGCCATTTAACTTCATTAACTCCATCTAACTCCATTAACTGTATATAATGCCATCTAACTCCATCAACTGTATCTAATGCCATCTAACTTCATTAACGCCATCTAACTTCATTAACTCCATCTAACTCCATTAACTCCATCTAATGCCATCTAACTCCATCAACTGTATCTAATGCCATCTAACTTCATGAACTCTATCTAATGCCATCTAACTCCATCAACTGTATCTAATGCCATCTAACTTCATTAACTCCATCTAATGCCATCTAACTCCATCAACTGTATCTAATGCCATCTAACTTCATTAACTCCATCTAACTCCATTAACTGTATCTAATGCCATCTAACTTCATTAACTCTATATAATGCCATCTAACTCCATCAACTGTATCTAATGCCATCTAACTTCATTAACTCCATCTAACTCCATTAACTCTATCTAATGCCATCTAACTTCATAAACTCTATCTAATGCCATCTAACTTCATGAACTCTATCTAATGCCATCTAACTTCATCAACTGTATCTAATGCCATCTAACTTCATCAACTGTATCTAATGCCATCTAACTTCATGAACTCTATCTAATGCCATCTAACTTCATTAACTCCATCTAACTCCATTAACTCTATCTAATGCCATCTAACTTCATTAACTCTATCTAATGCCATCTAACTTCATTAACTCCATCTAACCCCATTAACTGTATCTAATGCCATCTAACTTCATGAACTCTATCTAAATGCCATCTAACTTCATTAACTCCATCTAACTCCATTAACTGTATTTAATGCCATCTAACTCCATCAACTGTATCTAATGCCATCTAACTTCATTAACTCCATCTAATGCCATCTAACTTCATTAACTCCATCTAATGCCATCTAACTCCATCAACTGTATCTAATGCCATCTAACTTCATGAACTCTATCTAATGCCATCTAACTCCATTAACTCCATCTAACTCATCTAACTCCATTAACTCTATATGCCATCTAACTTCATTAACTCCATCTAACTCCATTAACTGTATCTAATGCCATCTAACTCCATCAACTGTATCTAATGCCATCTAACTTCATTAACTCCATCTAATGCCATCTAACTCCATCAACTGTATCTAATGCCATCTAACTTCATTAACTCCATCTAACTCCATTAACTGTATATAATGCCATCTAATTCCATCAACTATATCTAATGCCATCTAACTTCATTAACTCCATCTAACTCCATTAACTGTATCTAATGCCATCTAACTTCATTAACTCCATCTAACTCCATTAACTGTATCTAATGCCATCTAACTTCATGAACTCTATCTAATGCCATCTAACTCCATCAACTGTATCTAATGCCATCTAACTCCATTAACTGTATCTAATGCCATCTAACTCCATTAACTCCATCTAATGCCATCTAACTCCATTAACTGTATCTAATGCCATCTAACTCCATTAACTGTATCTAATGCCATCTAACTTCATGAACTCTATCTAATGCCATCTAACTCCATCAACTGTATCTAATGCCATCTAACTCCATTAACTGTATCTAATGCCATTTAACTTCATTAACTCCATCTAACTCCATTAACTGTATATAATGCCATCTAACTCCATCAACTGTATCTAATGCCATCTAACTTCATTAACTCCATCTAACTCCATTAACTGTATCTAATGCCATCTAACTCCATTAACTCCATCTAATGCCATGTAACTTCATTAACTCCATCTAATGCCATCTAACTCCATCAACTGTATCTAATGCCATCTAACTCCATTAACTCTATCTAACTCCATTAACTCCATCTAACTCCATTAACTCTATATAACGCCATCTAACTTCATTAACTCCATCTAACTCCATTAACTGTATCTAATGCCATCTAACTCCATCAACTGTATCTAATGCCATCTAACTTCATTAACTCCATCTAATGCCATCTAACTCCATCAACTGTATCTAATGCCATCTAACTTCATTAACTCCATCTAACTCCATTAACTGTATATAATGCCATCTAATTCCATCAACTGTATCTAATGCCATCTAACTTCATTAACTCCATCTAACTCCATTAACTGTATATAATGCCATCTAACTCCATCAACTGTATCTAATGCCATCTAACTTCATTAACGCCATCTAACTTCATTAACTCCATCTAACTCCATTAACTCTAACTTCATTAACTCTATCTAATGCCATCTAACTTCATGAACTCTATCTAATGCCATCTAACTTCATGAACTCTATCTAATGCCATCTAACTTCATCAACTGTATCTAATGCCATCTAACTTCATCAACTGTATCTAATGCCATCTAACTTCATGAACTCTATCTAATGCCATCTAACTTCATTAACTCCATCTAACTCCATTAACTCTATCTAATGCCATCTAACTTCATTAACTCTATCTAATGCCATCTAACTTCATTAACTTCATCTAACCCCATTAACTGTATCTAATGCCATCTAACTTCATGAACTCTATCTAAATGCCATCTAACTTCATTAACTCCATCTAACTCCATTAACTGTATTTAATGCCATCTAACTCCATCAACTGTATCTAATGCCATCTAACTTCATTAACTCCATCTAATGCCATCTAACTCCATCAACTGTATCTAATGCCATCTAACTTCATGAACTCTATCTAATGCCATCTAACTCCATCAACTGTATCTAATGCCATCTAACTTCATGAACTCTATCTAATGCCATCTAACTCCATTAACTCCATCTAACTCATCTAACTCCATTAACTCTATATAACGCCATCTAACTCCATTAACTGTATCTAATGCCATCTAACTTCATGAACTCTATCTAATACCATCTAACTCCATCAACTGTATCTAATGCCATCTAACTCCATTAACTGTATCTAATGCCATCTAACTCCATTAACTCCATCTAATGCCATCTAACTCCATTAACTGTATCTAATGCCATCTAACTCCATTAACTGTATCTAATGCCATCTAACTTCATTAACTCCATCTAATGCCATCTAACTTCATTAACTCCATCTAACTCCATTAACTGTATCTAATGCCATCTAACTTCATGAACTCTATCTAATGCCATCTAACTCCATCAACTGTATCTAATGCCATCTAACTCCATTAACTGTATCTAATGCCATCTAACTCCATTAACTGTATCTAATGCCATCTAACTCCATTAACTGTATCTAATGCCATCTAACTTCATTAACTCCATCTAATGCCATCTAACTTCATTAACTCCATCTAACTCCATTAACTGTATCTAATGCCATCTAACTTCATGAACTCTATCTAATGCCATCTAACTCCATCAACTGTATCTAATGCCATCTAACTTCATTAACTCCATCTAATGCCATCTAACTCCATCAACTGTATCTAATGCCATCTAACTCCATTAACTCTATCTAACTCCATCTAACTCCATTAACTCTATATGCCATCTAACTTCATTAACTCCATCTAACTCCATTAACTGTATCTAATGCCATCTAACTCCATCAACTGTTTCTAATGCCATCTAACTTCATTAACTCCATCTAATGCCATCTAACTCCATCAACTGTATCTAATGCCATCTAACTTCATTAACTCCATCTAACTCCATTAACTGTATATAATGCCATCTAACTCCATCAACTGTATCTAATGCCATCTAACTTCATTAACGCCATCTAACTTCATTAACTCCATCTAACTCCATTAACTCCATCTAATGCCATCTAACTCCATCAACTGTATCTAATGCCATCTAACTTCATGAACTCTATCTAATGCCATCTAACTCCATCAACTGTATCTAATGCCATCTAACTTCATTAACTCCATCTAATGCCATCTAACTCCATCAACTGTATCTAATGCCATCTAACTTCATTAACTCCATCTAACTCCATTAACTGTATCTAATGCCATCTAACTTCATTAACTCCATCTAACTCCATCAACTGTATCTAATGCCATCTAACTTCATTAACTCCATCTAATGCCATCTAACTCCATCAACTGTATCTAATGCCATCTAACTTCATTAACTCCATCTAATGCCATCTAACTCCATTAACTGTATCTAATGCCATCTAACTCCATCAACTCTATCTAATGCCATCTAACTCCATTAACTCCATCTAACTCATCTAACTCCATTAACTCTATATGCCATCTAACTTCATTAACTCCATCTAACTCCATTAACTCCATCTAACTCATCTAACTCCATTAACTCTATATAACGCCATCTAACTTCATTAACTCCATCTAACTCCATTAACTGTATCTAATGCCATCTAACTTCATTAACTGTATATAATGCCATCTAACTCCATCAACTGTATCTAATGCCATCTAACTTCATTAACTCCATCTAACTCCATTAACTGTATATAATGCCATCTAACTCCATCAACTGTATCTAATGCCATCTAACTTCATTAACGCCATCTAACTTCATTAACTCCATTAACTCCATCTAATGCCATCTAACTCCATCAACTGTATCTAATGCCATCTAACTTCATGAACTCTATCTAATGCCATCTAACTCCATCAACTGTATCTAATGCCATCTAACTTCATTAACTCCATCTAATGCCATCTAACTCCATCAACTGTATCTAATGCCATCTAACTTCATTAACTCCATCTAACTCCATTAACTGTATCTAATGCCATCTAACTTCATTAACTCCATCTAACTCCATCAACTGTATCTAATGCCATCTAACTTCATTAACTCCATCTAATGCCATCTAACTCCATCAACTGTATCTAATGCCATCTAACTTCATTAACTCCATCTAATGCCATCTAACTCCATCAACTGTATCTAATGCCATCTAACTTCATTAACTCCATCTAATGCCATCTAACTCCATTAACTGTATCTAATGCCATCTAACTCCATCAACTCTATCTAATGCCATCTAACTCCATTAACTCCATCTAACTCATCTAACTCCATTAACTCTATATAACGCCATCTAACTTCATTAACTCCATCTAACTCCATTAACTCCATCTAACTCATCTAACTCCATTAACTCTATATAACGCCCATCATTAACTCCATCTAACTCCATTAACTGTATCTAATGCCATCTAACTTCATTAACTCCATCTAATGCCATCTAACTCCATCAACTGTATCTAATGCCATCTAACTTCATTAACTCCATCTAACTCCATTAACTGTATATAATGCCATCTAACTCCATCAACTGTATCTAATGCCATCTAACTTCATTAACTCCATCTAATGCCATCTAACTCCATCAACTGTATCTAATGCCATCTAACTTCATGAACTCCATCTAATGCCATCTAACTTCATTAACTCCATCTAACTCCATTAACTGTATCTAATGCCATCTAACTCCATCAACTGTATCTAATGCCATCTAACTCCATTAACTCCATCTAACTCATCTAACTCCATTAACTCTATATAACGCCATCTAACTTCATTAACTCCATCTAACTCCATTAACTCCATCTAACTCATCTAACTCCATTAACTCTATATAACGCCATCTAACTTCATTAACTCCATCTAACTCCATTAACTGTATCTAATGCCATCTAACTTCATTAACTCCATCTAATGCCATCTAACTCCATCAACTGTATCTAATGCCATCTAACTTCATTAACTCCATCTAACTCCATTAACTGTATATAATGCCATCTAACTCCATCAACTGTATCTAATGCCATCTAACTTCATTAACTCCATCTAATGCCATCTAACTCCATCAACTGTATCTAATGCCATCTAACTTCATGAACTCCATCTAATGCCATCTAACTTCATTAACTCCATCTAACTCCATTAACTGTATCTAATGCCATCTAACTCCATCAACTGTATCTAATGCCATCTAACTTCATTAACTCCATCTAATGCCATCTAACTCCATCAACTGTATCTAATGCCATCTAACTCCATTAACTCCATCTAACTCATCTAACTCCATTAACTCTATATAACGCAATCTAACGTCATTAACTCCATCTAACTCCATTAACTGTATCTAATGCCATCTAACTTCATTAACTGTATCTAATGCCATCTAACTTCATTAACTGTATCTAACTCCATTAACTCCATCTAACTCATCTAACTCCATTAACTCTATATAACGCCATCTAACTCCATCAACTGTATCTAATGCCATCTAACTCCATTAACTCTATCTAACTCCATTAACTCCATCTAACTCATCTAACTCCATTAACTCTATATAACGCCATCTAACTTCATTAACTCCATTAACTGTATCTAATGCCATCTAACTTCATTAACTCCATCTAAGCCATCTAACTCCATTAACTGTATCTAATGCCATCTAACTCCATCAACTGTATCTAATGCCATCTAACTTCATTAACTCCATCTAATGCCATCTAACTCCATCAACTGTATCTAATGCCATCTAACTCCATTAACTCTATCTAACTCCATTAACTCCATCTAACTCATCTAACTCCATCAACTGTATCTAATGCCATCTAACTTCATTAACTGTATCTAATGCCATCTAACTCCATTAACTGTATCTAATGCCATCTAACTCCATTAACTGTATCTAATGCCATCTAACTCCATCTAATGCCATCTAACTCCATTAACTGTATCTAATGCCATCTAACTCCATTAACTGTATCTAATGCCATCTAACTTCATGAACTCTATCTAATGCCATCTAACTTCATTAACTGTATCTAACTCCATCAAGTCTATCTAATGCCATCTAACTTCATTAACTCCATTAACTCTATCTAATGCCATCTAACTTCATTAACTCCATTAACTGTATCTAATGCCATCTAACTTCATTAACTCTATCTAATGCCATCTAACTCCATCAACTGTATCTAATGTCATCTAACTTCATGAACTCTATCTAATGCCATCTAACTTCATTAACTGTATCTAATGCCATCTAACTCCATTAACTGTATCTAATGCCATCTAACTCCATCTAATGCCATCTAACTCCATCAACTGTATCTAATGCCATCTAACTTCATTAACTCTATCTAATGCCATCTAACTCCATCTAATGCCATCTAACTTCATGAACTCTATCTAATGCCATCTAACTTCATTAACTCTATCTAATGCCATCTAATTCCATCAACTGTATCTAATGCCATCTAACTCCATTAACTCTATCTAATGCCATCTAACTTCATTAACTCTATCTAATGCCATCTAACTCCATTAACTGTATCTAACTCCATTAACTCTATCTAATGCCATCTAACTCCATCTAATGCCATCTAACTTCATGAACTCTATCTAATGCCATCTAACTTCATTAACTCTATCTAATGCCATCTAATTCCATCAACTGTATCTAATGCCATCTAACTTCATGAACTCCATCTAATGCCATCTAACTTCATTAACTCCATCTAACTCCATTAACTGTATCTAATGCCATCTAACTCCATCAACTGTATCTAATGCCATCTAACTTCATTAACTCCATCTAATGCCATCTAACTCCATCAACTGTATCTAATGCCATCTAACTCCATTAACTCTATCTAACTCCATCTAACTTCATTAACTCCATCTAACTCCATTAACTGTATCTAATGCCATCTAACTTCATTAACTGTATCTAATGCCATCTAACTTCATTAACTGTATCTAATGCCATCTAACTCCATCTAACTCCATCTAACTCATCTAACTCCATTAACTCTATATAACGCCATCTAACTTCATTAACTCCATCTAACTCCATTAACTGTATCTAATGCCATCTAACTTCATTAACTGTATCTAATGCCATCTAACTTCATTAACTGTATCTAATGCCATCTAACTCCATTAACTCCATCTAACTCATCTAACTCCATTAACTCTATATAACGCCATCTAACTCCATCAACTGTATCTAATGCCATCTAACTCCATTAACTCTATCTAACTCCATTAACTCCATCTAACTCATCTAACTCCATTAACTCTATATAACGCCATCTAACTTCATTAACTCCATCTAACTCCATTAACTGTATCTAATGCCATCTAACTTCATTAACTCCATCTAATGCCATCTAACTCCATTAACTGTATCTAATGCCATCTAACTCCATCAACTGTATCTAATGCCATCTAACTTCATTAACTCCATCTAATGCCATCTAACTCCATCAACTGTATCTAATGCCATCTAACTCCATTAACTCTATCTAACTCCATTAACTCCATCTAACTCATCTAACTCCATCAACTGTATCTAATGCCATCTAACTTCATTAACTCCATCTAACTTCATTAACTGTATCTAATGCCATCTAACTCCATTAACTGTATCTAATGCCATCTAACTCCATTAACTGTATCTAATGCAATCTAACTCCATCTAATGCCATCTAACTCCATTAACTGTATCTAATGCCATCTAACTCCATTAACTGTATCTAATGCCATCTAACTTCATGAACTCTATCTAATGCCATCTAACTTCATTAACTGTATCTAACTCCATCAACTCTATCTAATGCCATCTAACTTCATTAACTCCATTAACTCTATCTAATGCCATCTAACTTCATTAACTCCATTAACTGTATCTAATGCCATCTAACTTCATTAACTCTATCTAATGCCATCTAACTCCATCAACTGTATCTAATGTCATCTAACTTCATGAACTCTATCTAATGCCATCTAACTTCATTAACTGTATCTAATGCCATCTAACTCCATTAACTGTATCTAATGCCATCTAACTCCATCTAATGCCATCTAACTCCATCAACTGTATCTAATGCCATCTAACTTCATGAACTCTATCTAATGCCATCTAACTTCATTAACTGTATCTAATGCCATCTAACTCCATTAACTGTATCTAATGCCATCTAACTCCATCAACTCTATCTAATGCCATCTAACTCCATTAACTCCATCTAACTCATCTAACTCCATTAACTCTATATAACGCCATCTAACTTCATTAACTCCATCTAACTCCATTAACTCCATCTAACTCATCTAACTCCATTAACTCTATATAACGCCATCTAACTTCATTAACTCCATCTAACTCCATTAACTGTATCTAATGCCATCTAACTTCATTAACTGTATATAATGCCATCTAACTCCATCAACTGTATCTAATGCCATCTAACTTCATTAACTCCATCTAACTCCATTAACTGTATATAATGCCATCTAACTCCATCAACTGTATCTAATGCCATCTAACTTCATTAACGCCATCTAACTTCATTAACTCCATTAACTCCATCTAATGCCATCTAACTCCATCAACTGTATCTAATGCCATCTAACTTCATGAACTCTATCTAATGCCATCTAACTCCATCAACTGTATCTAATGCCATCTAACTTCATTAACTCCATCTAATGCCATCTAACTCCATCAACTGTATCTAATGCCATCTAACTTCATTAACTCCATCTAACTCCATTAACTGTATCTAATGCCATCTAACTTCATTAACTCCATCTAACTCCATCAACTGTATCTAATGCCATCTAACTTCATTAACTCCATCTAATGCCATCTAACTCCATCAACTGTATCTAATGCCATCTAACTTCATTAACTCCATCTAATGCCATCTAACTCCATTAACTGTATCTAATGCCATCTAACTCCATCAACTCTATCTAATGCCATCTAACTCCATTAACTCCATCTAACTCATCTAACTCCATTAACTCCATCTAACTTCATTAACTCCATCTAACTCCATTAACTCCATCTAACTCATCTAACTCCATTAACTCTATATGCCATCTAACTTCATTAACTCCATCTAACTCCATTAACTGTATCTAATGCCATCTAACTTCATTAACTCCATCTAATGCCATCTATTCCATCAACTGTATCTAATGCCATCTAACTTCATTAACTCCATCTAACTCCATTAACTGTATATAATGCCATCTAACTCCATCAACTGTATCTAATGCCATCTAACTTCATTAACTCCATCTAATGCCATCTAACTCCATCAACTGTATCTAATGCCATCTAACTTCATGAACTCCATCTAATGCCATCTAACTTCATTAACTCCATCTAACTCCATTAACTGTATCTAATGCCATCTAACTCCATCAACTGTATCTAATGCCATCTAACTCCATTAACTCTATATAACTCCATTAACTCCATCTAACTCATCTAACTCCATTAACTCTATATAACGCCATCTAACTTCATTAACTCCATCTAACTCCATTAACTGTATCTAATGCCATCTAACTTCATTAACTGTATCTAATGCCATCTAACTTCATTAACTGTATCTAATGCCATTAACTCCATCTAACTCATCTAACTCCATTAACTCTATATAACGCCATCTAACTCCATCAACTGTATCTAATGCCATCTAACTCCATTAACTCTATCTAACTCCATTAACTCCATCTAACTCATCTAACTCCATTAACTCTATATAACGCCATCTAACTTCATTAACTCCATCTAACTCCATTAACTGTATCTAATGCCATCTAACTTCATTAACTCCATCTAAGCCATCTAACTCCATTAACTGTATCTAATGCCATCTAACTCCATCAACTGTATCTAATGCCATCTAACTCCATTAACTGTATCTAATGCCATCTAACTTCATGAACTCTATCTAATGCCATCTAACTTCATTAACTGTATCTAACTCCATCAACTCTATCTAATGCCATCTAACTTCATTAACTCCATTAACTCTATCTAATGCCATCTAACTTCATTAACTCCATTAACTGTATCTAATGCCATCTAACTTCATTAACTCTATCTAATGCCATCTAACTCCATCAACTGTATCTAATGTCATCTAACTTCATGAACTCTATCTAATGCCATCTAACTTCATTAACTGTATCTAATGCCATCTAACTCCATTAACTGTATCTAATGCCATCTAACTCCATCTAATGCCATCTAACTCCATCAACTGTATCTAATGCCATCTAACTTCATGAACTCTATCTAATGCCATCTAACTTCATTAACTCTATCTAATGCCATCTAACTCCATTAACTGTATCTAATGCCATCTAACTCCATCAACTCTATCTAATGCCATCTAACTCCATTAACTCCATCTAACTCATCTAACTCCATTAACTCTATATAACGCCATCTAACTTCATTAACTCCATCTAACTCCATTAACTCCATCTAACTCATCTAACTCCATTAACTCTATATAACGCCATCTAACTTCATTAACTCCATCTAACTCCATTAACTGTATCTAATGCCATCTAACTTCATTAACTGTATATAATGCCATCTAACTCCATCAACTGTATCTAATGCCATCTAACTTCATTAACTCCATCTAACTCCATTAACTGTATATAATGCCATCTAACTCCATCAACTGTATCTAATGCCATCTAACTTCATTAACGCCATCTAACTTCATTAACTCCATTAACTCCATCTAATGCCATCTAACTCCATCAACTGTATCTAATGCCATCTAACTTCATGAACTCTATCTAATGCCATCTAACTCCATCAACTGTATCTAATGCCATCTAACTTCATTAACTCCATCTAATGCCATCTAACTCCATCAACTGTATCTAATGCCATCTAACTTCATTAACTCCATCTAACTCCATTAACTGTATCTAATGCCATCTAATCATTAACTCCATCTAACTCCATCAACTGTATCTAATGCCATCTAACTTCATTAACTCCATCTAATGCCATCTAACTCCATCAACTGTATCTAATGCCATCTAACTTCATTAACTCCATCTAATGCCATCTAACTCCATTAACTGTATCTAATGCCATCTAACTCCATCAACTCTATCTAATGCCATCTAACTCCATTAACTCCATCTAACTCATCTAACTCCATTAACTCTATATAACGCCATCTAACTTCATTAACTCCATCTAACTCCATTAACTCCATCTAACTCATCTAACTCCATTAACTCTATATAACGCCATCTAACTTCATTAACTCCATCTAACTCCATTAACTGTATCTAATGCCATCTAACTTCATTAACTCCATCTAATGCCATCTATTCCATCAACTGTATCTAATGCCATCTAACTTCATTAACTCCATCTAACTCCATTAACTGTATATAATGCCATCTAACTCCATCAACTGTATCTAATGCCATCTAACTTCATTAACTCCATCTAATGCCATCTAACTCCATCAACTGTATCTAATGCCATCTAACTTCATGAACTCCATCTAATGCCATCTAACTTCATTAACTCCATCTAACTCCATTAACTGTATCTAATGCCATCTAACTCCATCAACTGTATCTAATGCCATCTAACTCCATTAACTCTATATAACTCCATTAACTCCATCTAACTCATCTAACTCCATTAACTCTATATAACGCCATCTAACTTCATTAACTCCATCTAACTCCATTAACTGTATCTAATGCCATCTAACTTCATTAACTGTATCTAATGCCATCTAACTTCATTAACTGTATCTAACTCCATTAACTCCATCTAACTCATCTAACTCCATTAACTCTATATAACGCCATCTAACTCCATCAACTGTATCTAATGCCATCTAACTCCATTAACTCTATCTAACTCCATTAACTCCATCTAACTCATCTAACTCCATTAACTCTATATAACGCCATCTAACTTCATTAACTCCATCTAACTCCATTAACTGTATCTAATGCCATCTAACTTCATTAACTCCATCTAAGCCATCTAACTCCATTAACTGTATCTAATGCCATCTAACTCCATCAACTGTATCTAATGCCATCTAACTTCATTAACTCCATCTAATGCCATCTAACTCCATCAACTGTATCTAATGCCATCTAACTCCATTAACTCTATCTAACTCCATTAACTCCATCTAACTCATCTAACTCCATCAACTGTATCTAATGCCATCTAACTTCATTAACTGTATCTAATGCCATCTAACTCCATTAACTGTATCTAATGCCATCTAACTCCATTAACTGTATCTAATGCCATCTAACTCCATCTAATGCCATCTAACTCCATTAACTGTATCTAATGCCATCTAACTCCATTAACTGTATCTAATGCCATCTAACTTCATGAACTCTATCTAATGCCATCTAACTTCATTAACTGTATCTAACTCCATCAACTCTATCTAATGCCATCTAACTTCATTAACTCCATTAACTGTATCTAATGCCATCTAACTTCATTAACTCCATTAACTGTATCTAATGCCATCTAACTTCATTAACTCTATCTAATGCCATCTAACTCCATCAACTGTATCTAATGTCATCTAACTTCATGAACTCTATCTAATGCCATCTAACTTCATTAACTGTATCTAATGCCATCTAACTCCATTAACTGTATCTAATGCCATCTAACTCCATCAACTGTATCTAATGCCATCTAACTTCATTAACTCTATCTAATGCCATCTAACTCCATCTAATGCCATCTAACTTCATGAACTCTATCTAATGCCATCTAACTTCATTAACTCTATCTAATGCCATCTAATTCCATCAACTGTATGTAATGCCATCTAACTCCATTAACTCTATCTAATGCCATCTATCTTCATTAACTCTATCTAATGCCATCTAACTCCATTAACTGTATCTAACTCCATTAACTCTATCTAATGCCATCTAACTCCATCTAATGCCATCTAACTTCATGAACTCTATCTAATGCCATCTAACTTCATTAACTCTATCTAATGCCATCTAATTCCATCAACTGTATCTAATGCCATCTAACTTCATGAACTCCATCTAATGCCATCTAACTTCATTAACTCCATCTAACTCCATTAACTGTATCTAATGCCATCTAACTCCATCAACTGTATCTAATGCCATCTAACTTCATTAACTGTATCTAATGCCATCTAACTCCATTAACTCCATCTAACTCATCTAACTCCATTAACTCTATATAACGCCATCTAACTTCATTAACTCCATCTAACTCCATTAACTGTATCTAATGCCATCTAACTTCATTAACTGTATCTAATGCCATCTAACTTCATTAACTGTATCTAATGCCATCTAACTCCATTAACTCCATCTAACTCATCTAACTCCATTAACTCTATATAACGCCATCTAACTCCATCAACTGTATCTAATGCCATCTAACTCCATTAACTCTATCTAACTCCATTAACTCCATCTAACTCATCTAACTCCATTAACTCTATATAACGCCATCTAACTTCATTAACTCCATCTAACTCCATTAACTGTATCTAATGCCATCTAACTTCATTAACTCCATCTAATGCCATCTAACTCCATTAACTGTATCTAATGCCATCTAACTCCATCAACTGTATCTAATGCCATCTAACTTCATTAACTCCATCTAATGCCATCTAACTCCATCAACTGTATCTAATGCCATCTAACTCCATTAACTCTATCTAACTCCATTAACTCCATCTAACTCATCTAACTCCATCAACTGTATCTAATGCCATCTAACTTCATTAACTCCATCTAACTTCATTAACTGTATCTAATGCCATCTAACTCCATTAACTGTATCTAATGCCATCTAACTCCATCTAATGCCATCTAACTCCATTAACTGTATCTAATGCCATCTAACTCCATTAACTGTATCTAATGCCATCTAACTTCATGAACTCTATCTAATGCCATCTAACTTCATTAACTGTATCTAACTCCATCAACTCTATCTAATGCCATCTAACTTCATTAACTCCATTAACTCTATCTAATGCCATCTAACTTCATTAACTCCATTAACTGTATCTAATGCCATCTAACTTCATTAACTCTATCTAATGCCATCTAACTCCATCAACTGTATCTAATGTCATCTAACTTCATGAACTCTATCTAATGCCATCTAACTTCATTAACTGTATCTAATGCCATCTAACTCCATTAACTGTATCTAATGCCATCTAACTCCATCTAATGCCATCTAACTTCATGAACTCTATCTAATGCCATCTAACTTCATTAACTCTATCTAATGCCATCTAACTCCATCTAATGCCATCTAACTTCATGAACTCTATCTAATGCCATCTAACTTCATTAACTCTATCTAATGCCATCTAATTCCATCAACTGTATCTAATGCCATCTAACTCCATTAACTCTATCTAATGCCATCCAACTTCATTAACTCTATCTAATGCCATCTAACTCCATTAACTGTATCTAACTCCATCAACTCTATCTAACTCCATTGTATTAAAGTAGAGAACACAATGAAATATTTCAGAAAATGTCAGTTTTCCACATAAGGCTACGCAGTCATTTGTCATTTGTTCCATATAATGGAAGATTTAAAAAAAAATGTTAGAGATGAGGGACACTTCATCATTTCCATTTCAAACTTCTTTAATCTACCTTTGTTCAATTATCTTTCCCCACAACACTCTCCTTCCCTCCGGTTGGTTACACTTCAAGAAGTCTCAGTGCTTCCTTTGATTTGTTAGTATTGCTGCCCCTTTCTGAAAATCAGGAAGCATCTAAAGGCATTTATCTAGTAGATGACATAACATTGTATGCTCCCCTGCAACACAATATACAAAGATATGCACATCAGAATGTGTTTGTTTCACAGTATGTCATCAGGTCCAGGTTCTCTTTAGCACCTTTAGAACAGAGTTAACACTACTCGCTTTCTTGTTTGTGGAGCAGGGAACTACCGCACCAAAATCAACATTGTAGAAAAAATATGAATAACTCCAGCGTACACGACTTTACCTCTGCATATTTATTGTCAACAAGACCTTGGAAAAGGTTGTACACCAAAACGTTGACAGTAAGTATGCACAGAGGAGTTGTTTATCTATTTCATTTACATTTACATTTAAGTCATTTAGCAGACGCTCTTATCCAGAGCGACTTACAAATTGGTGCGTTCACCTTAAGACATCCAGTGGAACAGCCACTTTACAATAGTGCATCTAAATCTTTTAAGGGGGGAGGGGGTGAGAAGGATTACTTTATCCTATCCTAGGTATTCCTGAAAGAGGTGGGGTTTCAGGTGTCTCCGGAAGGTGGTGATTGACTCCGCTGTCCTGGCGTCGTGAGGGAGTTTGTTCCACCATTGGGGGGCCAGAGCAGCGAACAGTTTTGACTGGGCTGCGCGGGAACTGTACTTCCTCAGTGGTAGGGAGGCGAGCAGGCCAGAGGTGGATGAACGCAGTGCCCTTGTTTGGGTGTAGGGCCTGATCAGAGCCTGGAGGTACTGAGGTGCCGTTCCCCTCACAGCTCCGTAGGCAAGCACCATGGTCTTGTAGCGGATGCGAGCTTCAACTGGAAGCCAGTGGAGAGAGCGGAGGAGCGGGGTGACGTGAGAGAACTTGGGAAGGTTGAACACCAGACGGGCTGCGGCGTTCTGGATGAGTTGTAGGGGTTTAATGGCACAGGCAGGGAGCCCAGCCAACAGCGAGTTGCAGTAATCCAGACGGGAGATGACAAGTGCCTGGATTAGGACCTGCGCTGCTTCCTGTGTGAGGCAGGGTCGTACTCTGCGGATGTTGTAGAGCATGAACCTACAAGAACGGGCCACCGCCTTGATGTTAGTTGAGAACGACAGGGTGTTGTCCAGGATCACGCCAAGGTTCTTAGCGCTCTGGGAGGAGGACACAATGGAGTTGTCAACCGTGATGGCGAGATCATGGAACGGGCAGTCCTTCCCCGGGAGGAAGAGCAGCTCCGTCTTGCCGAGGTTCAGCTTGAGGTGGTGATCAGTCATCCACACTGATATGTCTGCCAGACATGCAGAGATGCGATTCGCCACCTGGTCATCAGAAGGGGGAAAGGAGAAGATTAATTGTGTGTCGTCTGCATAGCAATGATAGGAGAGACCATGTGAGGTTATGACAGAGCCAAGTGACTTGGTGTATAGCGAGAATAGGAGAGGGCCTAGAACAGAGCCCTGGGGACGCCAGTGGTGAGAGCGCGTGGTGAGGAGACAGATTCTCGCCACGCCACCTGGTAGGAGCGACCTGTCAGGTAGGACGCAATCCAGCGTGGGCCGCGCCGGAGATGCCCAACTCGGAGAGGGTGGAGAGGAGGATCTGATGGTTCACAGTATCGAAGGCAGCCGATAGGTCTAGAAGGATGAGAGCAGAGGAGAGAGAGTTAGCTTTAGCAGTGCGGAGGGCCTCCGTGATACAGAGAAGAGCAGTCTCAGTTGAATGACTAGTCTTGAAACCTGACTGATTTGGATCAAGAAGGTCATTCTGAGAGAGATAGCGGGAGAGCTGGCCAAGGACGGCACGTTCAAGAGTTTTGGAGAGAAAAGAAAGAAGGGATACTGGTCTGTAGTTATTGACATCGGAGGGATCGAGTGTAGGTTTTTTCAGAAGGGGTGCAACTTTCGCTCTCTTGAAGACAGAAGGGACGTATTTTTCCTCTAAGTCTCTTTCTCAGCTTGTCATGGTGTCCCTGAGCAAGTGAGAAAAAGTCCCCTCTCTGTCCCCTGGGATGGGACCTGCTGCTTGGTCTAATTAATGGGAGGATAGGTTAGGCTCTCTGACCTGGGGTTAAGGTCATATGATCAGGGTTCGGGTGTCAGGATCTGGCTAGGGATTACAGCATCGATCCCCAGGGGATGTATTTAATCTAAAGTATTGAGTGTGTATTTGTGTTTCGGTATTTGTCGTGTGATGTCATGTGCGTGACAGTGCATATCATTTGTCATTGCTGTATTAAGACCAGACTAAAATTTGGAAGAGTAATATCAAAATGTACAATATCTCTTGGGGGAGAGTCATTGTTCTATAACAGTCTGAGGTGTTGCGACGGGATTGGGCAGAGGAGTTAGAACAGGAGAAGGTTAATGTTCTGTCAGAGCCTGTTGTACGAGGGCAGGGTACAGCTGGGGGTGATTCTACAGTTTTCCTATAGACTTTTCCAGTGAATCAGCTGTTTGCTCCATGGCATCTTCACCCCCCTAGGGGCACGGCGGTATTTGGGTATGGAGAGAGGATGAGTAGGCATGACTGAGGTCAAGGGGCCTGATGACAATGTGGCCTACTGTCCCTGTCCCTGCTCCACAGGAGGTTTAGATTGCCTTGGATTCTATTACCTCCTTATGGGAGGTAATGGTTACCCGGCCGTATCCCTAGGAATACGGCCGGGTCCCATACAACCTTCGGTGGGTGTGTACAGTTTGGTAACCATGGTTACTCCAGCCCCAAAAGGATAAATTATATAACCATTGAATTTGTGAGGGAAGGAGAGCAATGGACTAGTCTTTACTTTACAGTAGCTCATATCAATTGGCTAGTCTTTACTTTACAGTAGCTCATATCAATTGGCTAGTCTTTACTTTACAGTAGCTCATATCAATTGACTAGTCTTTACTTTACAGTAGCTCATATCAATTGACTAGTCTTTACTTTACAGTAGTTCATATCAATGGACTAGTCTTTACTTTACAGTAGCTCATATCAATTGGCTAGTCTTTACTTTACATTAGCTCATATCAACGGTCTAGTCATTACTGTACATTAGCTTGTATTTCGCTGGCTTCCTATCAGTACTCAGAGCCCATCAGAGCTCTCCTATGATGTTTATAGCAGTCCACTACACACATAACCTCCCTCAATATTAGCCCACTACAGTGGTGTAGTGCTGTTGTTTAGGTGTGTGAGTGCAACAATCTGTTAAAAATGATGTCATAACTTCTCAGTCAAAGTTTGTACCAACAGATATAGCGTATTGAATATTATTATAGAATATGCATAAAATGCATCTTCCAATTGCAACGTCTGCACTATGCCCACACATATTGTCTCAAGAAAATGGTATAGTTTATATGTTTATTCGTCACATGCTTCGTATACAACAGGCGTAGACTAACAGTGAAATGTTTACTTACGGGCCCTACCCAAATATGCAGAGAGATCACCAAGTTAGGCATATGTAATTTCAAAATAGGCCATCATCACTGTCAATCGTTAATAATAATTGTTCACGTTTTACTGGTGAAATGCCCAAACTGCGTGAAAAGGAGTGCGTAGCTGGCTGCAGGGAAGTCAGGCGCAGGAGAGCAGAAATGGGTAGCAAACGGAGCCCTTTATTGAGGCGAACAGAACACGGTACATAGAAACTAAACACAAACGGGTTACAATAACCCGGCGCAAACCAGCCTGGAGTACACATACATTTACATATAACAATTCCACACACAGACATGGGGGGAAACAGAGGGTTATATGCACAGCGAGTAATGAGGGAATGCAAACCAGGTGTGTGGGAAAACAAGACAAAACAAATGGAAAATGAAAGGTGGCGATAGCTAGAAGACCGGTGACATCGATCGCCGAACGCCGCCCGAACAAGGAGAGGGACCGACCTCGGAAGTCGTGACACTGCATCTGCATGCAGATCATTTGATCTCAATCAGTTTCATGGGAATATGCATGTAGAGCTTCTTCAATGACTGTTTTGTGAGAGAATTAGAGCAGATGATTTTAACATTCTTGTATTTTGTTTCAATCAAAGCATACAGTATAACCTGCTTAGTGGCGCGCGCTGTGACTATTCAACTTCAGCTAACCATCCTAAAATGTCATTAGAAATGAGGAAGTGTTTTTGGTGTAACAGTATGGTTACAGTGGGGCAAAAAAGTATTTAGTCAGCCACCAATTGTGCAAGTTCTCCCACTTAAAAAGATGAGAGAGGCCTGTAATTTTCATCAGAGGTACACTTCAACTATGACAGACAAAATTAGAAAACAAAATCCAGAAAATCACATTGTAGGATTTTTTATGAATTTATTTGCAAATTATGGTGGAAAATAAGTATTTGGTCAATAACAAAAGTTTATCTCAATACTTTGTTATATACCCTTTGTTGGCAATGACAGAGGTCAAACGTTTTCTGTAAGTCTTCACAAGGTTTTCACACACTGTTGCTGGTAAGTCGCTCTGGATAAGAGCGTCTGCTAAATGACTTAAATGTAAATGTAATGTAAATGTATTTTGGCCCATTCCTCCATGCAGATCTCCTCTAGAGCAGTGATGTTTTGGGGCTGTTGCTGGGCAACACGGACTTTCAACTCCTTCCAAAGATTTTCTATGGGGTTGAGATCTGGAGACTGGCTAGGCCACTTCAGGACCTTGAAATGCTTCTTACGAAGCCACATCTTCGTTGCCCGGGCGGTGTGTTTGGGATCATTGTCATGCTGAAAGACCCAGCCACGTTTTCACTCAAAATCTCACGATACATGGCCCCATTCATTCTTTCCTTTACACGGATCAGTCGTCTTGGTCCCTTTGCAGAAAAACAGCCCCAAAGCATGATGTTTCCACAGTAGGTATGGTGTTCTTTGGATGCAACTCAGCATTCTTTGTCCTCCAAACACGACGAGTTGAGTTTTTACCAAAAAGTTATATTTTGGTTTCATCTGACCATATGACATTCTCCCAATCTTCTTCTGGATCATCCAAATGCTCTCTAGCAAACTTCAGGCGGGCCTGGACATGTACTGGCTTAAGCTGGGGGACACGTCTGGCACTGCAGGATTTGAGTCCCTGGCGGCGTAGTGTGTTACTGATGGTAGGCTTTGTTACTTTGGTCCCAGCTCTCTGCAGGTCATTCACTAGGTCCCCCCGTGTGGTTCTGGGATTTTTGCTCACCATTCTTGTGATCATTTTGACCGCACGGGGTGACATCTTGCGTGGAGCCCCAGATCGATGGAGATTATCAGTGGTCTTGTATGTCTTCCATTTCCTATTAATTGCCCCCACAGTTGATTTCTTCAAACCAAGCTGCTTACCAATTGCAGATTCAGTCTTCCCAACCTGGTGCAGGTCTACAATTGTGTTTCTGGTGTCCTTTGACAGCTCTTTGGTCTTGGCCATAGTGGAGTTTGGAGTGTGACTGTTTGAGGTTGTGGACAGGTGTCTTTTATACTGATAACAAGTTCAAACAGGTGCCATTAATACAGGTAACGAGTGGAGGACAGAGGAGCCTCTTAAAGAAGAAGTTACAGGTCTGTGAGAGCCAGAAATCTTGCTTGTTTGTAGGTGACCAAATACTTATTTTCCACCATAATTTGCAATTAAATTAATTAAAAATCCTACAATGTGATTTTCTGGATTTTTTTTCTCATTTTGTCTGTCATAGTTGAAGTGTACCTATGATGAAAATTACAGGCCTCTCTCATCTTTTGAAGTGGGAGAACTTGCACAATTGGTGGCTGACTAAATATTTTTTTGCCCCAATGTATAGGCTTACTATGCTATGCTATTATATTTGGTTTTGTTATGTAAAATACAAATTAATTATTATGTGATCTTGCGGGACATTGATTAATCTTCAGATTTTTTCCCCCACAAATATTAATGGAGTTAGATAGAGTTAATGGAGTCGTGTATTCTCAACTGTAAAAAGTGAGGGAGCTCCCTCGCTCTCCGGCAGCACTACATCACTGGCCTACTAGTAGGTCTCACTTCAGAGCAGTGAGGGTCTGTCTGTTTATTTCAAAGGATCTTTGACCTTCAGATGTTATTACACTCAAGGGTGTGTCTGTGACCTTTACACCTAACTACAGTATGATACTAGGGTATAACTACCAATATTATTTGGTTACTATTACACTATTCTCTATTGACACTAGGGTATTATGCTATGCTGACTCAGGTTTTTGTGTAGGGCAGTGGATCCAGGGCTGTGTGTATGTGCCTGTCTGTCTGTCTGTCTGTCTGTCTGTCTGTCTGTCTGTTGTGTGTGTCTTTGTCTCTTGTATTAGTCTTTAAGTGAATAATGGGGATGGTGTCATGGGGAGGTGGGTAGGGGATGGTACTGGGAACAGGCGGGCAGGAGGGGGTTTTCTTCTTGTGCTCTCTCTAGCCTTGCAGCGGAGTGTCCCCACCTTTTCCCTTTGGTCTCAGGCTCTGGGCACAGGTAACAATCCATAAGGATATTATCACAGGTCATGGTGAGAAGTAGAGGCCTCGCCTGCCTCCATATGCCCCCGCTAGTGTGTGTGTGTGAGTGTGTGTGTTTGTTTTCCTGGAGGCACTCACCTGCACCTGTCATATGTCCTCCAATTCCGTTGTGTCTTGCTGTTGATGTGGCTGCCTTTTTGCTGCCCTCTGTGACCCCCTGCCAAGCCCCCCATGCTGCACACCTACCCTCCTTTCACTCCCTCCATCCCAGGTGCTTGCTGTCTCTCCAGCCGTTGCCGTGCCAACAGAGCAGCCCATATTCTTTAGCTGGTGATCTGGGAAGGGAAGCAGCAGGGTTTGGTCCAGGCTCCATCAGCCACCTCTGGCAGCTGCATGCCATTACAAGTTGACTGACATGACCCTCACTGTGCCCACACACAACCATGCCACATGTCACGTTAGCCCCACGTTAGCCTCATCAGTTAGCCTTAACAGTAAATATGGAAGAAGAGAGAAGATGACCTTACCTAACTCTATGTAGTTAGAGTGCTTTGTATGGAGTCCCTCCTGTTAGCCTGTTTGGAGTCATTTGTTTTGATGGTAGGAAGTTGATTGAATCAGACTGAGACAGTCATTCCCTGTGGGTGGGACACGAGTCTCTAGACATCGACAGCAGGCTTTGGGTTAGATCCAACCTTTAATGAATCAGCATACAGGGAGATCATAGACTAAGGAAGGAAAGAGAAATGGAAAAGATAGATTAGGACTGAGGGCATAAAGAGGAAGGACAGCAGGAGATGTTGGATCTGAGAAAATTGTCGTGATTCAGTAAAGATAAGATAAACGGAAGACGAGGCAAGATGTGTCAGTTGTTGCGATGTTTGTCACTTTGACCTCTCCACCTTCCATCATCTTATGTCTCCCCTCAGTCAACCCCCTCCCCTGCAGTCTACGGTGTGAATCCTCCTGACAGCTTTCCCCTCCAATCACAGCTATGCCAATCAAGAGACCCCCCTGGAACCAGGCTCATCCACATGACCTGTTTTGCTTACACTTACCTGTCTGTCTGTATGTCTGTCAACATTCATTGTATGTGTCTTTCTCTGTCTGATGCCCCACTCCTTACTCTATACGTGCTCCATTATTTGCCTGTGTCCCTGTCTGTGACTGGGTGTCAACCCGTGTCTGTCTCGTTCTGTCTCTTTGTCTGTCTGATCTGGATAACTCAGTCTTATCCTCGCCAAGTGGATAAACTCTGTTATTTATTTGTTGCTCATTCAACTTCACTGATCACCTACACCTAGGGTTCAGTGATCCATTTGTTTGCTCTATAAGGCACTAAATGGATGTTAGACAGGAAGGGGAATGACTAAAGAAATGGGGGTAAGTGGTGTACGTAGAGTTGCAAAATTCTGGTAACTTTTCCAGAATTCCAAAGTTTTCCAGATATCCTGGTTAAAAGATACCAGATTTCCTGCTTATTCCCTCTTTATTACAGGAATCTTCCAACAGGGATTTCTAGAAAACCGGAGAATTTTGGAAAAGTTACAAGAGTTTTGCAACTCTACCTACACCACTTACCCCCATTCCTTTAGTCATTCTCCTTCCTGTCTAACATCCATTTAGTGCCTTATAGGGAAAACAAATGGATCACTGGACAGACAGACAGACAGACAGAGACAGACAGACAGACAGACAGACAGACAGACAGACATGATATGGTGCGTAGTCATCCCTAGATTCTCAGATACAGGCAGCAAAAACTAGCTGAGAGATTGTTTTGTATGTGCATGTTGTTGCTTGCGCTATGCTAAACTGTAGTATAATTGCACAGTGAAACTCTGCATGCCTCTGTTGTACTGTATATAGGTAAGTGACATCCAGCCAGCCAGCCAGTGTTCATGGAAGGACACAGTGCACTAGAGTTACAGTCTCTCTCTTATGTTAGGCAGCCCAACCCAACCACAGATACTGGATTTGAATTTGTGGACTGACCCTTCACACAGAGAGAGCCCGACCAGACAGAGACATGTCTGTGGTCCTACAACAGTGACTGACCCTTCACACAGAGAGAGCCCGACCAGACAGAGACATGTCTGCGGTCCTACAACAGTGACTGACCCCTCAAACGACCAGGAACACAGACATCTGTAGCCTCAACCACAAAATTACTGATACTTCAGGAACCACAATTACCATCCTCCCTCCTCCTTGATAACCCATATGGCTAACATGCCCACATGCATCCTCTAACATCCCTCTGGATTGGGATTAACCTCACTCAGCCAAACGATTAGTTCCTTGTATCTATTTGGCGGTTAACATGTTGTGTGTGTGTTATGTTTATACCCTCCCACATTACATCTTATCCCTCCTTTTCTCTTTTTCTCTCGCTCGCCTACTTCTTTTTCCTGCCAGACTTTCCGATGTACTGCCTCCAGCCATCCCCCTCCCTCTCTGACTCGTCCTCTTATTTTGCATGCCCATGTCAAGTCTGTTTCTCGTCTCTATTCTTTAGTCCTTATTGTGCTCTCTTACGAAAAGTTAGTCTTGTTTTTTTTGTTTCCAGGCCTCTTATCCTCTCCTATCTCCTCTATTTCTATTCCAGCTTCAACTGAACTATGTTGTGGTGTCTGTCTCTGTCTCACGTTCATTTGAGTCAGTAACCTCACTTTGTTCATTCTGTTAATCCTCCTAGTCTTAGCAAAGACAAATCCCCCCTTTTCTCTGCAGAGATAAATCTTCAAATCTACTTCTTCTTCTGCACTCATCTTTCCCACAGCACCCATTCCTAATCCCACTTCCTCTCCCTCCATTTCTACAGTGCACCTGCACTCTGTTTTTCCTCTTTCTTCCTCTTGTCATTTTCCAGTGTGTAACCTGTAATTAGTGTTGTCTGTCAGTGTCTTGACTTGTGTCACCTGCTATAGCTCAGCATGTCTTCTGCTCACCAGACTGTTACAACATATTGGCTAGGAACACTTTGTCTCCAACACCCAGTCCTCCCCCACCCTGTCCTTCCTCTTTTACTCTTTCGTTCATTAATTGTGCCGATGTTTGTGGCTGTTTCGCAAATATCACACTGCTACATGATTGTAGTGAGAGTGTAAGTCACTAACATTCCCTTGTTACTCCCAAGTCTGGGGACATTATCAGTCACATTCAGATCTGGACTCTGTATAGTTCAGCCCTGACACAAGACCTTGCAGCCTCACCTGTGGTGGGAAGCCATTTGATGAGCTGCAGTTGCAGCACAGACCTGAGGCTGGCTCTTTGTCTTCAGAAGCAGGATTCTCCTAGTGCTCCGTCGGCCTCTCTCTCAGTGTCCGTCCTGACTGTGTCTCTGACCCCCCCACAGCAGGAGCCTGGGTAAACCTGGGAGCCAGACCCCAGATGAGGCAGGCCGCCTCGGGAACTCCTCTGTCACAGACCTGACCAACTCTGTCACCACCAGCGACATTCACATGGTGAGAAAACCTGCTCCCTTCCCCCCTGTCTGTGTTAATGATTGTTCATCTGTACTCCTCTCTGCGTGTCTATGGGTTTGTCCACATCCACCCACTTGTGGCAGCATTTAGATTTGCAAGATGTCTTAAATGACAAAACATGCTAATTACATGACATTTCCCAACCCAGCTTGGCTATCACAACGGAGAAACTCAGCAGAATATGCTTTATTCAGCAAACGCTGGTAATTACGCTGCGAACACAGTGGTGTGAGTGCTGGGTGGACAGGGCGCGGGTGGGGGATGGGCCTGGGTTATTATGTGGGTTGCACGTCTGCGTTATGGAGGTCCCGATGATGCTTAATGATGATACTTTCACTTTGAGGGGGAGCCAACAGGGCCTGTCAGTTGGATCAGACCTGCAGTTGGCCACAGTCTCTTTCCATCTCTGGTCTCTCACAATGTGAGTCGAAGACTTTCACTAGGCCTAGTTAATATCTATAACTTTTTTTTTTATCACTGAGGCACATTTTCTTTTTTTGGGGGGGGGGGGGGGGTCATTGTGATACTACCTATGCAGGATTTTAGAAGTTTTATATGTGTTTATAGAAGTGAGTTAGTTTGAATAATCCCGGTACCCAGAATCAATTATTGCGTGCGCTGGCCAGCTACGTCAGTCTGTCACAATGGATTTTTTTAACATTTATTTTCATTTCACCTTTATTTAACCAGGTAGGCCAGTTGAGAACAAGTTCTCATTTACAACTGCGACCTGGCCAAGATAAAGCAAAGCAGTGTGACAAAAACAACAACACAGTTACACATGGGATAAACAAACGTACAGTCAATAACACAATAGAAAAGTCTATGTACAGTATGTGCAAATGTAGTAAGATTAGGGAGGTAATGCAATAAATAGGCCAAAATACTTTACATTTAGCATTAACACTGGAGTGATAGATGTGCAGATGATGATGTGCAAGTAGAGATACTGGGGTGCAAAAGAGCAACAAAAAAATAAATAATAATAAATAACAATATGGGGATGAGGTTGTTGGGTGTGCTATTTACAGATGGGCTGTGTACAGGTACAGTGATCGTTAATCTGCTCTGACAGCTAATGCTTAAAGTTAGCGAGGGAGATATGTCTCCAGCTTCAGTGATTTTTGCAATTCGTTCCAGTCATTGGCAGTAGAGAACTGGAAGGAATTGCGGCCAAAGGAGGTGTTGGCTTTGGGGATGACCAGTGAAATATACCTGCTGGAGCGCGTGCTATGTGTGGGTGTTGCTATGGTGACCAGTGAGCTGAGATAAGGCAGGGCTTTACCTAGCAAAGACTTATAGATGACCTGGAGCCAGTGGGTCTGGAGACAAATATGTAGCGAGGGCCAGCCAACGAGAGCATACAGGTCGCAGTGGTGGGTAGTATATGGGGCTTTGGTGACAAAACGGATGGCACTGTGATAGACTTCATCCAATTTGCTGAAAAGAGTGTTAGAGGCTATTTTGTAAATGACATCGACGAAGTCAAGGATCGGTAGGATAGTCAGTTTTACGAGGGTATGTTTGGCAGCATGAGTGAAGGAGGCTTTGTTGCGAAGAAGGAAGCAGATTCTAGATTTAATTTTGGGTTATAGATGCTTATTGTGAGTCTGGAAGGAGAGTTTACAGTCTAACCAGACACCTAAGTACTGTAGGTACAGAGTGGAGGTTCGATTAACCTCTCTGGTACACGCTAGCGTCCCACCTCGACAACAGCCAGTGAAATTGCAGGGCGCCAAATTCAAAACAACAGAATTCCCATAATTACAATTCCTCAAACATACAAGTATTATACACCATTTTAAAGATAAACTTCTTGTAAAACCAACCACAGTGTCCGATTTCAAAAAGGCTTTACTGCGAAAGCACACCATGCGATTATGTTTGGTCAGCACCTAGTCACAGAAAACCATACAGCCATTTTCCAGCCAAGGAGAGGGCTCACAAGTCATAAATAGCGATTAAATTCATCACTAACCTTTGATGATCTTCATCAGATGGCACTCATAGGACTTCATGTTACACAATACATGTATGTTTTGTTCGATAAAGTTCATATTTATATCCAAAAACCTCCTTTTTGTTCATGCGTTTTGTCCAGTAATCCGAATGCTCAAGTCCAGACTAAAAGTTTTTAAAAAGTACAATAAAAGTTAGTAGAAACATACCAAACGATGTTTAAAATCAATCCTCCGGTTGTTTTTGTCATAAATAATCAATAATATTTCAACCGGACCAAAGCTTCGTCAATAGAAAAAGAGAAACAAGAAAGGCGTGTTCCCGATCAGGCGCATGGCTGATGTCTGGAAATTTCCACTGGCCACTGATTGAAAGTGCTGTATCTCCCTCATTTTTCAGAGTAAAAGCCTGAAACAATGTCTAAAGACTGGCCACATGTAGAAGAAGCCATAGAGCTCGTGAACTGGATCCTAAGTTTTTGTATGGTGGATAGGCTTTTAATGGAAAAACAGCCTTTCAAAATAATAGTACTTCCTGGTTGGATTTTCCTCTGATTTTTGCCTGCCATATCAGTTCTGTTATACTCACAGACATTATTTTAACAGTTTTGGAAACTTTAGAGTGTTTTCTATCCAAATATGCATATCCTATCTTCTGGGCCTGAGTAGCAGGCAGTTTAATATTGGCGCGCTTTTCATCCAAAATTCCGAATGCTGCCCCTTACACTAGGGAAGTTAATCGGCATGTCTGATTAATTAGGGCCGATTTAAAATTTACATAACAATCGGTAATCTGCCTTTTTTGATGCCAATTATGGCCGATTACATTGCAATCCACGAGGAGACTGCGTGGCAGGCTGACCACCTAGCTAAAACTTATCTTATTAAAAAAAAAAAAATCTTCACATAATCACTAGTTAACTGCACATGGTTGATGATATTACTAGGTTAACTAGCTTGTTCTGCATTGCATATAATCAATGCGGTGCCTGTTAATTTGTCATCGAATCACAGCCTACTTCAACTTGATGATTTAACAAAAGCACATTAGTGAAAAAAGCACAATCGTTGCAATAATGTACCTAACCATAAACATCAATGCCTTTCTTAAAATCAATACACAAGTATACATTTTTATACCTGCATATGTAATAAAAAGTAATTAATATTAGCAGGCAATATTAACTAGGGATATTGTGTCACTTCTCTTGCGTTCAGTGCAAGCTGAGTCGGGGTATATGCAGCAGTTTGGGCCGCCTGTCTCGTTGCAAACTTTTGAAAGGCCATTTATTCCTAACAAAGACCATAATTAATTTGCCAGAATTTTACGTAATTATGACATAACATTGAAGGTTGTGCAATGTAACAGTAATATTTAGACTTAGGGTTGCCACAATACGGTTCCGTATTTCACTGAAAGAATAAATGTTTCGTTTTCGAAATTAGTGTTTACGGATTTGACCATATTAATGACCAAAGGCTCGTATTTCTGTGTGTTTATTACATTATAATTAAGTATATGATTTTATATTTGATAGAGCAGTCTGAGAGGTGGTAGGCAGCAGCAGGCTTGTAAGCATTCATTCAAACGGCAGCTCTCAGCAATGCTGGGATGCACAGCGCTGTTTATGACTTCAAGCCTATCAACTCCCGAGATTAGGCTGGCAATACTAAAGTGCCGATAAGAACATCCAATAGTCAAAGGTATATGAAATACAAATGGTATAGAGAGAAATAGTCCTATAATTCCAATAATAACTACAACCTAAAACCTCTTAACTGGGAATACTGAAGACTCATGTTAAAAGGAACCACCAGCTTTCATATGTTCTCATGTTCTCATGTTCTGAGCAAGGAACTTAAACGTTAGCTTTTTTACATGGCACATATTGCACTTTTACTTTCTCTCCAACACTGTGTTTTTGCATTATTTAAACCAAATTGAACATGTTTCATTATTTATTTGAGACTAAATTGATTTTATTTAAGTATTATATTTCAAGTTCAAATAAGTGTTCATTGTTCATTCAGTATTGTTGTAATTGTCATTTATTACAAATATATATACAAATCGTCCGATTAATTGGTATCGGCTTTTTTCGGTCCTCTAATCATCGTTATCGGCGTTGAAAAATCATAATCGGTCGACCTCTAGTCCAGAGTAGTGATGCTAGTCGGACGGGAGGGTGTGGGCAGCAATCGGTTGAAGAGCATGCATTTAGCTTTACTAGCATTTAAAAGCAGTTGGAAGTCACGGAAGTAGTGTTGTATGGCATTGAAGCTCATTTGGAGGTTTGTTAACACAGTGTCCAAAGAAGGGCCAGATGTATACAGAATGGTGTCGTCTGCGTAGAGGTGGATCAGAGAATCACCAGCAGCAAGGGTGACATCATTGATATATACAGAGAAAAGAGTCTGCCCGAGAATTGAACCCTGTGGCACCACCATAGAGACTGCCAGAGGTCCGGACAACAGGCCCTCCGATTTAACAC
Source organism: Oncorhynchus nerka (assembly GCF_034236695.1). Taxonomy (NCBI): domain Eukaryota; kingdom Metazoa; phylum Chordata; class Actinopteri; order Salmoniformes; family Salmonidae; genus Oncorhynchus; species Oncorhynchus nerka. The sequence continues at coordinate 75,711,047 of NC_088422.1, forward strand.
ACTGAACTCTATCTGAGAAGTAGTTGGCAAACCAGGCAAGGCAGTCATTTGAGAAGCCAAGGCTATTGAGTCTGCCGATAAGAATGCGGGGATTGATAGAGTCGAAAGCCTTGGCCAGGTCAATGAAGACGGCTGCACAGTACTGTCTATTATCTATGGAGGTTATGATATCGTTTAGTACCTTGAGCATGGCTGAGGTGATCTGTTTGTTAACTTGGCTTTCAAAGATTTTAGAAAGGCAGGGTAGGATGGATATAGGTCTATAACAGTTTGGGTCTAGTGTCTCCCCCTTTGAAGAGGGGGATGACCGCGGCAGCTTTCCAATCTTTGGGGATCTCAGACGATACGAAAGAGAGGTTGAACAGGCTAGTAATAGGGGTTGCAACAATTTTGGCGAATAATTTTAGAAAGAGAGGGTCCAGATTGTCTAGCCCAGCTGATTTGTAGGGATCCATATTTTTCTTTCAGAACATCAACTGTCTGGATTTGGGTGAAGGAGAAGCGGGGGGGACTTGGGCAAGTTTCTGCAGGGGGTGCTGAGATGTTGGCCGGGGTAGAGGTAGCCAGGTGGAAAGCATTGCTAACCTTAGAAAAATGCTTATTGAAATGATTGATTATCGTATATTTATCGGTGGTGACAGTGTTTCCTATCCTCAGTGCAGTGGGCAGCTGGGAGGAGGTGCTCTTATTCTCCATGGACTTTACAGTGTCCCAAAACTTTTTGGAATTAGTGCTACAGGATGCAAATTTCGGTTTGAAAAAGCTAGCCTTTGCTTTCCTAACTGACTGTGTATATTGGTTCCTGACTTCCCTGAAAAGTTGCATATCGCCGGGGCTATTCGATGCTAATGCAGTACGCCACAGGATGTTTTTGTGCTGGTTGGTGTGGTGTGTGTACATATTATGTTAATAATATGATTAACCTCGTGTTCTGACCCTCACATGGTCTGGGGTTGGAGAGGTGTGTATAGTGTAGGTGGGCTCAGTATGTGGTTGTATTTTGTGGAGTTGTAGGTTCTGTATCTATGTAGGTTATGTGGGTTTCAGGCAAAGCGATTGGGCAACAAGTAAAAGAGAATAAAAAAACAGATTGACCCTGAAAAATGTTGAAAACTAGGTGGGGCAAATTTCAGGAGCGCTGTCTCAAAGACGATGTGTGCATGCATGCGTCCATGTAAGTATGTCTGTGTGCGCATGTGTGTGTTCATGAAAGACAGACAGACATCAGACACCAAGAGAGTGAAGGAGGAGAGATGATCAGATTTTGATCGAGGAGGCAGAGCAACAGCGAGATGTGTGGGAGAGAATACAGAATGTGAGATTAAATTCCAGGAACTGCACCTTGGGCCAAGCCTCTGGTCCCTCTCTATCAGATAGCAGCCTTTTAACTGGATTTCCTTCCCTCCCTCGGGGCCCAGCTCCAGTTAGGCAGGGGGTCTCTCTACTCACAGAATATCTCCTGCCTCTCCGCTCAAGATATGCCTTCTCCCCCATCGCTCCCTCCCTTATCGCTCAGTAAAGCCCAGACATATGACATAACATTATCTGAACGTTAGGCTAGCATGATGGCAGCATTGCACGTGAGTTCCAGTGCTGTTTGACTGCCCCCTTGTGGATGAGAAACAAAGCTCCTTGTTCACCTTGGGTGTTCATGTCCCTGAGTGTTTCATCTGTGTGTTCCATGCTGGGAAAGGGTGGGGGTATTGGGATGAGGGTTGTTGAGTGTACAAAGGAAGAATCTCAATTGCATACTCCTCGCGTTCTCTCTCCTTTCTCCTCGCCTCCGTCTCAAAACCCATTGGATGAGAGTGCCAGAGGTCCCTCCCCTCTGACCTTCTCCAATGTGTTTTGAGAAGGAGTCAAGGAGAGAGGACGCGAGGAGTATGCAATTGCGATTCTACCATCGTATAGACTGGATAAATATTAGAGTTCTCTGCTGCTGTTCTCTCCCAGCTCTCTCCAGGCTCAGAAGAGGACACAGAAGGGCCTGTGGTTGAGAAGCTGGGCCGGATTCAGTTCAGTGTGGGCTACAGCTTCCAGGACTCCACCCTGACCGTCAAGATCCTTACGGGCCAGGAGCTCCCCGCCAAGGACTTCTCTGGCACCTCAGACCCCTTTGTCAAACTCTACCTGCTGCCGGACAAGAAGCACAAGCTGGAGACCAAGGTCAAGAGGAAGAACCTCAATCCTCGCTGGAACGAGACCTTCCTGTTTGAAGGTCAGACTGTGAAATCACCCTGCATACGAGGCTGCGTACCTAATGGCGCCCTATTCTGCACTACTTTTGTTCACAGCCCTATGGGCCCCTGTAGTGCACTACATAGGGAATATGATGCCATTTGGGACCCAATGGCAACTACTGCACATTATAAAAAACACACATCTGGTCTTAGAACTATACACATAACTAGACGTATGGCTATTGGTTATCCTGTATAAAGTCTGAAAGAGTACTCCCTAAATCTCTGTCCAGCACATATCAGCCTCTTATCTGTCTGTATATGTATCTGTCTGTTCCCCCCCAGGGTTCCCCTATGAGAAGGTGATCCAGAGGACCCTCTATATGCAGGTGCTGGATTACGATCGTTTCAGCAGGAACGACCCCATCGGGGAGGTGTCCATTCCCCTTAACAAGGTGGACCTGGGCAACCAGCAGACCTACTGGAAGGAGCTGAAGCCCTGCAGCGACGGCAGCGTGAGTAAAGTACACACACAGACTAGGACAGTTGCAGAGGGACAGGGGAGGAGGGGAGATGAGGGGAGGGGTGGAGAGAGGGAACAAGGAGGGATGACTGGGAGACAGAAGGGGGTAGAGGGGATGGAGGGAGAGAGGGTTGGTGAGAGGGAACAAGGAGAAGGAGGGATGACTGGGAGACAGAAGGGGGTAGAGGGGATGGAGGGAGAGAGAGGATTGGTGAGAGGGAACAAGGAGAAGGAGGGATGACTGGGAGACAGAAGGGGGTAGAGGGGATGGAGGGAGAGAGAGGATTGGTGAGAGGGAACAAGGAGGGATGACTGGGAGACAGAAGGGGGTAGAGGGGATGGAGGGAGAGAGGGTTGGTGAGAGGGAACAAGGAGAAGGAGGGATGACTGGGAGACAGAAGGGGGTAGAGGGGATGGAGGGAGAGAGAGGATTGGTGAGAGGGAACAAGGAGAAGGAGGGATGACTGGGAGACAGAAGGGGGTAGAGGGGATGGAGGGAGAGAGGGAACAAGGAGAAGGAGGGATGACTGGGAGACAGAAGGGGGTAGAGGGGATGGAGGGAGAGAGGGAACAAGGAGAAGGAGGGATGACTGGGAGACAGAAGGGGGTAGAGGGGATGGAGGGAGAGAGGGAACAAGGAGAAGGAGGGATGACTGGGAGACAGAATGGGGTAGAGGGGATGGAGGGAGTGAGAGGGAACAAGGAGGGATGACTGGGAGACAGAAGGGGGTAGAGGGGATGGAGGGAGAGAGGGTTAGTAAGAGGGAACAAGGAGGGATGACTGGGAGACAGAAGGGGGTAGAGGAGATGGAGGGAGAGAGGGTTAGTGAGAGGGAACAAGGAGGGATGACTGGGAGACAGAAGGGGGTAGAGGGGATGGAGGGAGAGAGAGGGTTGGTGAGAGGGAACAAGGAGAAGGAGGGATGACTGGGAGACAGAAGGGGGTAGAGGAGATGGAGGGAGTGAGAGGGTTGGTGAGTGGTGATGTCATTGTGTTTTTCAGGGGAGTCGAGGAGACCTGCTGTTGTCACTGTGCTACAACCCTCAAGCCAACACCATCACTGTGACCATCATCAAAGCCCGCAACCTCAAAGCCATGGACATTGGAGGCACCTCCGGTACAGTACATACAATACTCTGTCATCACCTGTTTCCTGTGCTACAGTCTGTCTACCTTAACATGTGTCAATGTGGTTTCAGTATCTCTCCATCCATACGGCATCCAAAATGACACCCTATTCCCTATATGGTGCAATACTTTCTATGAGCCCTGGTCAAAATAAGTGTACTGTATAGGGATTAGGGTGCCATTTGGGATACAACCTCTGTGTTTAAGTGATGTGTCTCCCCCATCAGATCCCTATGTGAAGCTGTGGCTGATGCACAAGGACAAACGTGTGGAGAAGAAGAAGACGGTGACAATGAAGTGCTGTCTGAACCCCGTGTTCAACGAGTCCTTCCCCTTCGACGTCCCCGCCCACGTGCTCCGAGAGACCACCATCATCATCACCGTCATGGACAAGGACAAGCTCAGTCGCAACGACGTCATCGGCAAGGTACCGCCCCCTCGTAACGCCCAGACCACCAGCCACGTACATCACCAGTCCACACTGACCCCTGCTGGCACATACTGAGACACATGCACACGCACACATACATAAACTCATAACACACACACACACACAATGATCCTGCTCTCACACACACTAACACAACGACACATTAACAGTCACTGTCTCAAGATTGCTCTTACATACTGGCACAGTGAGATTGATATCCATTGATTGTGTGGTTTGTTTGTGGCACACAGAAGTACTATCCCATTGATTTTCTGACACACTGTAACCCTCATACAGGCTTCCTTACTATGGATCCAGTGTCTGATAGTGACCCCTCAGTAAACTAAACACGCCTCATCACAAGCGCTGGCCCTTTCACCCACAGTCTAATCACCAGCAGTAAAACACAGCTGCGGCTTGCTTGGGAGCCTTCATCTCTCTGTCTAAACATGTCTCATTCTCACACAAATCTTTCCCCCTGTTTCCCCTACTTTGAAAATTGCTGAGAGTAAAACAGCTGTTTCATCTTAATGAATCTCCTCAGCTCCCGATATGAATTAAGTTCAGATTAGGGTGATTGGCAAGCTTTATGGTAACAGCAGGGACACTCCAGACTTCAGAGAGTTTAGTTTACCTCTCTCTGTTTGAGTAATATCGATCTCTGTGACGTTAGATATCCTGCTTATCCATCTCACCCCCTCGCTCTCTTTCACTCCATCTCTCTCTCCTCCCTTCCTCCCCTTCTCTTCCTCTCTTTCTTCCCACCCTCCCTCTTGCTCTCTCTCTCAGATCTATCTCTCGTGGAAGAGTGGTCCGGCGGAGGTGAAGCACTGGAAGGACATGATGGGTAAACCTCGTAATGCCGTGCAGCAGTGGCATGCCCTCAAGGCCTGATACTGTAGGTCCAGTCACATCCACCCAGACCACCCCAGCCCCCTGCCCTGCCCTCCCACCCTATCGTTATGCACAAGGCTGACTCGCTGCAGAACATGGGTACAAATAGCCACCCAACGCATCCACCCTACGCATCCACCCTCTCCTCCTGCCTGTCCTCTCTCAGATCCCTAATGAACTTCTCCATCCTCTACTCCCCTCTGTTTAACCGGGTCCTTTCTGAGTCTTGTTGCTTTTAAGTCATACCTTCCTCTCAACCATTGTTTTTTCTCCTTGGTCCACCTTTACTTTGGAGCGGTACACTCTGCCAGCCCTAGGGTGAGCCTCAGCCACCAACAAAAACAGGTTCAAATAGACCATATAAGAACCCTGCGTAAGGAGCTGGTGAGGGGCATGTCTTTCAGGAAACATTATATCTGTGACTGTGTGACAGACTGACCGACAAGGAATCCAGTTCCACCATTAATCCTGTGTCTCTCCATCGTTCTCCTGTGGCAGTGAGGGGAGGCTTCTTCTCTCCCTAATCACTGCTCTCTCTGTCGTCAGAAGCGATCTGGTTGGCTGTTCATTTTTTTTGTTGCTTCCCACATTGACCCTTTGGTCCGTTCCCTTCTGCAAACACACAGAGAATATAACAGGAAGGATTGATAGAGAGAGAGAGGCAAACCAATGGAATAGAAGAGGGCTGGACTGTCTGGATGATAATGGAATTAGACAAGACACTGTCACTCCACCCCGTTCATCATCTCTGATCTCTTTCTCTCCCACCACTGTAGTGATTCTTCCCCGGCTGGACCCCCTTGTTGTCTGTGCGTGCTGTGGGTGATGTGCTGTAACTCCAAATGAAGTTCTAGATGAAAAAAGGGGAAAATGACTGATCATTTACACTGGTCCATGGGGGAAATGTAAAAAGACATTCCTATTTTCTGGAGAGAAAAAAAAAGAATAATGACAGAAAAAGAGTAAAGTCATCAATGTTGTGTTTTGTTTTTAAAAAGCCTAAAGAGACCAATCAAAATGTTCTTCCAGAGACAGTAAATAGAAGCAAAAAGACAGCTATTATTCTGTCGTATTCTCTCTGTGTGTGTGTGTGTGTGTGTGTGCGTGTGTGCGTGCGTGCGTGCGTGTGTGTGTGCGTGCGTGCTTGCGTGTCAGCGAAAGTTAGAGTGTGAATGCGAGTGCAAGTGTGTGAAAGTATTGGGCTTGCACTGCTATCAAATGAATAACGACAATATTACTGATAATAATGATGACAATAATAATCATCAGTATTCTACTGGATATGTTTGAAGACTTGGAGAGGTCACAGCAGCTAAGCAGTGACAGAGAGAGAGGGGTACAGTCTGTGGGGTAGTGCCTGCTACCTGGTGTGGAACGGTAAGCAGAGGAGGAACTTGACATGAACCACCAGTCTTCATCTGAGCTGCTTTCTCTCAATTGCATCATCCACTGCAGATAACCATAAATAAATGCCCCTCTCCCAACCGAGTCAGTTTTGTTTCTAATGGAGCACTAAGCCAATTGATCTTGTCCCCATCAAGGTTGGTAACGTTACCTGTTTGTCTCTCTCAGTCATTTTGTGTAATTCTGCCTGTCTGTTGGAACGTGTGTCTGGCAGTTGGTCTGTAAGTCATTTAGTCAACATCTTATTCATTAGTGTGCATGTTACAGAACACATTGTTATAAGAATATTAGTAGATAAATGTTTAGGGTCTTAGTGGAAGGCTGTTGCATTACTGGCCAAACCCCCTCTGCTCTGTCCTGCTCCTGATGTTAGATAGTTGGGTGTTAGTGGGTCTTCAGGACCAGGGCTGTTTCATTACAGACCAAACCCCCTCTGCTCTGTCCTGCTCCTGATGTTAGATAGTTAGGTGTTAGTGGGTCTTCAGGACCAGGGCTGTTTCATTACAGACCAAACCCCCTCTGCTCTGTCCTGCTCCTGATGTTAGATAGTTGGGTGTTAGTGGGTCTTCAGGACCAGGGCTGTTTCATTACAGACCAAACCCCCTCTGCTCTGTCCTGCTCCTGATGTTAGATAGTTGGGTGTTAGTGGGTCTTCAGGACCAGGGCTGTTTCATTACAGACCAACCCCCCTCTGCTCTGTCCTGCTCCTGATGTTAGTTAGTTCGGTGTTAGTGGGTCTTCAGGACCAGGGCTGTTTCATTACAGACCAAACCCCCTCTGCTCTGTCCTGCTCCTGATGTTAGTTAGTTAGGTGTTAGTGGGTCTTCAGGACCAGGGCTGTTTCATTACAGACCAACCCCCCTCTGCTCTGTCCTGCTCCTGATGTTAGATAGTTAGGTGTTAGTGGGTCTTCAGGACCAGGGCTGTTTCATTACAGACCAAACCCCCTCTGCTCTGTCCTGCTCCTGATGTTAGATAGTTAGGTGTTAGTGGGTCTTCAGGACCAGGGCTGTTTCATTACAGACCAACCCCCCTCTGCTCTGTCCTGCTCCTGATGTTAGTTAGGGTATTAGTGGGTCTTCAGGACCACGGCTGTTACGGACCAAACCCCCTCTGTTCTGTCCTGCTTCAGGACCAGGCTGTTCCATTACTGGCCAGACCCCCTCTGCTCTGTCCTGCTCCAGATGTTAGATACTTAGGGTGTTTGTGGGTCTTCAGGACCAGGCTGTTCCATTACTGGCCAGACCCCATCTGCTCTGTCCTGCTTCAGGACCAGGCTGTTCCATTACTGGCCAGACCCCCTCTGCTTTGTACTGCTCCTGATGTCATCCTGGTGTGACCTGTTCCAAGCTTAAGTCTCTCTCTCATCACACAATGGGCTGAATGATAACTACAAGAGTAATAATATCAACTAAACCTATTTTCTGTTTACATTTGACTGTTTATTTGTGTCTACTGAATGTGTGTGTGTGTGTGTTTGCAATGTGTGTATGAGTGTGTCAACATCTGACTGTTTGTGTTTACCGTGTATGTATGTGTGCTTGGTGTTCACTTTTGCCATTTTCATTTTCTTAATATGGAATCTGTTTTTTGGCTGTTTTTATTCTGTATAAAGTAATTTAGATGTTCAGTTAATTATTTATGTTGTCGCTGATCGCTAAGGAGGAGACGCTAATGATTACTGGGATGTTGGAACGTGACAAAGGGCATGTGTCTACTTTCTATTTGTTGGGGTTTTATGGGTTGGTTGGGGAGGGGGCCATAGACATTCGAGAATCTGAGTGAAGAGAGAAACAAAGAGAAGAGAGAGAGGGGAGCTCATTACATCTGACAATACCACATACAGCATATTCTATTCTAGCCCTCTTCTGTTGGGTAGAGGGACCGTTCACTCAGGCCTGTGTGCATCAGGGGCCTTGTGTTCTGGTTTATCATTTAATAGGTGGCTTACAGAACCACAACATGCTGTCCCTCCGCTCTAGGTCTGGCCCAACACGCTGTCCCTCCGCTCTAGGTCTGGCCCAACACGCTGTCCCTCCGCTCTAGGTCTGGCCCAACACGCTGTCCCTCCGCTCTAGGTCTGGCCCAACACGCTGTCCCTCCACTCTAGGTCTTGCCCAACACGCTGTCCCTCCGCTCTACGTCTGGCCCAACACGCTGTCCCTCCGCTCTAGGTCTTGCCCAACACGCTGTCCCTCCGCTCTACGTCTGGCCCAACACGCTGTCCCTCCGCTCTAGGTCTTGCCCAACACGCTGTCCCTCCGCTCTCACGTCTGGCCCAACACGCTGTCCCTCCGCTCTAGGTCTGGCCCAACACGCTGTCCCTCCGCTCTAGGTCTGGCCCAACACGCTGTCCCTCCGCTCTAGGTCTGGTCCAACACGCTCTCCCTCCGCTCTAGGTCTGGCCCAACACGCTCTCCCTCCGCTCTAGGTCTGGCCCAACACGCTCTCGGTCTGGCCCAACACGCTCTCCCTCCGCTCTAGGTCTGGCCCAACACGCTCTCCCTCCGCTCTAGGTCTGGCCCAACACGCTCTCCCTCCGCTCTAGGTCTGGCCCAACACACTCTCCCTCCGCTCTAGGTCTGGCCCAACACGCTGTCCCTCCGCTCTAGGTCTGGCCCAACACGCTGTCCCTCCGCTCTAGGTCTTGCCCAACACGCTGTCCCTCCGCTCTACGTCTGGCCCAACACGCTGTCCCTCCGCTCTAGGTCTTGCTCAACACGCTGTCCCTCCGCTCTACGTCTGGCCCAACACGCTGTCCCTCCGCTCTAGGTCTTGCCCAACACGCTGTCCCTCCGCTCTAGGTCTGGCCCAACACACTGTCCCTCCGCTCTAGGTCTGGCCCAACACGCTGTCCCTCCGCTCTAGGTCTGGTCCAACACGCTCTCCCTCCGCTCTAGGTCTGGCCCAACACGCTCTCCCTCCGCTCTAGGTCTGGCCCAACACGCTCTCCCTCCGCTCTAGGTCTGGCCCAACACGCTCTCCCTCCCCTCTAGGTCTGGCCCAACACGCTCTCCCTCCGCTCTAGGTCTGGCCCAACACGCTCTCCCTCCGCTCTAGGTCTGGCCCAACACGCTCTCCCTCCGCTCTAGGACTGGCCCAACACGCTGTCCCTCCGCTCTAGGTCTGGCCCAACACGGTCTCCCTCCGCTCTAGGTCTGGCCCAACACGCTGTCCCTCCCCTCTAGGTCTGGCCCAACACGCTGTCCCTCCGCTCTAGGTCTGGCCCAACACGCTCTCCCTCCACTCTAGGTCTGGCCCAACACGCTCTCCCTCCCCTCTAGGTCTGGCCCAACACGCTCTCCCTCCGCTCTAGGTCTGGCCCAACACGCTCTCCCTCCCCTCTAGGTCTGGCCCAACACGCTCTCCCTCCGCTCTAGGTCTGGCCCAACACGCTCTCCCTCCGCTCTAGGTCTGGCCCAACACGCTCTCCCTCCGCTCTAGGTCTGGCCCAACACGCTCTCCCTCCGCTCTAGGTCTGGCCCAACACGCTCTCCCTCCCCTCTAGGTCTGGCCCAACACGCTCTCCCTCCGCTCTAGGTCTGGCCCAACACGCTCTCCCTCCCCTCTAGGTCTGGCCCAACACGCTCTCCCTCCGTTCTAGGTCTGGCCCAACATGCTCTCCCTCCCCTCTAGATCTGGCCCAACACGCTCTCCCTCCCCTCTAGGTCTGGCCCAACACGCTCTCCCTCCGCTCTAGGTCTGGCCCAACACGCTCTCCCTCCCCTCTAGGTCTGGCCCAACACGCTCTCCCTCCACTCTAGGTCTGGCCCAACACGCTCTCCCTCCGCTCTAGGTCTGGCCCAACACGCTGTCCCTCCACTCTAGGTCTTGCCCAACACGCTGTCCCTCCGCTCTACGTCTGGCCCAACACGCTGTCCCTCCGCTCTAGGTCTTGCCCAACACGCTGTCCCTCCGCTCTACGTCTGGCCCAACACGCTGTCCCTCCGCTCTAGGTCTTGCCCAACACGCTGTCCCTCCGCTCTACGTCTGGCCCAACACGCTGTCCCTCCGCTCTAGGTCTGGCCCAACACGCTGTCCCTCCGCTCTAGGTCTGGCCCAACACGCTGTCCCTCCGCTCTAGGTCTGGTCCAACACGCTCTCCCTCCGCTCTAGGTCTGGCCCAACACGCTCTCGGTCTGGCCCAACACGCTCTCCCTCCGCTCTAGGTCTGGCCCAACACGCTCTCCCTCCGCTCTAGGTCTGGCCCAACACGCTCTCCCTCCGCTCTAGGTCTGGCCCAACACGCTGTCCCTCCGCTCTAGGTCTGGCCCAACACGCTCTCCCTCCGCTCTAGGTCTGGCCCAACACGCTGTCCCTCCCCTCTAGGTCTGGCCCAACACGCTGTCCCTCCGCTCTAGGTCTGGCCCAACACGCTCTCCCTCCGCTCTAGGTCTGGCCCAACACGCTCTCCCTCCCCTCTAGGTCTGGCCCAACACGCTCTCCCTCCGCTCTAGGTCTGGCCCAACACGCTCTCCCTCCCCTCTAGGTCTGGCCCAACACGCTCTCCCTCCGCTCTAGGTCTGGCCCAACACGCTCTCCCTCCGCTCTAGGTCTGGCCCAACACGCTCTCCCTCCCCTCTAGGTCTGGCCCAACACGCTCTCCCTCCGCTCTAGGTCTGGCCCAACACGCTCTCCGTCCCCTCTAGGTCTGGCCCAACACGCTCTCCCTCCCTCTAGGTCTGGCCCAACACGCTCTCCCTCCGCTCTAGGTCTGGCCCAACACGCTCCTCCCTCCCTCTAGGTCTGGCCCAACACGCTCTCCCTCCCCTCTAGGTCTGGCCCAACACGCTCTCCCTCCGCTCTAGGTCTGGCCCAACACGCTCTCCCTCCCCTCTAGGTCTGGCCCAACACGCTCTCCCTCCGCTCTAGGTCTGGCCCAACACGCTCTCCCTCCCTCTAGGTCTGGCCCAACACGCTCTCCCTCCCCTCTAGGTCTGGCCCAACACGCTCTCCCTCCGCTCTAGGTCTGGCCCAACACGCTCTCCCTCCCTCTAGGTCTGGCCCAACACGCTCTCCCTCCCCTCTAGGTCTGGCCCAACACGCTCTCCCTCCGCTCTAGGTCTGGCCCAACACGCTCTCCCTCCGCTCTAGGTCTGGCCCAACACGCTCTCCCTCCGCTCTAGGTCTGGCCCAACACGCTGTCCCTCCGCTCTAGGTCTGGCCCAACACGCTGTCCCTCCGCTCTAGGTCTGGCCCAACACGCTGTCCCTCCGCTCTAGGTCTTGCCCAACACGCTGTCCCTCCGCTCTACGTCTGGCCCAACACGCTGTCCCTCCGCTCTAGGTCTTGCTCAACACGCTGTCCTTCCGCTCTACGTCTGGCCCAACACGCTCTCCCTCCGCTCTAGGTCTGGCCCAACACGCTCTCCCTCCCCTCTAGGTCTGGCCCAACACGCTCTCCCTCCGCTCTAGGTCTGGCCCAACACGCTCTCCCTCCCCTCTAGGTCTGGCCCAACACGCTCTCCCTCCGCTCTAGGTCTGGCCCAACACGCTCTCCCTCCCCTCTAGGTCTGGCCCAACACGCTCTCCCTCCCCTCTAGGTCTGGCCCAACACGCTCTCCCTCCGCTCTAGGTCTGGCCCAACACGCTCTCCCTCCCCTCTAGGTCTGGCCCAACACGCTCTCCCTCCCCTCTAGGTCTGGCCCAACACGCTCTCCCTCCGCTCTAGGTCTGGCCCAACACGCTCTCCCTCCCCTCTAGGTCTGGCCCAACACGCTCTCCCTCCGCTCTAGGTCTGGCCCAACACGCTCTCCCTCCCCTCTAGGTCTGGCCCAACACGCTCTCCCTCCGCTCTAGGTCTGGCCCAACACGCTCTCCCTCCCCTCTAGGTCTGGCCCAACACGCTCTCCCTCCCCTCTAGGTCTGGCCCAACACGCTCTCCCTCCGCTCTAGGTCTGGCCCAACACGCTCTCCCTCCGCTCTAGGTCTGGCCCAACACGCTCTCCCTCCGCTCTAGGTCTGGCCCAACACGCTGTCCCTCCGCTCTAGGTCTGGCCCAACACGCTGTCCCTCCGCTCTAGGTCTGGCCCAACACGCTGTCCCTCCGCTCTAGGTCTTGCCCAACACGCTGTCCCTCCGCTCTACGTCTGGCCCAACACGCTGTCCCTCCGCTCTAGGTCTTGCTCAACACGCTGTCCTTCCGCTCTACGTCTGGCCCAACACGCTGTCCCTCCGCTCTAGGTCTTGCCCAACACGCTGTCCCTCCGCTCTAGGTCTGGCCCAACACGCTGTCCCTCCGCTCTAGGTCTGGCCCAACACGCTGTCCCTCCGCTCTAGGTCTGGTCCAACACGCTCTCCCTCCGCTCTAGGTCTGGCCCAACACGCTCTCCCTCCGCTCTAGGTCTGACCCAACACGCTCTCCCTCCGCTCTAGGTCTGGCCCAACACGCTCTCCCTCCCCTCTAGGTCTGGCCCAACACGCTCTCCCTCCGCTCTAGGTCTGGCCCAACACGCTCTCCCTCCGCTCTAGGTCTGGCCCAACACGCTCTCCCTCCGCTCTAGGTCTGGCCCAACACGCTGTCCCTCCGCTCTAGGTCTGGCCCAACACGCTCTCCCTCCGCTCTAGGTCTGGCCCAACACGCTGTCCCTCCCCTCTAGGTCTGGCCCAACACGCTGTCCCTCCGCTCTAGGTCTGGCCCAACACGCTCTCCCTCCGCTCTAGGTCTGGCCCAACACGCTCTCCCTCCCCTCTAGGTCTGGCCCAACACGCTCTCCCTCCGCTCTAGGTCTGGCCCAACACGCTCTCCCTCCCCTCTAGGTCTGGCCCAACACGCTCTCCCTCCGCTCTAGGTCTGCCCCAGCACGCTCTCCCTCCGCTCTAGGTCTGGCCCAACACGCTCTCCCTCCGCTCTAGGTCTGGCCCAACACGCTCTCCCTCCCCTCTAGGTCTGGCCCAACACGCTCTCCCTCCGCTCTAGGTCTGGCCCAACACGCTCTCCCTCCCCTCTAGGTCTGGCCCAACACGCTGTCCCTCCGCTCTAGGTCTGGCCCAACACGCTGTCCCTCCGCTCTAGGTCTGGCCCAACACGCTGTCCCTCCGCTCTAGGTCTTGCCCAACACGCTGTCCCTCCGCTCTACGTCTGGCCCAACACGCTGTCCCTCCGCTCTAGGTCTTGCTCAACACGCTGTCCCTCCGCTCTACGTCTGGCCCAACACGCTGTCCCTCCGCTCTAGGTCTTGCCCAACACGCTGTCCCTCCGCTCTAGGTCTGGCCCAACACGCTGTCCCTCCGCTCTAGGTCTGGCCCAACACGCTGTCCCTCCGCTCTAGGTCTGGTCCAACACGCTCTCCCTCCGCTCTAGGTCTGGCCCAACACGCTCTCCCTCCGCTCTAGGTCTGGCCCAACACGCTCTCCCTCCGCTCTAGGTCTGGCCCAACACGCTCTCCCTCCCCTCTAGGTCTGGCCCAACACGCTCTCCCTCCGCTCTAGGTCTGGCCCAACACGCTCTCCCTCCGCTCTAGGTCTGGCCCAACACGCTCTCCCTCCGCTCTAGGTCTGGCCCAACACGCTGTCCCTCCGCTCTAGGTCTGGCCCAACACGCTCTCCCTCCGCTCTAGGTCTGGCCCAACACGCTGTCCCTCCCCTCTAGGTCTGGCCCAACACGCTGTCCCTCCGCTCTAGGTCTGGCCCAACACGCTCTCCCTCCGCTCTAGGTCTGGCCCAACACGCTCTCCCTCCCCTCTAGGTCTGGCCCAACACGCTCTCCCTCCGCTCTAGGTCTGGCCCAACACGCTCTCCCTCCCCTCTAGGTCTGGCCCAACACGCTCTCCCTCCGCTCTAGGTCTGCCCCAACACGCTCTCCCTCCGCTCTAGGTCTGGCCCAACACGCTCTCCCTCCGCTCTAGGTCTGGCCCAACACGCTCTCCCTCCCCTCTAGGTCTGGCCCAACACGCTCTCCCTCCGCTCTAGGTCTGGCCCAACACGCTCTCCCTCCCCTCTAGGTCTGGCCCAACACGCTCTCCCTCCGCTCTAGGTCTGGCCCAACATGCTCTCCCTCCCCTCTAGGTCTGGCCCAACACGCTGTCCCTCCGCTCTAGGTCTGGCCCAACACGCTGTCCCTCCGCTCTAGGTCTTGCCCAACACGCTGTCCCTCCGCTCTACGTCTGGCCCAACACGCTGTCCCTCCGCTCTAGGTCTTGCTCAACACGCTGTCCCTCCGCTCTAGGTCTGGCCCAACACGCTCTCCCTCCGCTCTAGGTCTGGCCCAACACGCTGTCCCTCCCCTCTAGGTCTTGCCCAACACGCTGTCCCTCCGCTCTAGGTCTGGCCCAACACGCTGTCCCTCCGCTCTAGGTCTGGCCCAACACGCTCTCCCTCCACTCTAGGTCTGGCCCAACACGCTCTCCCTCCCCTCTAGGTCTGGCCCAACACGCTCTCCCTCCGCTCTAGGTCTGGCCCAACACGCTCTCCCTCCCCTCTAGGTCTGGCCCAACACGCTCTCCCTCCGCTCTAGGTCTGGCCCAACACGCTCTCCCTCCGCTCTAGGTCTGGCCCAACACGCTCTCCCTCCGCTCTAGGTCTGGCCCAACACGCTCTCCCTCCGCTCTAGGTCTGGCCCAACACGCTCTCCCTCCCCTCTAGGTCTGGCCCAACACGCTCTCCCTCCGCTCTAGGTCTGGCCCAACACGCTCTCCCTCCCCCTCTAGGTCTGGCCCAACACGCTCTCCTCCGCTCTAGGTCTGGCCCAACAGGCTCTCCCTCCCCTCTAGGTCTGGCCCAACACGCTCTCCCTCCCCTCTAGGTCTGGCCCAACACGCTCTCCCTCCGCTCTAGGTCTGGCCCAACACGCTCTCCCTCCCCTCTAGGTCTGGCCCAACACGCTGTCCCTCCACTCTAGGTCTTGCCCAACACGCTGTCCCTCCGCTCACGTCTGGCCCAACACGCTGTCCTCTGCTCTAGGTCTTGCCCAACACGCTGTCCCTCCGCTCTACGTCTGGCCCAACACGCTGTCCCTCTGCTCTAGGTCTTGCCCAACACGCTGTCCCTCCGCTCTACGTCTGGCCCAACACGCTGTCCCTCCGCTCTAGGTCTTGGCCAACACGCTGTCCCTCCGCTCACGTCTGGCCCAACACGCTGTCCCTCCGCTCTAGGTCTGGCCCAACACGCTGTCCCTCCGCTCTAGGTCTGGCCCAACACGCTGTCCCTCCGCTCTAGGTCTGGTCCAACACGCTCTCCCTCCGCTCTAGGTCTGGCCCAACACGCTCTCCCTCCGCTCTAGGTCTGGCCCAACACGCTCTCGGTATGGCCCAACACGCTCTCCCTCCGCTCTAGGTCTGGCCCAACACGCTCTCCCTCCGCTCTAGGTCTGGCCCAACACGCTCTCCCTCCGCTCTAGGTCTGGCCCAACACGCTGTCCCTCCGCTCTAGGTCTGGCCCAACACGCTCTCCCTCCGCTCTAGGTCTGGTCCAACACGCTCTCCCTCCGCTCTAGGTCTGGCCCAACACGCTCTCCCTCCGCTCTAGGTCTGGCCCAACACGCTCTCCCTCCGCTCTAGGTCTGGCCCAACACGCTCTCCCTCCCTCTAGGTCTGGCCCAACACGCTCTCCCTCCCCTCTAGGTCTGGCCCAACACGCTCTCCCTCCGCTCTAGGTCTGGCCCAACACGCTCTCCCTCCGCTCTAGGTCTGGCCCAACACGCTCTCCCTCCGCTCTAGGTCTGGCCCAACACGCTCTCCCTCCCCTCTAGGTCTGGCCCAACACGCTCTCCCTCCGCTCTAGGTCTGGCCCAACACGCTCCCTCCGCTCTAGGTCTGGCCCAACACGCTCTCCCTCCCCTCTAGGTCTGGCCCAACACGCTCTCCCTCCGCTCTAGGTCTGGCCCAACACGCTCTCCCTCCGCTCTAGGTCTGGCCCAACACGCTCTCCCTCCGCTCTAGGTCTGGCCCAACACGCTGTCCCTCCGCTCTAGGTCTGGCCCAACACGCTCTCCCTCCGCTCTAGGTCTGGCCCAACACGCTGTCCCTCCCTCTAGGTCTGGCCCAACACGCTGTCCCTCCGCTCTAGGTCTGGCCCAACACGCTGTCCCTCCGCTCTAGGTCTGGCCCAACACGCTCTCCCTCCGCTCTAGGTCTGGCCCAACACGCTCTCCCTCCCCTCTAGGTCTGGCCCAACACGCTCTCCCTCCGCTCTAGGTCTGGCCCAACACGCTCTCCGTCCCCTCTAGGTCTGGCCCAACACGCTCTCCCTCCGCTCTAGGTCTGGCCCAACACGCTCTCCCTCCGCTCTAGGTCTGGCCCAACACGCTCTCCCTCCGCTCTAGGTCTGGCCCAACACGCTCTCCCTCCGCTCTAGGTCTGGCCCAACACGCTCTCCCTCCGCTCTAGGTCTGGCCCAACACGCTCTCCCTCCGCTCTAGGTCTGGCCCAACACGCTCTCCCTCCCCTCTAGGTCTGGCCCAACACGCTCTCCCTCCGCTCTAGGTCTGGCCCAACACGCTCTCCCTCCCCTCTAGGTCTGGCCCAACACGCTCTCCCTCCGCTCTAGGTCTGGCCCAACAGGCTCTCCCTCCCCTCTAGGTCTGGCCCAACACGCTCTCCCTCCCCTCTAGGTCTGGCCCAACACGCTCTCCCTCCGCTCTAGGTCTGGCCCAACACGCTCTCCCTCCCCTCTAGGTCTGGCCCAACACGCTCTCCCTCCGCTCTAGGTCTGGCCCAACACGCTCTCCCTCCGCTCTAGGTCTGGCCCAACACGCTGTCCCTCCACTCTAGGTCTTGCCCAACACGCTGTCCCTCCGCTCTACGTCTGGCCCAACACGCTGTCCCTCTGCTCTAGGTCTTGCCCAACACGCTGTCCCTCCGCTCTACGTCTGGCCCAACACGCTGTCCCTCCGCTCTAGGTCTTGCCCAACACGCTGTCCCTCCGCTCTACGTCTGGCCCAACACGCTGTCCCTCCGCTCTAGGTCTGGCCCAACACGCTGTCCCTCCGCTCTAGGTCTGGCCCAACACGCTGTCCCTCCGCTCTAGGTCTGGTCCAACACGCTCTCCCTCCGCTCTAGGTCTGGCCCAACACGCTCTCCCTCCGCTCTAGGTCTGGCCCAACACGCTCTCGGTATGGCCCAACACGCTCTCCCTCCGCTCTAGGTCTGGCCCAACACGCTCTCCCTCCGCTCTAGGTCTGGCCCAACACGCTCTCCCTCCGCTCTAGGTCTGGCCCAACACGCTGTCCCTCCGCTCTAGGTCTGGCCCAACACGCTCTCCCTCCGCTCTAGGTCTGGCCCAACACGCTCTCCCTCCGCTCTAGGTCTGGCCCAACACGCTCTCCCTCCGCTCTAGGTCTGGCCCAACACGCTCTCCCTCCGCTCTAGGTCTGGCCCAACACGCTCTCCCTCCCCTCTAGGTCTGGCCCAACACGCTCTCCCTCCCCTCTAGGTCTGGCCCAACACGCTCTCCCTCCGCTCTAGGTCTGGCCCAACACGCTCTCCCTCCGCTCTAGGTCTGGCCCAACACGCTCTCCCTCCGCTCTAGGTCTGGCCCAACACGCTCTCCCTCCCCTCTAGGTCTGGCCCAACAGGCTCTCCCTCCGCTCTAGGTCTGGCCCAACACGCTCTCCCTCCGCTCTAGGTCTGGCCCAACACGCTCTCCCTCCCCTCTAGGTCTGGCCCAACACGCTCTCCCTCCGCTCTAGGTCTGGCCCAACACGCTCTCCCTCCGCTCTAGGTCTGGCCCAACACGCTCTCCCTCCGCTCTAGGTCTGGCCCAACACGCTGTCCCTCCGCTCTAGGTCTGGCCCAACACGCTCTCCCTCCGCTCTAGGTCTGGCCCAACACGCTGTCCCTCCCCTCTAGGTCTGGCCCAACACGCTGTCCCTCCGCTCTAGGTCTGGCCCAACACGCTGTCCCTCCGCTCTAGGTCTGGCCCAACACGCTCTCCCTCCGCTCTAGGTCTGGCCCAACACGCTCTCCCTCCCTCTAGGTCTGGCCCAACACGCTCTCCCTCCGCTCTAGGTCTGGCCCAACACGCTCTCCCCCCCTCTAGGTCTGGCCCAACACGCTCTCCCTCCGCTCTAGGTCTGGCCCAACACGCTCTCCCTCCGCTCTAGGTCTGGCCCAACACGCTCTCCCTCCGCTCTAGGTCTGGCCCAACACGCTCTCCCTCCGCTCTAGGTCTGGCCCAACACGCTCTCCCTCCCCTCTAGGTCTGGCCCAACACGCTCTCCCTCCGCTCTAGGTCTGGCCCAACACGCTCTCCCTCCCCTCTAGGTCTGGCCCAACACGCTCTCCCTCCGCTCTAGGTCTGGCCCAACAGGCTCTCCCTCCCCTCTAGGTCTGGCCCAACACGCTCTCCCTCCCCTCTAGGTCTGGCCCAACACGCTCTCCCTCCGCTCTAGGTCTGGCCCAACACGCTCTCCCTCCCCTCTAGGTCTGGCCCAACACGCTCTCCCTCCGCTCTAGGTCTGGCCCAACACGCTCTCCCTCCGCTCTAGGTCTGGCCCAACACGCTGTCCCTCCACTCTAGGTCTTGCCCAACACGCTGTCCCTCCGCTCTACGTCTGGCCCAACACGCTGTCCCTCTGCTCTAGGTCTTGCCCAACACGCTGTCCCTCCGCTCTACGTCTGGCCCAACACGCTGTCCCTCCGCTCTAGGTCTTGCCCAACACGCTGTCCCTCCGCTCTACGTCTGGCCCAACACGCTGTCCCTCCGCTCTAGGTCTGGCCCAACACGCTGTCCCTCCGCTCTAGGTCTGGCCCAACACGCTGTCCCTCCGCTCTAGGTCTGGTCCAACACGCTCTCCCTCCGCTCTAGGTCTGGCCCAACACGCTCTCCCTCCGCTCTAGGTCTGGCCCAACACGCTCTCGGTATGGCCCAACACGCTCTCCCTCAGCTCTAGGTCTGGCCCAACACGCTCTCCCTCCGCTCTAGGTCTGGCCCAACACGCTCTCCCTCCGCTCTAGGTCTGGCCCAACACGCTGTCCCTCCGCTCTAGGTCTGGCCCAACACACTCTCCCTCCGCTCTAGGTCTGGCCCAACACGCTCTCCCTCCGCTCTAGGTCTGGCCCAACACGCTCTCCCTCCGCTCTAGGTCTGGCCCAACACGCTCTCCCTCCGCTCTAGGTCTGGCCCAACACGCTCTCCCTCCCCTCTAGGTCTGGCCCAACACGCTCTCCCTCCCCTCTAGGTCTGGCCCAACACGCTCTCCCTCCCCTCTAGGTCTGGCCCAACACGCTCTCCCTCCGCTCTAGGTCTGGCCCAACACGCTCTCCCTCCGCTCTAGGTCTGGCCCAACACGCTCTCCCTCCGCTCTAGGTCTGGCCCAACACGCTCTCCCTCCCCTCTAGGTCTGGCCCAACACGCTCTCCCTCCGCTCTAGGTCTGGCCCAACACGCTCTCCCTCCGCTCTAGGTCTGGCCCAACACGCTCTCCCTCCCCTCTAGGTCTGGCCCAACACGCTCTCCCTCCGCTCTAGGTCTGGCCCAACACGCTCTCCCTCCGCTCTAGGTCTGGCCCAACACGCTCTCCCTCCGCTCTAGGTCTGGCCCAACACGCTGTCCCTCCGCTCTAGGTCTGGCCCAACACGCTCTCCCTCCGCTCTAGGTCTGGCCCAACACGCTCTCCCTCCGCTCTAGGTCTGGCCCAACACGCTGTCCCTCCCCTCTAGGTCTGGCCCAACACGCTGTCCCTCCGCTCTAGGTCTGGCCCAACACGCTGTCCCTCCCCTCTAGGTCTGGCCAAACACGCTGTCCCTCCGCTCTAGGTCTGGCCCAACACGCTCTCCCTCCGCTCTAGGTCTGGCCCAACACGCTCTCCCTCCCCTCTAGGTCTGGCCCAACACGCTGTCCCTCCGCTCTAGGTCTGGCCCAACACGCTCTCCCTCCGCTCTAGGTCTGGCCCAACACGCTGTCCCTCCCCTCTAGGTCTGGCCCAACACGCTGTCCCTCCCCTCTAGGTCTGGCCCAACACGCTGTCCCTCCGCTCTAGGTCTGGCCCAACACACTGAGACTAAGACAGGCGAGGTCTCCATACGTCAGTGCTGACGTACTTCAAAACCCCACTGTGACACACATGCTTTTAGGCACAAGGTGCTCTTAAACAACACCCCTCCCCCTCTCCTCCATATGCTCTCACTCCCCAAGTGTCACAGAGAAAAGGTGAGACAGACAATGATCATCACCTCATTTGCATCACTGCAATCTCC
This sequence comes from Oncorhynchus nerka, assembly GCF_034236695.1. NCBI lineage: Eukaryota > Metazoa > Chordata > Actinopteri > Salmoniformes > Salmonidae > Oncorhynchus > Oncorhynchus nerka. The sequence goes on from NC_088422.1 coordinate 75,731,740, forward strand.
AGGCAGAGCAGAACATAGCAGAGCACCTACCTGCTCCTAAAATAACTGGGAACAATCACCTCCCTGCTTCATACTGAGCACACAAGCAAACGATACATCATTATGTATGCAGACGCAGCATTAAATTGAAAAGATCAGCTAGAATAGGAAACACAGATAAAATGGCACGATACAGGTGAAAATTAATTATTTGTTTGACTTGATTTCCCTGAACTGAAAATAGGTCCAGAAGCCAGGTATGGTCCATTTGCCTGAGGCATTGAGCTTGGATTCTTAGTAGAGTCCTTCCTTGGCCCTAGAAAAGCCCAGTAGCAATTCAAAACACAGATCTAAATAAATCTGAAAACTGATCAGTGGTCACTCAGATTGAAATCACCCTAAATGTCTGATTAGGGCTCTCCACACAGATATTGGTGGAGATACGAGGAGGATTGGCCAAAACAGGCCAGGATTTTGTGACATTGTATAAAGGATCAATTCAAATTGTGTATGTAAAACATTTTCATTGGGGATGTTGATATCTGTATGTCCTTGACATCCCTTTGTCCCATCTCTTGCTCTCTTCTGTTCTCTCTTTAGTCACACATCTGTGGGGTGCACAATCTTATATATCAACCATTTATTTTTTTGAAATCTGTACAGTGTATAAATATATAAATGTGTACATAAAAAGAAGAAACTTCTAAAATAGTTTTTGTTGTTTTTCTAAAGCTGATTTACTGTGGTATTTCATAGTGGCTTGTGGCTTTCTCTCCCTATTTGATTTCCATCAGAGGAACTTAGTAAGGTTTCCAACTGTTCTCACTGGATAGTACTAGTTGAAACAGTAGTTCTGTTGCAGTAAAAACACTGTTGTGAAGAGTCAAGTCTGAAACTCACCTGCACATCTGGCCTTCGACTTGAACATCAAATTCAGTTCATAGAGGAATGATATACTGTACATACACTGCTTTTCTGTCAAACCAAGCTGCATTGATTCCTTTAATTAGATGTGGTTTACTTTCATATTTTCACGGCTACAGTGCCTTGCAAAAGGATTCACCCCCTTGGCGTTTTTCCTATTTTGTTGCATTACAACCTGTAATTTAAATTGATTTTTATGTCGATGTCATGTAATGGACATACACAAAATAGTCCAAATTTGTGAAGTGAAAAAAATGACTTGTTTAAAAAAATGATGAAAATTCTAAACGGAAAAGTGGTGTTTGCATATGTATTCACCTGCTTTGCTATGAAGCCCCCAAATAAGATCTGGTGCAACCAATTACCTTCAGAAGTCACATAATTAATTAAATGAAGTCCACCTGTGTGCAATCTCAGTGTCACAATATCTCAGTATATACAGTTGAAGTTGGAAGTTTACATACACTTAGGCTGGAGTCATTAAAACTCGTTTTTCAACCACTCCACAAATTTCTTGTTAACAAACTGTAGTTTTGACAAGTTGGTTAGGACATCTACTTTGTGCATGACACAAGTAATTTTCCCCAACAATTGTTTACAGACAGATTATTTCACTTATAATTCACTGTATCACAATTCGTGGGTCAGAAGTTGACTGTGCCTTTAAACAGCTTGGAAAATTTTAGAAAATGATGTCATGGCTTTAGAAGCTTCTGATTGACATCATTTGAGTCAATTGGAGGTGTACCTGTGGATGCATTTCAAGGCCTACCTTCAAACTCAGTGCCTCTTTGCTTGACATCATGGGAAAATCAAAAGAAATTAGCCAAGACCTCAAAAAAAAATTGTAGACCTCCAAAAGTCTGGTTCATCCTTGGGTGCAATTTCCAAACGCCTGAAGGTACCACGTTCATCTGTAAAAACAATAGTATGCAAGTATAAACACCATGGGACCATGCAGCCGTCATATCACTCAGGACGGAGACGCCTTCTGTCTCCTAGAGATGAATGTACTTTGGTGCGAATAGTGCAAATCATTCCCAGAACAACAGCAAAGGACCTTGTGAAGATGCTGGAGGAAACAGGTACAAAAATATCTATATCCACAGTAAAACGAGTCCTATATCGACATAACCTGAAAGGTCGCTCAGCAAGGAAGAAACCACTGCTCCAAAACCTCCATTAAAAAGCCAGACTACGGTTTGCAACTGCACATGGGGACAAAGATCGTACTTTTTGGAGAAATGTCCTCTGGTCTGATGAAACAAAAATAGAACTGTTTGGCCATAATGACCATCGTTATGTTTGGAGGAAAAAGGGGAGGCTTGCAAGCCGAAGAACACCATCCCAACCGTGAAGTACGGGGGTGGCAGCATCATGTTGTGGGGTTGCTTTGCTGCAGGAGGAACAGGTGCACTTCACAAAATTCACAAAACTTATTGTGGGAAGCTTGTGGAAGTTAAAAAATATAAAGACAATGATACCAAATACTAATTGAGTGTATGTAAACTTCTGACCCACTGGGAATGTGATGAAAGAAATAAAAGCTTAAATAAATCACTCTCTACTATTATTCTGACATTTCACATTCTTAAAATAAATTGGTGATCCTAACTGACCTAAGACAGGGAATTTTTAATAGGATTAAATGTCAGGAATTGTGAAAAACTGAGTTTAAATGTGTTTGGCTAAGGTGTATGTATGTAAACTTCCGACTTCAACTGTATATACACCTGTTCTGAATGGCCCCTGAGTCTGCAACACCACTAAGCAAGCGGCACCATGAAGACCAAGGAGCTCTCCAAACAGGTCAGGGACAAAGTTGTGGAGAAGTACAGATCAGGGTTGGGTTTTAAAAAATATCCGAAACTCTGAACATCCCACAAAGCACCATTAAATCAATTATTAAAAAATTGAAAGAATATGACACCACAACAAACCTGCCAAGAGAGGGCCACCCACCAAAACTCACAGACCAGGCAAGGAGGGCATTAATCAGAGGCAGCAAAGAGACCATAGATAACCCTGAAGGAGCTGCAAAGCTCCAGAGCGGAGATTGGAGTATCTGTCCATAGGACCACTTTAAGCCGTACACTCCACAGAGGTGGCCTTTACGGAAGAGTGGCCAGAAATAAGCCATTGCTTAAAGAAAAAAAATAAGCAAACACATTTGGTGTTCGCCAAAAGTCATGTGGGAGACTCTCCAAACAAATGGAAGAAGGTACTCTGGTCAGTTGAAACTAAAATTGAGCTTTTTGGCGATCAAGGAACATGTTATGTCTGGCACATTTACATTTACATTTAAGTCATTTAGCAGACGCTCTTATCCAGAGCGACTTACAAATTGGTGCGTTCACCTTATGACATCCAGTGGAACAGCCACTTTACAATAGTGCATCTAAATCTTTTAAGGGGGGTGAGAAGGATTACTTTATCCTATCCTAGGTATTCCTTAAAGAGGTGGGGTTTCAGGTGTCTCCGGAAGGTGGTGATTGACTCCGCTGTCCTGGCGTCGTGAGGGAGTTTGTTCCACCATTGGGGGGCCAGAGCAGCGAACAGTTTTGACTGGGCTGAGCGGGAACTGTACTTCCTCAGTGGTAGGGAGGCGAGCAGGCCAGAGGTGGATGAACGCAGTGCCCTTGTTTGGGTGTAGGGCCTGATCAGAGCCTGGAGGTACTGAGGTGCCGTTCCCCTCACAGCTCCGTAGGCCAGCACAATGGTCTTGTAGCGGATGCGAGCTTCAACTGGAAGCCAGTGGAGAGAGCGGAGGAGCGGGGTGACGTGAGAGAGCTTGGGAAGGTTGAACACCAGACGGGCTGCGGCGTTCTGGATGAGTTGTAGGGGTTTAATGGCACAGGCAGGGAGCCCAGCCAACAGCGAGTTGCAGTAATCCAGACGGGAGATGACAAGTGCCTGGATTAGGACCTGCGCCGCTTCCTGTGTGAGGCAGGGTCGTACTCTGCGGATGTTGTAGAGCATGAACCTACAGGAACGGGCCACCGCCTTGATGTTAGTTGAGAACGACAGGGTGTTGTCCAGGATCACGCCAAGGTTCTTAGCGCTCTGGGAGGAGGACACAATGGAGTTGTCAACCGTGATGGCGAGATCATGGAACGGGCAGTCCTTCCCCGGGAGGAAGAGCAGCTCCGTCTTACCGAGGTTCAGCTTGAGGTGGTGATCCGTCATCCACACTGATATGTCTGCCAGACATGCAGAGATGCGATTCGCCACCTGGTCATCAGAAGGGGAAAGGAGAAGATGAATTGTGTGTCGTCTGCATAGCAATGATAGGAGAGACCATGTGAGGTTATGACAGAGCCAAGTGACTTGGTGTATAGCGAGAATAGGAGAGGGCCTAGAACAGAGCCCTGGGGACGCCAGTGGTGAGAGCGCGTGGTGAGGAGACAGATTCTCGCCACGCCACCTGGTAGGAGCGACCTGTCAGGTAGGACGCAATCCAAGCGTGGGCCGCGCCGGAGATGCCCAACTCGGAGAGGGTGGAGAGGAGGATCTGATGGTTCACAGTATCGAAGGCAGCCGATAGGTCTAGAAGGATGAGAGCAGAGGAGAGAGAGTTAGCTTTAGCAGTGCGGAGCGCCTCCGTGATACAGAGAAGAGCAGTCTCAGTTGAATGACTAGTCTTGAAACCTGACTGATTTGGATCAAGAAGGTCATTCTGAGAGAGATAGCGGGAGAGCTGGCCAAGGACGGCACGTTCAAGAGTTTTGGAGAGAAAAGAAAGAAGGGATACTGGTCTGTAGTTGTTGACATCGGAGGGATCGAGTGTAGGTTTTTTCAGAAGGGGTGCAACTCTCGCTCTCTTGAAGACGGAAGGGACGTAGCCAGCGGTCAGGGATGAGTTGATGAGCGAGGTGAGGTAAGGGAGAAGGTCTCCGGAAATGGTCTGGAGAAGAGAGGAGGGGATAGGGTCAAGCGGGCAGGTTGTTGGGCGGCCGGCCGTCACAAGACGCGAGATTTCATCTGGAGAGAGAGGGGAGAAAGAGGTCAGAGCACAGGGTAGGGCAGTGTGAGCAGAACCAGCGGTGTCGTTTGACTTAGCAAACGAGGATCGGATGTCGTCGACCTTCTTTTCAAAATGGTTGACGAAGTCATCTGCAGAGAGGGAGGAGGGAGGGGGAGGGGAGGAGGATTCAGGAGGGAGGAGAAGGTGGCAAAGAGCTTCCTAGGGTTAGAGGCAGATGCTTGGAATTTAGAGTGGTAGAAAGTGGCTTTAGCAGCAGAGACAGAAGAGGAAAATGTAGAGAGGAGGGAGTGAAAGGATGCCAGGTCCGCAGGGAGGCGAGTTTTCCTCCATTTCCGCTCGGCTGCCCGGAGCCCTGTTCTGTGAGCTCGCAATGAGTCGTCGAGCCACGGAGCGGGAGGGGAGGACCGAGCCGGCCTGGAGGATAGGGGACATAGAGAGTCAAAGGATGCAGAAAGGGAGGAGAGGAGGGTTGAGGAGGCAGAATCAGGAGATAGGTTGGAGAAGGTTTGAGCAGAGGGAAGAGATGATAGGATGGAAGAGGAGAGAGTAGCGGGGGAGAGAGAGCGAAGGTTGGGACGGCGCGATACCATCCGAGTAGGTTTTTGGCACAAACCAAAAACCTCCCATCACCCCGAGAATACCATCCCCACAGTGAAGCATGGTGGTGGCAGCATCATGCTATGGGGATGTTTTTCATCGGTAGGGATTGGGAAACTGGTCAGAATTGAATGAATGATGTATGGCACTAAATTCAGGGAAATTCTTGAGGGAAACCTGTTTCAGTCTTCCAGAGATTTGAGACTGGGGCGGAGGTTCACCTTCCAGCAGGACAATGACCCTAAGCGTACTGCTAAAGCAACACTTGAGTGGTTTAAGGGGAAACATTTAAAAGTCTTGGAATGGCCTAGTCAAAGCCCAGACCTTAATCCAATTGAGAATCTGTGGTATGACTTAAAGATTGCTGTAAACTAGCAGGAACCCATCCAACTTGAAGGAGCTGGAGCAGTTTTGCCTTGAAGAATGGACAAAAATCCCAGTGGCTAGATGTGCCAAGCTTATGGAGTCATATCCCAAGAGACTTGCAGCTGTAATTGCTGCAAAAGGTGGCTCTACAAAGTATTGACTTTGGGGGGGTGAATATTTATGCACACTCAAGTTCTTTTTTTCTTTTTCTTGTTTGTTTCGCAAAGAAAACATATTTGGCATCTTCAAAGTGGTAGGCATGTTGTGTAAATAAAATTATAGTAAATAAAATTGGTAGCTAATCTAATGAGTAGCAACATGATAGAGCTAGCTCAGTTTGGACTCCGACCAAAGTAAAGGGACTATACAGGAGTATGTTTTGACAGGCTGTAAAAGGGGTTTCTAAGTGCTGGTTTACACACAGTTGTATTATTTTGTCCTTTTCTCAAGTGTTTAAAACACACCACAACCCACACACATTGCTTCCCACACAGTTCATTCCTTATGCTCACACACTGTAGTTTAAACCAGAACGAACACAAGAACAGAATAGATCTTCAGTCTTTTACAAATCCACTTCCTACATACATCTGCCCTACTCCATCCTTTGGGCTTCTTTTTAATACATTTTATTTTCAATAGTTCATTGCAACTATTTATCTTTGACATATGGTTATTTTTGAGTCAACTACAAAAACCCTGTTAACTCTGAGCATGAAGGAGAGGGGATGTGTGCATGTTCGTGTTAAGTATTCTAAACCGGTGCACAACAGAAGTTTTTCCTGACCACATGACCTTGCAGGAAAATTAGCCCTGAATACAGGTTATTAGTAGTAGAATAGTGAAACTACTACAGTATTTTCTCTCTGTTGTACAGCTCCCTTCCTGCAGGCTTCTCTCAAGTACAGAGAGAATGAGAAGACATGTTGAGGAGAGGGAGAGAGACGGTGAAGAAAGAGAGAGGGGTACAATTTTAATTCCAGGGGAGCAGAGATTGGCGGTAGTGTAGAGCGGAGGATAAAACTGAGAGCTGTCACGACACAGAGACACAGCGCTAGAAGAAGACAGGAACACGTCGGCCTGGAGATGGGGAGAGTGGGCGGCTGTGGGCGACAGACAGATCCACACTCCAAACAAGCTTAACGGGAATGGAAAAACATGAACTGTGCAGCACATGAAAGCCTGATGTGTAGAATTCACAGGTGCAGCGTATCATTTAATAGTGAGAGAACAGGGATAAATTATATTACAGTAATTTAGTAGATGCTCATATCCAGAGCGACTTACAGTAGTGAGTGAATACATTTTGGTAATGGTCCCCCATGGGAATCGAACCCAAACCCTGACGTTGAAAGCGCCATGCTCTAACAACTGAGCCACACGGGACCATTGCCATGTGAGGAAAAGGAAACGGGACCATTGACATGTGAACAAAGGAAAGTGCACATTGAGTTTGTGTTTGATTAAAGTCACACCCACATGATCTAAGTTTACCTCATGCAGTACAGGAAACAATATGTTCAGATACACGTGTACAGACGCTCCTACAGAATGTGCGCTCTGAACATCCACATCAGACAACTGTTTCTCAGCAGGTTTCTAATTCTTTCCAATTAAAACCTAATCAAGACAAACAATTAAGAAGTAAGATGATAAAGAAATCAATTGAAGAAATATGAAGATACAAACTTGACACAGGCCAATACATATTTGACACTAGTGGTGTTGGAAATAATGACACCCAGATGAGTGGCCGAACACAAAGTTATACAGACAGACTGACCGTCAGTCAGGTAAATAGCCGAACACCGGCAGAGACAGATATAAAAAAGGACAGACAGACAGAGGTCAGAAGATGTGTCCAGTCCAAGTCTCTGAAGTGGGACAGACAGCAGCTGACATCACAAACACACACCCAGCATGTCCATGCAGGAGCTGTACGTAAAATGATTTTGTGTGGCAATTTAATCTATGATCAATTGTGTGCAGATCACCACTTTAACGCAGAAGATTTATGCCAAGTGGTTTTATTATTTTACTGCCAAATGAGGAAATAGCCTGGGTACAGACTATTGAAGACTACTGAAGTGCGAATTGTGTTTGTGTTGGTGAGCTGAGACTGTTCCCTCAGGTGCTGGACATCATCTTTTAAATCATAAATGTCTTCTGTAATCGCCTGAGTGTCCAGCACAATGGTTCTGGTGACTTGCGGGTAAAACCAGGCAGAGGGAAGGCTTGTCTCATTTCTGTTCTAATTCTCTGCACACCCCCTAGCCAAAGGGCACCTTATTTCCGTACCCCCTTATTGTTCTTATTTGCCTGACCTTCGGCATAGCAAGGTGCCTGAGAGCTAGGACTGTGCCAAGGGCTAACATATTGTGTGTTGTCTCTTCGTGTGCAGGGCAAATAAAAATAATTCCACTAGCAGACCTCCAGTTGTGGCAGCGTCCTAATTAAAAGTACACAACGCAGAATGAACCACGCTACATGTGCTTCAGGGCAAATACAATCTGCAATTTAAGTACTGATACTACACTGCTCAAAAAAATAAAGGGAACACTTAAACAACACAATGTAGCTCCAAGTCAATCACACTTCTGTGAAATCAAACTGTCCACTTAGGAAGCAACACTGATTGAAAATAAATTTCACATGCTGTTGTGCAAATGGGAATAGACAACAGGTGGAAATTATAGGCATTTAGCAAGACACCCCCAATAAAGGAGTGGTTCTGCAGGTGGTAACCACAGACCACTTCTCAGTTCCTATGCTTCCTAGCTGATGTTTTGGTCACTTTTGAATGCTGGCGGTGCTTTCACTCTAGTGGTATCATGAGACGGAGTCTACAACCCACACAAGTGGCTCAGGTAGTGCAGCTCATCCAGGATGACACATCAATGCGAGCTGTGGCAAGAAGGTTTGCTGTGTCTGTCAGAGTAGTGTCCAGAGCATGGAGGCGCTACCAGGAGACAGGCCAGTACATCAGGAGACGTGGAGGAGGCCGTAGGAGGGCAACAACCCAGCAGCAGGACCGCTACCTCCGCCTTTGTGCAAGGAGGAGCAGGAGGAGCACTGCCAGAGCCCTGCAAAATGACCTCCAGCAGGCCACAAATGTGCATGTGTCTGCTCAAACGGTCAGAAACAGCCTCCATGAGGGTGGTATGAGGGCCTGACATCCACAGGTGGGGGTTGTGCTTACAGCCCAACACCGTGCAGGACGTTTGGCATTTGCCAGAGAACACCAAGATTGGCAAATTCGCCACTGGCGCCCTGTGCTCTTCACAGATGAAAGCAGGTTCACACTGAGCACATGTGACAGACGTGACAGAGTCTGGAGACGCCGTGGAGAACGTTCTGCTGCCTGCAACATCCTCCAGCATGACCGGTTTGGCGGTGGGTCAGTCATGGTGTGGGGTGGCATTTCTTTGGGGGGCCGCACAGCCTTCCATGTCAGAGGTAGCCTGACTGCCATTAGGTACCGAGATGAGATCCTCAGACCCCTTGTGAGACCATATGCTGGTGCGGTTGGCCCTGGGTTTCTCCTAATGCAAGACAATGCTAGACCTCATGTGGCTGGAGTGTGTCAGCAGTTCCTGCAAGAGGAAGGCGTTGATGCTATGGACTGGCCCGCCCGTTCCCCAGACCTAAATCCAATTGAGCACATCTGGGACATCATGTCTCGCTCCATCCATGGATGGATGCATCCTGGGGATGCTTTAGTCCAGGTCTGGGAGGAGATCCCTCAGGAGACCATCCGCCACCTCATCAGGAGCATGCCCAGGCGTTCTAGGGAGGTCATACAGGCACGTGGAGGCCACACTCTACTGAGCCTCATTTTGACTTGTTTTAAGGGCATTACATCAAAGTTGGATCAGCCTGTCGTGTGGTTTTCCACTTTAATTTTGAGTGTCACTCCAAATCCAGACCTCCATGGGTTGATACATTTTTAAAATAATTTGTGTGATTTTGTTGTCAGCACATTAAACTATGTAAAGAAAAAAAGTATTTAATAAGAATATTTCGTTCATTCAGATCTAGGATGTGTTATTTTAGTGTTCCCTTTCTTTTTTGAGCAGTGTATTTGACACTCTGGCACTCACAAACTCCCACTCACCAGCATGCAGCCCTACAAACACACACAGTGCAAACATACACACACACTCGCACAAACATTATGCACAGCAGGTGCACCCATTCACACCTGATACACTTTTCATTATAGCCAGGTCTTCATACGTTTACTCATTCATGGTGAAAGGAGAACCTTGCCTATTAATTTCATGCAGATATCTAGCTACATTATGAATAATCTTAGCCTGAGTAACTGAGCTGAAAGCTAATTACAGACATCAAGGACACAGGGCAACCCACAATAAGCTTAGCTATATTAATTGTTTTGGTGCCTGCATCTCTGCCCTTAAGAGTGAGTATTGAGCTTCATGTTTTTGAATCTGCATTCCCAGTACGTTACGTTAAACCTGTGATTAGCAGTGTGCAGTTGAGGTGCAAAAAGGGAATAAACCCGTAGTTTTGCTTCCCCCTGGTGTCCATGCATTGACACTGTAACCCACATTTGTGCACATTTCAGAGAAATTAGCTTTTTTTGTGCGTAAGGAACATTTCTGGGATCTTTTATTTCAGCTCATGAAACCAACACTTTTACATGTTGCGTTTATATTTTTGTTCAGTATAGTTAACTCACACATCCGTGTACTAGTCATTATTTTAATTTCGTGTTGAAGGTCTTATGAATAAGGCCGGTGATGCATGTAGCTGTAGGAATTATCCTTGTCAAGGAGGTACATTTCTCTGGTAAATTGTGAGATCATTAGCATTCTCTGAGGGTGTTTTCACACTTGGTCCTTTTCAGAAAAAAATGTGTCGCTTACTTTTTAGTGCAGTCTGATTGTCTGAAACCCCCAAAGGAACTCAGACCACTCATAGAGCCCCCGAAGCGAATTTAGACCATTTCGAGAGGTGGTCTGAGTTCGGTTCGCATGAATTCCACGGTCCGGCTCCCTTTTTTAAGGCTATGTGAACATAAAGCTCCCCAGATTCGCTTGTCATTATTCCCGCACCACACACTAGACTGCAGCAACACCGTTTCCCCTGCAATTGCCCCTCGCATTGGTGCCACAAATTAGATAAATTAGGGGGGGGGGGCGTGTGCTATTTAAGGATATTGATTAGCGATTGTCAAGGATGCACAGAAATGCCATAATATGCGTTTAGTTTTTAGTTCAGATTTTTTTTTTTTTGCAATATGTGATCTATAGGCTAAGAGCTTCTTACGCTGTTTATTCGAATGTGGGGTTTGAATAGTGTGAGGAGACGATAGCATAATTTGGTAAAAATCACAACATAGGGTACAAAATCGATTCTAGCTCTTAAAGGGGCAGTGGCCTACAATGGGTGTAAAATGTTCTACAGCATTATCTTATCGGCAGTAATTATTCTGCAATTTATTCTGTTACCAATAATATTTACATGTTAATAGTATCTTCTAATTATTCTGTCTCATTTTTAACTAAATGCAATCTATTAGCTTCCAAAATGTAAGTAGGTATATGGTATATCTAGCTGTCTGATAGCATATTCTGATGGAATGGCTTGTCCTGCACTTTGTAAAAACCCACAGTGCATTGAATGAATGTTGGAAAAAGATATTGGTTCCTTTCTAAACATAGCAATGTGAATGCAAAGAGGACTCAGACAACAAAATAGGTGAAGTGAACTGGCACAGGAGTTAAGTCCTCATTCAAAGGTATGGGCAGTGTGAATACAAAGACAACAGATCTTTTGCTCCTTTTTTTTTTACCCTCAGAGTTCACTTTAAAGACGACTGAGATCAGTTATTTTAAAGAAGATTATAATGTGAAAACACCCTGAGAGGGATGTGTCAGCCAGGCTTCACTGGCTCCCCTTATCCAGGTATTCCAGGTTGGGTGCGTCCAGCCTTTGTTCCTGATCTTTGTTCTTTGTGAACTCCTTCAGTAGGTCCATGATTTCACCTGCGTACACATCAGGTACAGGCTGGGCCTCTGTTGAGAGGAGGGAAAGACAACACATATTCAGTTAAATTCAACTGACATTTCATATCTCATATAGAATGGGCAAGTCAGCAGATCAGCTTGAAAATAAGAACTATTTCTAAACAACAGTATAACTAACTATTATATGGCTTTGCTTGCCCTGGTGTAGATCAGAGTGGATAATCACAGATAAGATAATATCATTATCTCCTCACCTGTTGCCCAGTAGTAGATGTCCCAGTCGTTGCTAGGCTCGTTGATCAGTCTGTCATACTGTCTTAACTGGGGCTCGTTCATTGTATTAAGATATTGTTTGGCAAACAGGCTGAAAGGGGAAAGACTATTTGATTGGCATGTGCAAGTGTATGGTTTTGAAATGTTTCCAAGACTCAGATACACATATTGTAAGTTGCACACTATAATTAAATCATGCCTCTGACCACAAATATGCTGCCTGTCCTTAAACCTGATGGTTTATACATGTTTTATCTATCGTGGGCTCTATCATAGTATGAGCTTTGCTCAGGATTAATTAGAAGACTAAAATCAATACTAAAATATATACAGTATGATTAGTGGTCCACTCACCTGAGCAATATGCAATTCTCCAGCATGCCCCTCTTTCGGCTTTGGAAGAGCAGGCGCCGTCTCTTGATGTCCATGGTCTCACCATCCTTCTCTGTCCAGGGGGGCAGGGGGATCTCAATTATGTCACCCCTAGAGTCATCAGGTGCCTCTCCTTTGTAACCCCGTGTAGTTACTAGTTCTGCCACAGCTGGTCTCCATGACGCCTGGCATACCCCACTTACCAGCTGGACAAGATAAACAACATCATTACCAACAACTGGACTGACTGTACACAACAACATGGAGATGGTTTTAATTATACACATGGTTAGTAGATGTTATTGCGAGTGTAGCATAAGCATTTCGCTACACTCGCAATAACATCTGCTAACTATGTGTATGTGACCAATAAAATGTGATTTCATAGTTTAATTGCTATAAAAGTAGCTTACAATGACTGTCCTGTAGGGTACTCACAAGTCTGACAGGCAAAGATCATAGCGCCCCTAGGCTAATTCAGATGACAGTACGAGTGAAGAGTACCTTTGTCCTTGTGCATAATTTTACCTAGCTAGCTACAACTATGTATGAAATGGACTGCTGTTCTTGCCAGACAGCATACTTCCTTTAGCTGTAAAACATGAGGTTGGTTGCATAACATTATCTGCTGCCCTCCCATGTGGTATGGTTGCACAAGTGTACCTTCATATCCTACACAACTTTACCGTTCAGTTTGAAAAGAGAGAACAGAAAATTACTTTCAAACTCAGTAGTATACTACAGTAGGTTTATGGGCAAACTTGAGTTAGCTTCAGTCAGAATAGACAGTATTTCTAGCCAGCCTTGACATTAGTTATCTAGATAGCAAACCGACAGTAAAAACGTCAATGAGGATACAAGGTTAACTCAGATAGTCCGTGTAGCCTCACGTTTGTATTCAAAATACGACTCACTCTTTTAGCAATGAAAACAGACAGCATTGTGTCTTTCTTCCTTGTAACTGCTGAATCCTGATGTGACTGTTCTTGTTGACTCGAGAGTAACCAGTGTCCTAAAATTATACAAGTCCCTGCTAGCCAAAGACAGTCACATAATTACAAGGGGAGCACAGCAAGAAATGCCCGCTCTAGCTTAGGGAAATAATTGGCGCCATATTGGTAAGGGCAATTATTACTTATTCCAAATTATTATTGAAATGCATGTTAAACAATATGAATTGCATCAACATGTCACACATTTACATTATATATTCACGTATGTAAAAACATATTATTTAGCTGATAGCTAAACATTTTTTTTCGGAACGTCGTAATATCATGCCTGATTCACACCGGAGATATTTGAAAGATGCACTCCTCGATTCCGCTTCTGTTCTGATGTAGCAGCAACAAGCTAGCTGAGTGCTCACCTGAGTTATCAGTTTTTGCATGCAGACTTACATTACAATTATATCACATTTTGAAAGTATAATATTTGTTGACATTTTAATCTGGGTTGGTAATTTATTTGTTTGCCTTTGGTATTCCGTCCACGCCAGTTTCCCTGCAAGGGGAGGGAATGCTAGCTAGCCATTTAGCGAACGTTCGCTACCTAGCTATTTAGTTCAATATTGCGGTGCTAACTGGGTAACGTTAGCCAGCTGGACTAGCAACATCAATAAAACATAGATACCCGGAAAGGTGCAAAACATGCACTTTTAGTTATTTCCTTGCGTTTATTGCCAAGTGTCGATTGCTGAGAGAAAACGTTGCTAACGTAGCCAGAGGCTGCACTGCCAACCCAGGACTCGGGATGGCGGCTAAAGCGGCCGATGGTGGTGGTGCAACTGACCTCATAGACATCTACGACGAGAAGTTCAGTCAAAACAACGGGGAGGTGAGACAGGCCGAGAGCGATTATGATAAGTGCTGTAGACATGAATAGTTGTGAGAAGCTAAAAGTGAATGCAGAAGATTATTGAAGTGGGAACTAAAATAACTTGTTGGATGGGGTTGTTTGATTTTTAGCATGATCAACATGTCAACATCTTAAATGAATGAATGTAAATAGTTACATTTAGAATATATGATAAAAAGTCATACTATTCAATTTCTTAACCTTGATATCAACAATGCTAATGTGGCGGTTAGTGTTCTCTTGTAGTTTGTCTGATTCTTCAGGGATGGTCATTGTGAGTGATAAGCTAGGCATTGAGGGATGGTGTATATCTTCTTTCCATCTTCTCTCTATATAGGATGGAGATTTTGCAACAACGGCAGAGGCAAGTGATCTTTATGATGACGTGCTCACTGGCTCTGTGAGCCGGGAAAGGAAATTCTCAGAGAACGCTATGCCTCTCAACAAGGACCAGCCGACAAAAGAGGAGAGCAAACCAGCAATACTGTACACTTACAGTGGAGTGTGGAACAAGAGACTGGCTGTATATGTGGGCAACTTCTCCTGGGTGAGTCTCCCACCACCACCATTATCTTCAATCCAGTCTGCTAATCTATTAGCCTATGTTCGGTAATGAGATACAGCCACCTAGGCCTATTACCTTTCTGTCCCTATCCTTAATTTTTACCCATCTTCTCCCTCTTTCTCGCCTTTGTCTTCCTTTACCCCTCTCCTCAGTGGACCTCCGACAAAGACCTTATTAACGTGGCGCGCACCTTGGGTGTGAAGGACATTGTGGAGATCAAATTTGCTGAGAACAGAGCTAATGGCCAGTCCAGGGGGTGAGAGTTAGGCCTATCCACTGGGCATCATTCTAATCTAATGTGATCTATTTCTTCACTGTTTATTAACTGGGTGTTTTGTAATTTCATGACTGGGTCTGGCCATGGTGTTCTAGGGAGACCTGGAGACACACCTATTGAGTCAAATTAGTCTTCAAATAAATATGATGCTCCAGTAGCTAAGCTAAATACAGAACTTACAGATAACTACCAATGTTTTATTTATTATCTGTGCATGATCCAGAGCCAAAGTGTTGTCTCCAGACCCTGAAGAACTGGACAGGGCTGCTCTGGTGGTCTTCTGATGGCTAGTTGATTATGTTGTGATGGCCTTTCAAAGCTCTGAAATAGCCTTTCTTTCCAGCTGGTAACATTAAGTATACTAGCTGATATTTGTATTTTACTCTCTATAGATACGCTGAGGTAGTGGTGGCCACAGAAGAGTCATTGCAGAGGTTGCTGGAGACATTGCCAAATTGTCATGTTAATGGGGAAAAGGTGGACTGCCGCTTTGCCACACGCCAGAATCTTGCCGTGTTTGAAGCCCAGGCTAATAAACGTAAGCACACATCTACTTACAGCAAATAAATAGGTGGTCAAGTCTTTCTCGGAAGCGATATCCAATACTGCAATAGAAACAAAAATCAAACTGTCCCTCCTTTTCCATAGGTGTCCCCCAGCGCTCTAACTCAAAGGAGTCGTCAGATACTGGGGATAAAAACACCTCCGTCTCCCCTCCTGTGCTCAACCAGAACCACTCCACTATCCCTCACACTATCCACCCCCAACACATTCACAACAAACCTCCCCCTCTGTCAGTCCCATACTTTAGGCTGCCTCCTCCTCTTTTCCCTCACCTTCCCCCACACATCCCTCCTCCCCCCATGCCCCACCTTTTCCCTCCACCACCTCTACGTCTCCCCAGCCATCCTCCACCCTCCCTGCATCTCAACCCCGCCTTCTTTCCTCCAGCACAACATGACAACTACAGTCAACAACACAACACACAGTACAACCGGCACAGGTGAGCTCATCCACTGTACTTTATATTATGGAATGTTTACCAATTAATACAAAAACATGTCTATCACAAGTTGTATGGATATGTATGATGATGATCAGTAAGGGAGTGTTTCTTTCTCTAGCAGCAGGGACAGTGAAGCGCCCACACCCCAAATGCCAGAGGGAGAGTTTGATGAGCTGATGAACAGAAACAGAGCCATCGCCAGCAGCGCCATCACCAAGGCTGTGTCTGGAGCTACTGCTGGTTAGACTCTCACTGAAAAATGCCTACAGTAGACACTCAAATACAGATTCATGATGATAAATCTAGACTAGAGACCCAAAGACATTGACATGTGCAGTACACAATGCAGATCATGGTCATCTTAAATCCTGCTATTGTAATAAACTCTGTAACCTCGCCTCATGTAGGAGACATGCCCCTGGCCATTGAGACGCTTCTGACTGCCATTGCTGTCATCAAGCAGTCAAGAGTGTATGGGGACGAGCGCTGTCGAGCGCTGGTCACCTCTCTGAAAGACTGCCTCTTTTCCATCGAGAGCAAGTCTTACGGCTCCAGGTCAGTGCTGGAAAAATTGTTCGTACCTCTCATGGACTGTTCTTTCATCACAAATGGAAATTGTAATGTGGCCTCACTCCTAACTTGTTCTCTCTTTGTAGGAAAAGACACCGTTCCCGTGACAGAGAACATCGTTCCCGAGATAGAGAGCGGGACAGGGAAAGAGAGCGGGACAGAGGCAGGGAAAGGGAAGAGTCCTACAGCCAGGAATGGGAGGCTGCAGGAATGTCCCGCCGGCACCGAGAACGCTCCCTAAGTGGGGAGAGAGATGGGAGAGACCGGGAGCGTGTTCGGGAACGAGATAGACATAGGGAGCATCGCGAGCGGCACCGCTAGGTAAGCTCTCTGGCCCTGTCGTATCTCCAACACATCTCCCCTCTAATTCTGTAATCTACGGACTACCACCACTTACTCACATCCTGAAATACACCACCACTTCTAATTGCCAAGCACCAGTTTTTTTTCAGTCTCAACCTTTTGTATTTATGCACTCCTGACAGAACTTTTGTCTGTGATCTTTTCAGGTCATTCTAGGTTGTCTTTGTCCCTGTCAGGCTGAGTAGGAGGGGAGGCAGGACTTTATTTCTGCACCAAGCTGCTTAAAAGTCTGGGTTAATGGATGAACTGATGGTGAGACAAAATGAATGTCCATAGCCCCCCCCAAACCTACTGCCCCCATCTCCACGTTTCCCTGGTATTCAGCAGCCACCAAGCATTTTACCTTCTAATCTTGGCCATCACCAACCCCCTCTTTCACAGTGATACTGTCTTTGTAATTTTATTTTTGATTATGAATTGACCGTTTCAGGGTTGTGGCTACAACTTTTGTTGTTTGACACACCTGCATGCACAAAGCAGAAGTACATGTTTTTTATATGTTGAACTGTGTAGTGTTTTTTTTCCCTCTTCCCCCTTCTTTTGTATCAAATTTGAACTGATTAAAAAAGGCTGTTAAAATGAGTTGGAACAAGTGTTTATTGCAACAAGTGGACAAGGTAGTTTTCATTGCCTGACCCGTGCTGCTTAAAGGGGTTGGCCTACTGTCTTGTTTATTTACGCAATGTAAATTACATGACTTCAATCAATAAGGCTACAGCCACTTGCCATGTTTTTGTCAGAAAGAAGCAGGAATTCAAAGACACCTAGTGAAATGAGCCTTGCCTACCAGGGTTCATTGTTCTCTCAGGATACAGAGTGCATGCGAGAAAGTGAAACTAGGTCACTGAGCCAACACAAAGAAGCCATATTAAAGAACTGACTCCGCTTTACAAAGCACTTATAAGTGAGTAGTATTTATTGATTTATTCAACAAAACAGTTACGATTCAAACAAGGTGTGAAAATAGTCTCTTGGATGTCAATCCATCAGGGTGCACTGCCTCACTGGCAGGCAGCCAGGGCTTGTCCATAAATAAGCCATATGATTCTTGTATGTGGTTGTTGTATCCATCATTTCTCCAGGGGTGCATAATTCAGCAACTTCTCAATGAGGTCTACATGAGCCAGCAGCATCCTCCGACAGCAATACCTCTTCAGACCAAGAGCATCAAGGGCATCACTGACAACCAAACAAATGGGAGACACTGGAGTTTGTAATAGGTTTGTCAGGAGTAGCCTATGTAGCTACTAATGAAATAAGTGAACACTACAATATTTGGAGAAAGGGATTAATTTTAGGGAAATACAATGTAAACAATGACCACAGCAGACATGAGTCTCTCACCCTTCAGTGTATTCAGCTTGAAGGAGGCCAAGGTACGCCTCCCATTTATTCCCAACGATTTTCCCACAGGTGAAGCACCGGACTGGGATAATCATTTTGATCCGATCCGACTGGGGCCCTGAAAACAAATTACGAAAAAATGTATGCACTCTACTGTAAATTGCTCTGAATAAGAGCATCTGCTAAATGACACGTGTTAAAATAAAAATGTAGTTAATGTTAACAACCTAGCCAGCCAACGGCACACGGGTGACTTGAAGAAAAAGGTAGATATCGAAAAATGCATAACTAAACGAAACCGCATAGCCTATCAATTTTGTAGATAACTTTGTTTTACTGACGCTCAGTCTTAGCGCGAACATGTCAACAAGCGTGCTATCTAGCTACACAGTACAAGCTAGCGCACACGTTTTCAAAACCGTTGCATAGAGCTAGCTAATTAACCAAAAAGTGTTAGTACACAACACAGCCATGCTTTATATCATGGCGAAATAGAGACTCGAACAATAAAGTAGTTATTGACTCACTGTAAAGTAAAATATGTTCCGCAGTAACCCTTGCAAACAGACAAGAAAGCACACAGGAAGAACATGTAGCTAGCTAGGCTAACGCGCGTCGCTCCTCCCTCAATACTGGGCCAGTGTTGCCAACTCCTCAGTAAGGAAAGTAGCTATTGGCTGTCCTCGAAGTCGCAAAATTACGTCACCTAATTTGCACAATTGGCAATATGCATGTAATTGTGATGGATGCTGTAGGAGAGAGGGAAAAACGTCGTGGGAGAGACAAAAAGTGAGTAAAAAACACCCTAAATATGTTTAGAACTACAAATGAACTTACTCTGTTGGTTCTTGTTTTGTTTTTTTTAATGTCACAATTTCAACCCTCCTTTATTTTATTTTTTATTTTGGTTTGGTTTGTAACCTTATGGTCTACTTAGCAGCCTACAACAAGTCACACAAAAAAAACAGTCTGTACGTGGAGGGGTGAACATCTCCTGCTCTGACTGCAGCTGGGAAGGACTGCTGTGCTACGACTGGGTGAGTGCTTTGGGACGGGGTCTAGCCCACGGCAGCACCCGCTGCTCGTTGAGAAAAGTGCCGTGAAAGCACGTATCGTTCTTAGTCTCCAATAACACCAGAAAAAGTCGCTAGATTTGTCGCTTGTTGCTTTTTTGAAAATGTGTTGCTAGAGGAGTCTGAATACACGCTAACGACAAAGTCACTAAGTTGGCAACTGACTGGGGCATGTCCATGGGCTGAAACTTTACAGGGGGTTCTAGAAATGTTGTAATTGAATGAGCTGCACCTCATTCATAGCTCCATTTACCTTTAGCATGTTGTTGTTTTCATGGTACACATGAGATTTTCAGAATATATTAGGGGTCTGTTTAGAATACGACTCCCCCCCCCAGTTTTCTATTTTGGACTAGTCCAATACTAGATTCAAATCAGGAAATCCAATTTTATTGGTCACATACACATGGTTACTAGAATACTAGATTCACATCTGGAACTGGCTAATGTATCTCTTTGAGAATTCAGATTTTTAAAACAGCACAATGTTTAGAAACCCTATTGGCCAGCATGATAACATTTAAAATGTCTCCCTTTCATGACCGCTAACATGTGAATGGTGGACATAATACAGCCTAAGCCAGTCAGTCCTATTCATATCAGTGATGATGGCGGAAAGGAAACAATGAGAGGAGTGCTTCAATCTCAACACAATGAACCCTAGCTATTTCTATTGGTGGAGAGTGTAGGACACAACATTATTCACAGCTATCAAAGAGACCCTTTAGTCTATGCAAGAGCGTCCATTGCCTTTAATAAAGGTCAGGTCAAGTCACAAGACAACCATTTGGATTTACACAAGGAGCTTTGGGGGCAGGGGGAGGGAGTGTGCAAGAGGGAAAATATGTTATATAGGGAGCTGGGATATCAAGAAAATATAGGTTTAATCCCCATCATAATCACCAATATCACATCATCATCTGGTTCTCATTCTCCATTTACAATAGTATTACCCATCAACATTTCACCATCATTGCCATTTATTTTAATATCATACAGAATGTGCTAAAATGTGAAGTCCTTCTGGAATTATTGCATTTATACGCTCTTTGAGACCAAGGAAAATAACTGCTAGATTTGATTTCGTACTCTGTGACATGATGACTAGGCTATTTGAACATGTGTTCGCAGAATATGTGTCTGTTCTGTTGCTGTGCTGGAGGTATTGATATTGCATCATGGTACGCTACATGCCAGGGTTCAAGCAAGATGTTTGATTGGGTGTTAAAAATCTCGTAGGCCTCTTATAAAATAAAAAAAACCTGTTTGTATGTTATCAAAAATAGGAGAGCTTCTCTGTAATTAATAGGGAAACAAACAAGGAAACAGTCTCAGTTGATCTACTAAATAAATCCATCTATTTCTCTACTCCCATCAATAATGCATGCTTTCTACTTGAATTCTAGGTTCATCAAACTATCAAAAAATATTACAAAATACACCGTAATGCATGTATTATCATTTCATCATACTTTCAACACTTTCCTGGAGGTTGGAGATGGATGTACTATATTTGTGTATTTGCTGAGCATGACTGGCCAAGCTACCACATACATTGGTACACCACATATTGCATGTAGAATATTTAAATTCTGAATCAAAATTCATACAATGTACAGTACTATTACAGTAGCTGCACAGTCTCTCACACTAACACTCTCTAACATGTATGGTCTTCAAATAAATAGAGGCTACACTATTGCTCCAGAGAAATTGTAGTAAGCTGTTAATAGCAAGCTGTTAATACATTTGACAAATGGACACACCAAGGGATTTCAGTGTTTTAACACACAGGGTTAAAATATAATATATATAATATTTTTGGCAATTTAGTGTATATGCTTTTAGTTTATACTCCATTTGTGTCACCAGGGCAGTAAACACAGGCAGCCAGGCATAACTTTGACTATAATCTTAATGTACATATTGATTTGGGATATAGGGGCAATTTGACTATGAAATGTTATTACCTCAGCATCCGTAGAGACTGAAATGGAAGTGTATTACATACAATTATTTAAGTTACTTCATCTGTCACACTATTATCTGCTATTACTGACATCACACACAGCCTTCCCTAAAACATGCAACTTCCCCTGAATTGATATAACGATATCTCCTGGTCTAAAACCGTTATTCAAAAGGGTTCACATCTAATCTGCAAGGACCAGGTATTTACAGCAAAAGAAATACGAGCATAGAAATAGCACATACTAGGCACCAGGGTTGGGATCAATTCCATTTAAATTGCACTCAGAAATTAAACAAAATTCAAATTCCAAATGTTCTATATTGAAAATGATTCAAGATAATTGGAATTTCAGTGTACTTCCTGAATTGACTAGAATTTAAATGAAATTGACCCCAAACCTGCTAGGCACTCACAATAGTTTGTTTAATATACCTCATACTTCACTTCATATGACCTTTTTCAAATCAAACAATATAAAGTTACTGCATTTCTACTTCTAATTTATGTATTAGTAGACCCAGAAACATCAAAATGTTTATCAGTGCATACTGGATAAATAGGGTGTTCAAGTACTGTATATATGTGTGTGTCCAGTGTAACTGTTGGAGTGCATTTGTATGGTGATTAAAAGCGTGTCGCCCTATAATAAGTAGGTGCAGTTAGAGAGGTGGAGCAAATTCATGCGTGAGTATACTAGCAGGGGCCCAAAAATATATTACTTGAATGTTCACTGATGTTTTTATTCACTACAAGCTAGGTCAGACTGAAATAAACTTAAGAAGCAAAGTGGCTCCCCATCTCTACCAGCTGCATGATAGTCTATGAACCAATCAGCAAGTGACTTGTTAACCCATCAACCAATAGGTTTTTATGATGAGTGGTAGTGATTAATTTCTTCTTGCCAACAACAGTGCCCCCAACAGGATGGCACCAGCAGCGATGATGGCACCACCAATGAGGAAGGGCTTCAGGCTTTCCAGGGAGTCTGTGCTGGCCTCTGCTGCCTCCTCCCCCTCTGGTGCCCCCTCTGGTTCAGCTGAGCCATCCTCCACTGGAGGCTCTTCCACAGGGGCCGCTGGGGGTGGAGGCTCTACTGGAGTGGGGTCGACCTTTTTAGGGGGAGCTGTCTCCTTCTTCTCCGTCTTCTCTGCTTTAGAGGATGCCTTGGGCGCTGGTGCCCCGCTCTTAGCCTTAGCTTCCATAGGATCCAGAAACAGGTGGGGTTGGTCAGAAGTGTCTTTCAGGTCAGCACTGCTTTACTGATGGAAAACAGCAAACCGAGGCAGACAGATAATCACACAGATTAGACTCTATCTGCTCTACTGTCCCTTGGTGTTATTATACAGACAGGGAGCATCAACATACACAGGAAGTATTTTACACCTCCTTATTCACTGCAGAATGAAGCATCATGTCATCATGTTGCTTCATGTCAGTAGAGACAGGGCCATCATGTGACCTTGACAGACAAGATGACATAAACAGAACCATATTATCCCTGCTGTATACATTATCTGGTTTGTTTATTACATCTGTAGAGCAAACTTCCAGTGGAAGCAACACTTTAAATCCAGCATCCTGTCAAGAGCAGACGGAGTAATCACGCTGCTGCAGCTGCTAAAAAAGAGCCCAGTTGAGAGGTGCATGCATGTCTTCTGCACTCACCACACTGTCTGATGTGTGTTAATCCAGTCTCAGCAATAAATATTCTCTGTATATTTATTTATTTCTCTCTCCCTGTCTATCTCTAAAATGGCATGAGTCATACAGTATGTACTGTTAATGGAGGTCAAGATGGAGGAAAGCAGACCGGAATAAGGAGAGGAGAGAGTAATAACATAGTGGAGATACAGAATGATCCAAAGGCAGGAAAATAAGAAAGAGAGAGAGAGGAATTAAAGAAAAAAACAGAGAGATACTAAAACGGATGCATCTGAGGATGCTCGATGCTGGCACAGGATATGAAGATAGGAGTTGCACAGGCTGTGATAATCCCATTGACCAAAATACTGAAATAGCATGAAGGGTGAGGAGGTAGAAATCTGAGAGTACATACCCTCAGGCTATTCTGTTCTCCTCTCCAACAGCTCTGTAACAATGGCCGGAAGGATGGAGGGATGGAATTGCTGCTCAAAAGCTATCAGCCGGAACTCGGTAATGTCCTCAAGACAGAGAGTGAGAGTAAGTAGAGAGATGGAGGGCACAGTGAAAACAGGGAGGGAAAGGAGAAGGACTGGGATGTACCATCTGGGCTGCAAACAGTGGGGGTGTCTATCTTTAGACTGCATTGTGTCTTGGTTCAATTTAATGTATCTCTCTCTGCCTAGCCCTAGAGTATTTTTTTAAAGTAAATTCTTGTAAAATTATTGTAGAAGCCTACTATAATAATTACTACAATAGTAATTCAATTGTATATACTGTACAAATATATAATATAAATATTTGCATACCCAATGCGTGGCATCATGCTGCCTCAAAATGTGTGTATTTGTGAGTCACATTTGTAGAGGGGAAAATGTGCTTGTTTGTGTGTTTCAAATTTGATCTCAAGTGTGTTCCGTAACTGGATTTAGTTGAGTACTTTCTTGCACCACTGTCTGACTTTATCTAAATAAAATATCTCCCTGTGATGCTAAGGGGATGACATCATTCAAATAATACAACCCTAGTTCAGTCAAATACTACAGTATGCCTACATTGTCATTTTTGTAATTTAGCAGACACTCTTATCCAGAGTGACTTAAAGGAGCAATTAGGGTTAAGTGCTCTGCTCAAGGGCACATCAACATATTTTTCATCCAGTCTGCTCTGGGATTCAAACCAGAAAACATTTGGTTAGTGGCTCAACACGCTTAACCGCTAGGATACCTGCCTACCATTGTATTCTACCGACACTGTGATTATTGAGCTGTCGGTAGACCATTCCATTCTTGTGGGCCGGCTAAGGAGTATTGGTGTCTCTGAGGGGTCTTTGGGCTGATTTGCTAGCTACCTCTCTCAAAGAGTGCAGTGTATAAAGTCAAATCTGCTGTCTCAGCCACTGGCTGTCACCAAGGGAGTACCCCAAGGCTCGATCCTAGGCCCACGCTCTTCTCAATATACATCAACAACACAGCTCAGGCAACAGGAAGCGCTCTCATCCATTTAAATGCAGATGATAGTATTTTACTCAGCGGGCCCCTCCCTGGATTTTGTGTTAAATGCTCTACAACAAAGCTTTCTCTACCCTTAACCTTGTTCTGAACACCTCCAAAACAAAGGTCAAGTGGTTTGGTAAGAAGAATGAATGCCCCTCTTCACAGGTGTGATTACTACCTCTGAGGGTTTAGAGCTTGAGGTAGTCATCTCATACAAGCACTTGGGAGTATGGCTAGACAGTGCACTGTCCTTCTCTCAGCACATATCAAAGCTGCAGGCTAAAGTTAAATCTAGACTTTGTTTTTCCTATCGTAATCACTCCTATTTCACCCCAGCTGCCAAAGGAACCCTGATTCAGATGACCATGCTAGATTATGGAGACATCATTTATAGATCTGCAGGTAAGGGTGCTCTCAAGCGTCTAGATGTTCTTTACCATTAGGCCATCAGATTTGCCACCACTGCACTCTATACTCCTCTGTAAACTGGTCATCTCTCTATACCCATCGCAATACCCACTGGTTGATGCTTAGTTATAAAACCCTCTTAGGCCTCGCTGCAACCCTCATCCTCCACATACAACACCTGTTCTGACAACACCTGTTAGCGACTGGAACGAGCTGCAACAAACACTCAAACTGGACAGTTTTTTATCTCAATCTCCTCATTCAAAGACTCAATCATGGACGCTCTTACTGACAGGTGTGGCTGCTTTGTGTGATTTATTGTTGTCGCTACCTTGCAATTTGTGCTGTTTGTCTGTGCCCAATAATGTTTGTATCATGTTTTGTGTTACTACCATGCTGTGTTGTCATGTTGCTGCCTTGCTATGTTGTCTTATAGGTCTCTCTTTATGTAGTGTTGTTGTCTCTTGTTGTGATGTGTGTTTTGTCCTATATTTATATTGTTTTTATTTTTAATCCCAGGCCCCTGTCCCCGCAGGAGGCCTTTTGATAGGCCGTCATTGTAAATAAGAATTTGTTCTTAACTGACTTGCCTCGTTAAATCAAATAAAAAATAAACATTGTTTTCTGGGCCTGGATGCTTTTGTCTTGTTTTTGACAATTCAATTATAACATTTTAAACCATTTCTCACCACTGTAGTAATGCATTAAGGTGGTTACCTCCATGTACTAATAATACTAATATATGGGAGGAAGCAGGATATAGTAGGGTGACTTAGAGTAGGTGGAACATCATGGCAGATGCCTATAGCAACATTCCTGCAATTCCTAAAACACACACAGCAGTAATGTACGACATTAACAAGCATGGCCCAGTCAATACTCAAATAAATGTCAATGCAATGCCAACAGTCAGGTTTTGTGCCTATGTGCCTTGTAGCCTATACTGTAAGATGAGCTTATGCGTTATATACAACAAACTTACAACTCTGAAAATCAGTATCCATTTGGGATATCAAGTAGGCCTATATTCAACAGTGTCGACATTACTAAGAATGAATATTTCAGCCAGCTTATTTCTATTTTAGGGTGATGCCTGACAGTCTGCCATGGACAGATGACCCAAAGCTGTTGAGGTCGCAGCAGACTGATGGCTATGGGGTAGCCTTCCCAAGTTGTGTAGTCTAATAGTGTTAGCCTATTAATGGAAAATGCATTTGGCTAATTATGTGCTTGTAATAATATTTGTTTTGCTGATATTTTAAAGAAAATGTGGTCTGCCCATGTTTTGCATTTAGAGCCAGTCTGAGCGCAGGGCACATCTATTTAATAAAAGTGTAGCTCAGGAAATGACGCGGGTCCACGCCCAAGCTCTACAGTTGGAGATTCCTCGATATTCACAAACCACCAGTCGTGCATTTCACAGTATGCCAGTGGTTTATACAGTGCATACAATCGCCGAAGCCTGCGTGAACGACGCAAATCCAACTGACTCTATTGTAGGGCGATGGATGACGTAAAATTCCTACGTAAATGACGCAGTGGTGATTCGGTGTTTGATCCGCAGCTGCGGAATAGGGAATGGGAATAGAAACGACGTATATTTTCAGGGGTAAAAAATTGTTCTGTCGGCTGGTATTACAACAACCAATTTCTTGGGACCAGCTACTTGAAGTAGTCTGATTGGGTTCGGGAGTTGTCCGGTTGGTTGTCACATGATACAATATAAAAAGATTGTGTAGCGATTTATTTGTTCAACTTCACTCTCTGTCAGTGAGAAACATTGTATGGATGAACCTCCCGGCTCTCCTACATGGCGTGAAGAGACATCGGTCAGCGGATATCCTACATATCGACGACGTGTTGCAATTGATCGATTAATTAAGACCTTGAATTCCAAGGCAGAGTAAATGGAGCGCGTGTCTGCACTGTTTTGACTGTAGGTTAGGGTATGATCCAGCTGCGACCCTTATCTGATTGCCTGGCCCGGATTCCAGTGGAACCTGTCACTTGAAATACCTTGGTTGGATTCATAGGGAGGTACGTGTGTGTTCTGCCAGCCACGGTTCAGCGCAATATTGTCGCTGCGGAGTTTTACAGGGTTTATCCCCGGCAGAGCACTGGTCCAGGTCCGCGTGGAGGAGAGCTCGAGGTGGACAAGAGTATGATGGGAGAACGAACAGAACCGATGCAGTGGGTCTTGGCAAGGCATCGTCACAATACAGGTGAGAAAGAAGCCCAACGGCGGATCAATGTAATGGGATGGGGAGGGGTGTCATACAGTGACAGCGTGAATTTCTTACCTATGTAGACAATAACCTTTTCTAAAATATCAACTGGGGTAGCAATATTACTCAAGCATTTTTTCTTAGCTTTACCTACCTTGGTGATAAGGAAGAGATTAGGCAAATTCGGACATTCGGTTATATGGCTCAACAATTAGTGGCAGGTCCATTATTGATTTAAGGAAGGCTCAACCCACAGATTAGGCCAGATGTATTCAAACCTGTTCTCGACCATGTCTTTAGTCCTTTATTATTGCATCATTGTGGAGTCGTTCTGCAGAATGTCCAGTGTTTTTGCATTGCTCTCAATAACCCTTTAGGACTGGGCGGGCTATGATGCTCATGTGCAGACATGCAGCAGGTGGAGAGAGACTGGATAAAGCACATGTAGTTCAATGGGTGAAGACCGAGCCTTTTATCAGCCTCATAGCTGGGCCTGCAGAGATAAATGCTTGTCATACCAATAGAATGAATGCCCAGTCACAATCACTTTATTTCCATGAGTGCCAATATAGTTTCCCTAGGACTGCCAATATAGCTTCCCTAGGTGCTCTGCATGTTTTCTTGAAGGCTCGAACATGGACAAGTGGATCATGTAAGATATGTGAGTTTGTATTACAGGTGTATGTCTGTGTATCAAGCATGATCTGTTTGCAGTAGTGTAAAAGTGATGATGTTCTGAAAGTTGTTACTACTTGGAGAGAGTTGTTATGACTGTTGTGTAATACTAGAAGACAAAAGCCAGTGGGCAGAGAGATGCAGTGTACATGGATTACGGTCACATTCAAAGTGTCTTCAGTGGATTTGAGACCCAGTTTGCCCCCTAAAGCTGGTTTAAATCCCTGTAGTAATCTTGCATTCAGACTCAGTTTACCCAGGGGCGTGTTCATTATGCTGATTCTGTTGCAAAGCATTTCTTAAACGGAAGCAACTGGAACATAACGGGGCGGGACCTACCTGACGTTGTCCAATAGAAACTCTAGTTTTTTTTTACTGTGTTACAGTTCAAATACTGTAAAGATATAAGTTGATCTTAAATAAATTCATTAGGCCCTAATCTATGGATTTCACATGACTTGGAGTACAGATATGCATCTGTTGGTCACAGATACCTTAAAAAAAAGATAGGAGTGGTGTGGATCAGAAAACCAGTCAGTATCTGGTGTGACCACCGTTTGCCTCATGCAGCTCAACACATCTCCTTCGCATAGAGTTTGTCAGGCTGTCGATTGTGGCCTGTGGAATGATGTCCCACTCTTCAATGGCTGTGTAAATTTGCTGGATATTGGCGGGAACTGGAACACGCTTTCGTACACTTTCATCCAGAGCATCCCAAACATGCTCAATGTGTGACATGTCCGGTTAGTATGCAGGCCACGGAAGAATGGGGACATTTTCAGATTCGAGGAATTGTGTACAGATCCTTGTGACATGGGGCTGAGCATTATCATGCTTAAACATGAGGTGATGGCGGCAGATGAATGGCACGACAATAGGCCTCGTCATGGTATCTCTGTGCATTCAAATTGCCATCGATAAAATGTGATTGTGTTCATTGTCCGTAGCTTATGCCTGCTCATACCATAACCCCACCGCCACCATGAGGCACTCTGTTCACAACGTTGACATCAGAAAATTGATCACCCACATGACGCCATACACGCTCTCTGTCATCTGCCCGGTACAGTTGAAACCAGGATTTGTCTGTGAAAAGCATACTTCTCCATAGTGCCAGTGGCCATTGAAGGTGAGCATTTGCCCACTGAAGTCGGTCACGACGCCAAACTGCAGTCAGGTCAAGACCATGGGGAGGATGACGAGCACTCAGATGAGCTTCCATAAGACAGTTTCTGACATCTTGTGCAGAAACTCTTTGGTTGTGCAAACCCACAGTTACATCAGCTGTCCGGGAGGCTGGTCTCCGACGATCCCGCAGGTGAAGAAGCTGGATGTGGTGGTGGAGTGGTCACACGTGGTCTGCGGTTGTGAGGCTGGTTGGATGTTCTGCCAAATTCTCTAAAACAACGTTGGTAGCGGCTAATGGTAGAGAAATTAACATTAAATTATCTGGCAACAGCTTTGGTGGATATTCCTACAGTCACAACTGCACGTTCCCTCAACTGTGGCATTGTGTTGTGACAAAACTGCACATTTTAGTGGCCTTTTATTGCCCCCAGCACAAGGTACACCTGTGTAATGATCAAGCTGTTTAATCAGCTTCTTGAAATGTCACACCTGTCAGGTGGATGGATTAGCTTGGCAAATTAGAAATACTCACTAACAGGGATGTAAACAAATTTCTGCACCAAAGTTGAGAGAAATAAGCTTTTTGTGCATATGACAAATGTTTGGGATCTTTTAGCGCATGTTGCGTTTTATATTTTTGATCAGTACAGTTGAAAAACGTTCCATTTGGACTAATAATTACGCTGCAGTACTGTGGCTCTGCTGCTTCTCTACCTTAGCAGTGAGAAGAGGACAGGTTTTCTTTACTTTTTCCTTCTCAACCTCTTTCCAAACGTTTATGGAACAAGCTTGATTTCAATACCTGGGATGAGACTGGAGTGTGTATGTGTGAGATGTACATTCATGTTGCACACGCACAGATCTGTTTCCAGTAGAGGTGCTATTGAGATTTTGCTTTGGTCATTTCACAGCAACCACTCCCTAGCCAATAATTCCCATCACAACATACAAGTGTCACATTCTGGACTTCATGACAACAATCTACACGGATTTCTCCAACATAAGATTAAATCTAATATGGGAAAGATCACACTGGTGGTATGGCCATATTATAAATGAAACTGCTTTTCTCAGACAGAAACCTGGTGTCCCTGTTTGACAAACACAACCATTTAAAAGCCTAATAATCCATTAGATCTACAGTAGGGGGCTAAGAGGTTCCTAGCCACAGTACAACAGAATACTGTCCGTTTTGTTTACACCTGCTTCCACTTACTCCCTCCCTGCTGACTCCTCAACCCCCACAGAGTACCTCTCCTCTCCTGACGGTTGTGTCTTTCACAAAGTGTGTCTGAAATGGCACCATATTCTCTATAGAGCCCTACAAACCCTGGTCAAAAGTAGTGCACTATAAAGGGAATAGGGTGCCTCTTTTTGACAGCCTCAATGTGACAAACCACATATAATGTATGTCATTGATGTTTTTTGTATTAAAAGAGGGATAGGTTTTATCTGGAGTACTGTGATGGTCCTGGCATTTTTGGACTACAAAAAGACTGTAAATGATTGACTTGTGAAGTAATTTACCGCTACAGTTTATTAGGAGCTTATCAAGTCACATATGGTCATACATTAGGACCAAACATTTTGTAGAAGAAAATACTATTAAATAAATGTATACAAATACTGAGCTATATTGTATGCAACATTTTTGAGGGAAATTATATTATTTTTTGCAAATGCATTTTCTCAAGAGAAATATATTTAGTTTAACAAGTAATATTTCTTCTAAAAAAGGTGGTCAAAATTATTGCTTCCCCTGTTGTCAATACCTCACCCTGCGAGAATAACAGCATTGAGCCTTTTTGTTTAAATGTTTTGAGATATGAGGACGCATTGGGAGGGATCAGTCTTTTTTTCCTCATCTTTATCAAGGGTGCCAATAATTATGGACCTGACTGAATGCCACATACTGTATTTGTTCTAGTGTGTGGTGGTGAGAGGACACAGGTGTTTGTGGAAGCATAGGGGGGAAACTCCCAGTGCGTTGTGTATTTTGCGAGCCCAGCCTTGCGGTGTGAGGACTGAGGAGGATATTAGGGGTGAAGTGTATTGGTGAGGTGTTCGGGATGAATAGGGGAGAGATTGGGACATTATCGAGAGTCCACAGGGGGATGTTAACCCAGGCTGGCAGAGCAGTGCAGTTGCAGCAGGGCCCTGTCTCTCCCTCCCTCTGTCTCTCGGCTCCCAGCCCTGTACCCGTCTGCTCCAGCCTCCATGTGCAGCTCTCTCCCTTTCTGCCTGGGTCAGTGTCACACTATACACAGAGCTTCTCTCTTGTGAGTTGCTACATACTCATCACACGTTCTCCTCCTCCGTTTCTTCTCCTAGTAGGCCTACTCCTCCATTTTCCTCCTTCACCACTTTTATTACGACATCCTCTTCCATGCACCATCCAGCCTACCTTTAACATGAAATCTCTAGCCTGTCTCTCCCTCTTTTCCTGTCTCATCTATTTGCTTTATCCATCCATCTTTCTCCCTGGACTCACTTCTTCTCACTCTACCCACACGCTCATTGTCTATTCATATTTTAGAAGACATTTGTGACCGCGAAAACAGTGTCATGCGTTTGCACCATTTCCACAGTGAAGAAACCTACATTTTCTAGCTAATCCAGGTTCTGGTTTTGGCTTCATGCCGCTCTTTCCCTTTTTTAGACTGAAAGCCATGTGCCACTCACTCCCACTCTCCCTCTGCCTCTTTCTCTGTCTTTCGCTCACACTCCCGCCCACTCAATCCCTTTCACCTCTCCTCCCTCCACACTCTATTCTGTGACTTTGTGTGATAGTATATGCATTTGGATGTATGTGTGTAAATATGAAGTTCAGATTGTGTAGCCCACTTGTTAGTGTGTACTCATTATGCATTATGTGCAGTGAAGTCTCTGTCTTTTGAGTCTGATAAAAAAACATGAGCTGGCACACCCAGAGAACATTATTTTATGTAGAGGTGCTGACTAACGGAGAATAAACTATAAGATATAAAATAGTCGCACACTCAATATATTAACTCGGCATCCGAAACGTTGGTGATTTACCAAATAAATTACTGGGAGTTTTTATATATATATATTCATTTTGATGTCTGAGCCTGGACAGAGAAAATAGAGCCTTCCTGTTGCATAGAACCGTGTGTTTTCTCCCTGATTTATGAGAAGAAATTGCATTACTGTATTTAAGGATTTATTAGAGGTATTGGATCAAATGTATTATTACAGTTCAATGTCAGTGTTTTCTCTAAATAACTTACTTGAAAGTGTAACAAAAGTCCTCCCATTATGAGGATAATGACACTAAGCCTTTTTCTAAAATGTTTTATGAAATTGAAGTACACTGCCTCCTGAGTGTCATCAAAGTGTCAAAGATCCACCAACATATTTTACAGAATGAGGTATTTTCTGCAAACCCACTTAAAATGTATGCCAAACAAAAACTATTGATTTTAAAGTTTATCAACCCATACAACTCTATGCACAAGGAGTAATTCAACAAATGTACACTGAACATTTTACAAAACCACATTTATTGAAAGAACTAAGCAAAGATGGTAACATCATTTAGGTAAATGGTCACAAACTGAGTGATATTTCTTTTCCAAAAAATGTCTGCTCCAAATTCAAAGATGTCTTCAGAAAGAATGGGGTGTCAGCTGTGACATGACACCTTGAGTTTGAAAAACTCTCAGTACAGCTGTGTTCAATACAATACCAGAAATTAGAGTACTACATTATACTCTAATCTCTACTTTTCTTTACTCTACTGTCCAAACCTGCGACACATAGACGTCTATGATTGGTTCAGATTTGGTCCGGGCTGAACCAAATCTGAACCAATCATGGACATCTATGTTTAGGCCAGATGAAGGTTGGTCCAGACGTCTGTGTTGAAATAAACTCTGCTCCAGACTGGACCAAAAAACTATGACTGTGGACATTGAAATCAAGGCCAGGGTGGACTGACAACTCTGTCCGGTGTCGGTCGGTGCTCAGTGGGTGAAGATGCTGGTTACAGTAAATGGAATGAGAGGGAGGTCATGGGTAGATGTCAGTAAGAGCTGGGAGAGGTGACATGCATACCTCTTTAAGGAATACCTAGGATAGGATAAAGTAATCCTTCTCACCCCCCCCCCCCCCCCCCCTTAAAAGACCTAGATGCACTATTGTAAAGTGGCTGTTCCACTGGATGTCATAAGGTGAAAGCACCAATTTGTAAGTCGCTCTGGATAAGAGCGTCTGCTAAATGACTTAAATGTAAATGAGAGCGAGGTACGTGGTCAGTTGCACAAATGAATGCATTCAACCAAAATGTGTCTTTCACATTTAAGGGTGCAATATGCAGAAATTACTCCTCCATTTTGAACCAGCGACCTTTCTGTTACTGGCCCAACACTCTTAACCGCTAGGCTACCTGCCGGTAGGGGTTGTCCAGAGTTTTCACATTTTTGCTTTGATGACCAGATGACAGAAATAGAAAGAAAACCGTTATCAGCTGAACATAACAGTATGGCAGTGGAAGGGAGGACGGTAGCAACTGTGATTTGTGACTGTTAGGATTTCCCAGTGTAGCCAGTTTAATTGCAGATATTCTGTTACCGATTTGGTAACACAATTTCAGTTTTTAATAACCAAATCATTCATAAACAAAATGTATCATAGTAAAAACACTAGCTAGTTGATAGGTCTCTACCTTCTTACTTCTGTGAACTTTAATTATCCTCCCTTCTCATGTGGGAGAAATATTTGAAAATATCTTAAAGATATGTGGGGTTTTGATAATGGAATTTTAAGGCACAAGGCAATGTTTCTTAAACTACTGAACAAAAATATAAATGTAACAATTTCAAAGATTTTACTGAGTTACAGTTCAGATAAGGATATCAGGCTATTTTAATTAATTAGGCCCTAATCTATGGATTTCACCTGACTGGGAATACAGATATGCATCTGTTAAAAGATCATTTAAAAAATAAAATTTGGGGCATGGATCAGCAAACAAGTACGTATCTGGTGTGACCACCATTTGCCTCATGCAGCGTGACACATCTCCTTAGCATAGAGTTGATCAGGCTGTTGATTGTGGTCTGTGGAATGTTGTCCCACTCCTCTTTACTGACTGCGAAATTGCTGGATATTGGTGGGAAGTTGAACACGCTGTTGTACACATCGATCCAGAGCATCCCAAACATGCTCAATGGGTGACATGTCTGCGTATGCAGGCCATGGAAAAACTGGGATATTTTCAGCTTCCAGGAATTGTGAACAGATCCTTGCGACATGGGGCTGTGCATTGTTATGCGGCGGATGAATGGCACAACGATGGGCCTCAGGATCTCGTCACAGTATCTCTGTGCATTGAAATTGCCATTGATAAAATACAGTTGTGTTCATTGTCCGTAGCTTATGCCCGCCCATACCATAACCCCACCGCCACCATGGGGCACTCTGTTCACAATGTTGACATATGGGTGAGTATACCGCTCTCCCATACCATACACGCGGTCTGCAATCTGCCCGGTACAAGCAACGTGCCAGTGGCCATCAAAGGTGACCATTTGCCCACAGAAGTGAATTAAGACACTGAACTGCAGTCAGGTCAAGACCTGGGGAGGACAACACGCATGCAGATGAGGTTCCCTGTGATGTTTCTGACAGTGTGTGTGTGTACCAGTGTGATGTTGTTCCCCTAGATTATGCCCCAAGTTGCACACAAGGACCAATTCAAATAGGCCAGGTCAAGAGGGGATGATAATAATAATAATTCTGTTTTTTTATTTAATTACAGCTGCATAGCTAATGTTTTTCTTTGGTGTGCAAACACTTTTTCATATCAATATTGTACATGTGACTGTAAAAGTTTTGTATATTTTGGTTTTGCCCATCGTGGGTTATCTGTATTTCCATACCCCCTTATTGTTCTCTTTTGCCTGACCTTCGGCTAGCAAGGTGCCTGAGAGCTAGGACTGTGCCAAGGGTTAACATAATGTGTGTTGTCTCTTCGTGTGCAGGGCAAATAAAAATAATTCCACTAGCAGAACTTCAGTTGTGGCAGCGTCCTAATTAAAAGTACACAACAATGCAGAACGAACCACGCTACATGTGCAGAAATTCTTAAGTTGTGCAGGTGTCCGGGTGGCTGGTCTCTGATGATCCCGCAGGTGAAGAAGCTGGATGTGGAGGTCCTGGGCTGGAGTGTTACACGTGGCCTGCAGTTATGAGGCCGGTTGGACGTCCTGCCAAATTCTCTAAAACAACGTTGGAGGTGGCTTATGGTAAAGAAATGAACATTAAATTCTCTGGCAATGGCTTTGGTGGACATTCCTGTAGTCAGCATGCCAATTGCATGCTCCCTTAACTTGAGACATCTGTGGCATTGTGTTGTATGACAAAACTGCACATTTTAGAGTGGCCTATTATTGTCTCCAGCACAAGGTACACATGTGTAATGATCGAGCTGTTTAATCAGCTTCTTGAAATGCCACACCTGTCAGGTGGATGGATTAGCCTGGCAAATTACAAATGCTTACTAACGGGGATGTAAACATTTCTGCACAAAATATGAGAAATAAACTTTTGTGTGTATGGAACATTTCTAGGATCTTTTATTTCAGCTCATGAAACATGGGACCAACATGTTACACGTGTTTATATTTTTGTTCAGGGTAAATGTGTTTTGTGTTTTTATGATATTCTTTTAAGACTTTTTCTGGTAGATGTTTTCTAAGACTCATTTTTCATATGTTTGACAAGAAATTGACGCCTTTGTTTATCCATTTTTTTTAGGGTAACGTTTACATAAAAAATATATATATTCCTTAATTTCTCAAATATATATATATATATATATATGACTCGTAGTTTTCATTTGACATGCTCCTATGAACTTAACATGTTGGTGCTCATGAGTAATTTTACATGGAAATTACCCATAGCACCGGTTCCAATCCAAATTCCAATGCTGTTTAGCAATCTCCAGGGGCACTGAATAAGGTCAATAACATCAAGAATTTTATCAAGTACCATGACATTTTAACCAAAATCCTGGTTGCCTCTGCCAGGAGACTGAAACATGTGAATCTTCCAGCAAGACATTGACCCCAAGCACACATAAGTCCATAAGTATAGAGGAAGGATATAGAAGGATTCTGTATGGAGGAATGGTCTATGATCAATCCCAATGGTTTCTCCAATCTTATAAAACATTTTAGAAAAAGGCTCAGCGTTGTTATCCTTGGAGGGTGCTGGATTTTTGAAAACCGAAAGATCCAATAATTTTGAGCCCTTTTCTTTACGATTTTTATTTTTTTATTACTTATTCAACAAAATCTCTTTGAGAAATTATATTTTTAGGTCATACAATTGTTTGTATTTTTGAGGCACACAATATAGCTCAGTATTATTTTTATACTGTATTTTTTTTGGCTTGTCTTTATCAAGGGATCCAATAATTCTAGATACCACCATATACACAGTCCCCTCCAAAGGCATTGCAATGAGGTGACAGCTAGCTTTCAGATTAAGTGTCAAAGAATGTCAACCAGCCATACCGACAGAGAGGCTGAAGCATTGGACTGGGGATAATTGGACTGCATTTAAATAACTAATCTACTAATCACACATCAAATTACTTACCAATATACCTCCATCTATCCTACCTCCTCAAATTCATCAGGCCTCAAATGGCTGTGAAATGAAATGTGGGTCCAAGTTGGTGCTGATGGTTTGGAGTGGGTAGGTGTGGGTCATAGAAAATCTCATCATAGTAAAGTAATTGAGGCTATCAGGTAAAAGGCCACCTAGGGTGATAGGCAGTGTGTTTGATAAGAAGTTAACCTGATTTTACCAAGCTTTTTGAAAATGAATTTTCTCTGTTTGATTTAATAGTAGGCCTAGCCTATATGAGAGCAGCCTTTTTCTAACCTCACCTGAAGGAAAGCATTACAAATACCACAATTTAGAGCTTTATGACAGTAATGGGAGTGATAACCTGGATTGTTTATTTTCAAACCAGTTGTATTGCTCTCTGTGTTTGCAGAGATGAGCTAAGGTCCAGAGACCGTCTATTTGCTTTTATGGGCGAACCCTCCTGAGTTGGCCTAAAACGGAGAGAGCGAGGGAGGCAAGATGTTTGCTTACCAAACTTAAACATGAAGCATCACTGTGTGACCCACTTACACTTGACCTGATGCAAATGGCACGTGGAGACTGCCGCAGTTAGACTCTAAATGCTGTATGAGACAGGAACAGTTTTTGGTTTAATGTGCTGCATAAACAAGCTTGGCACAATAAACCTGCTGTAACTAGTATGTGAAATAGGGATCCGGTGTTAAACCTACTGTCAAATGTAGTATAGCTCACTAAACAAATGGCCGTGTAAAATAGTTAATTGTGAACATGACTTTACCCATCTGTATGGGCAACAAAAAAAACAAAAAAACTTTATTTAACAAGGTAGGCTAGGTGAGAGCAAGTTCTCATTTAAAACTGCGACCTGGCCAAGATGAAGCATAGCTGTGCGACCAAGAACAACAACACCTAAACAAACGTACAGTCAATAACAGAAAATAAAAATAGAAAGATCTATGTACAGTGTGTGCAGATGTAGGGAGGTCGGCAGTAAATTGTCCATAGAGGTGAAAATAATTACAATTTAGCATTAATACTGGAGTGATATATGTGCAGATGATGATGTGCATGCAGGTAGAGATACTGGGGTGCAAGAGAATCTGTGGGATGATTTGAAGCGGGCTGTCTATGCTCGGCAACCATCAAACCTAACTGAACTGGAGATGTTTTGCAAGGAGGAATGGTCCAAAATACCTTCATCCAGAATCCAGACACTCATTAGAGGCTATGGGAAGCGTCTAGAGGCTGTTATTTTAGCAAAAGGAGGCTCTACTAAATATTGATGTGATTTTTCTATTGGGGTGCCCAAATTTATGCACCGGTCTAATTTTGTTTTGATGCATATTGCACATTTTCTGTTAATCCAATAAACCTAATTTCACTACTGAAATATTACTGTGTCCATCAGTTATTTGATAGATCAAAATGAGATGTGACAAGAAGGTTTGCTGTGTCTGTCAGCGTCGTGTCCAGAGCATGGAGGCGCTATCAGGAGACAGGCCAGTACATCAGGAGACGTGGAAGAGGCCGTAGGAGGGCAACAACCCAGCAGCAGGACCGCTACCTCCGCCTTTGTGCAAGGAGGAGCACTGCCAGAGCCCTGCGAAATGACCTCCAGCAGGCCACATGTGCATGTGTCTGCTCAAACGGTCAGAAACAGACTCCATGAGGGTGGTATGATGGCCCGACGTCCACAGGTGGGGGTTGTGCTTACAGCCCAACACCGTGCAGGACGTTTGGCATTTGCCAGAGAACACCAAGATTGGCGCCCTGTGCTCTTCACAGATGAAAACCGGTTCACACTGAGCACATGTGACAGTCTGGAGACACCGTGGAGAACGTTCTGCTGCCTGCAACATCTTCCAGCATGACCGGTTTGGCGGTGGGTCAGTCATGGTGTGGGGTGGCATTTCTTTGGGGGGCCGCACAGCCCTCCATGTGCTCGCCAGAGGTAGCCTGACTGCCATTCGGTACCGAGATGAGATCCTCAGACCCCTTGTGAGACCATATGCTGGTGTGGTTGGCCCTGGGTTCCTCCTAATGCAAGACAATGCTAGACTTCATGTGGCTGGAGTGTGTCAGCAGTTCCTGCAAGAGGAAGGCATTGATGCTATGGACTGGCCCGCCCGTTCCCCAGGCCTGAATCCAATTGAGCATATCTGGGACATCATGTCTCACTCCATCAACTAACGCCACGTTGTACCACAGACTGTCCAGGAGTTGGCGGATGCTTTAGTCCAGGTCTGGGAGGAGATCCCTCAGGAGACCATCCACCACCTCATCAGGAGCATGCCCAGGCGTTGTAGGGAGGTCATACAGGCACGTGGAGGCCACACACTACTGAGCCTCATTTTGACTTGTTTTAAGGACATTACATCAAAGTTGGATCAGCCTGTAGTGTGGTTTTCCACTTTAATTTTGAGTGTGACTCCAAATCCAGACCTCCATAGGTTGATAAATTTGATTTCCATTGATCATTTTTGTGA
Source organism: Oncorhynchus nerka (assembly GCF_034236695.1). NCBI lineage: Eukaryota > Metazoa > Chordata > Actinopteri > Salmoniformes > Salmonidae > Oncorhynchus > Oncorhynchus nerka. The sequence goes on from NC_088422.1 coordinate 75,770,938, forward strand.
TTTTGTTTTCAGCACATTCAGCTATGTAAAGAAAAAAGTATTTAATAAGAATTTCATTCATTCAGATCTAGGATGTGTTATTTTAGTGTTCCCTTTATTTTTTTGAGCAGTGTGTAAGTGTATGTGTGTGTGTGTGTGTGTGTGTGTGTATATATATATATATATATATATATATATATTAGTTATGAAATTGTGAAAATGTTAATATTCCACCCATGAGGCCACTAGGTCATTTTAATACAGGAAAGGGTTTTAATAATTGTTTTGAGTGACGTCACTGGACAGACAAAGCATTATGCTGAAGAGGTTCCTCTGGGTGTGCTGTGTGGGGAACAAAACATTTCTCACATGCAGGGACTTGTCATACAAACATTCCACAAAACACATGTTAGTTGGATTCACAGATCCAAATTAGATTCACAGATCCAAATTAGAATAGATTGTAGTAGTGAGAGATTCTATGACTCACATTTGACAGAAAATAGAGAACTGTCTTGCAGAGTGGCCTGAAACCACTTACACAATACTACATTTCCCCAAAGGAACACGATAAAGAAATTAATTTAATGGACTGTCGTTTCTCTTTGCTCATTTGAGCTGTTCTTGCCATAATATGGATTTGGTCTTTTACCAAATAGGGCAATATTCTGTATACCACCCCTACCTTGTCACATCACAACTGATTGGCTCAAACGGCTTAAGAAGGAAAAACATTCCACAAATTAACTTAACAAGGCACACCTGTGAATTGAAATGCATTCCGGGGGGGCTACCTCATGAAACTGGTTGAGAGAATGCTAAGAGTGTGCAAAGCTGTCATCAAGACGAAGGGTGGCTACTTTGAAGAATCTCAAATGTATCAAATATATTTTGATTCGTTTTAACACTTAAAAAAAAATATATACTACATGATTCCATGTGTGAAATGTAATAGTTTTGATATCTTCACTATTCTACAATGTAGAAAATTGTAAAAAATAAAGAGAAACCCTGGAATGAGTAGGTCTGTGCAAACCTTTGACTGGTACTGTATGTTCTCTCTTCAACTGGTTTTGGGACATTTCTAACAGCTTAATATGGTCTCTGCATTTCCAAGCTGAAGGTGCCATCCACATTCCTAAAATGTTCTTCTTTGAGGTCTTTATGACCTGGAAGTCTCTTAGTATCACTTAGCTTTCCTGCCATGTTGTTGATGCTGAGTCTGTTGAATAAAATGGCTCATTATTATATCCCTACAATATTTCTCAATTATTTCTTCATGTTACACCACGAAAGAAAACGCTTTCAAAAGTTTTCCAATTCAACAGAACCCCAGTTCTACCTACCTAAGTGCATTTGATAAATGTTTACCCAGTGTCTTACACATCTGTAGGGTGATGGATGCCCTATGCTAAGCGCATGTGGTGGCCTGTGGGTTTAAGACATACACTGATGAGAATGATTAATATCCTCGTTTTGAAGCTACAGTAGAAAAACCTATTTCAGCAGAGGTCACTGGACGGCGGAACACTGCTTGAGTGGGCTCTGGGGAGGTCACTGCCATATGGGAGGGCTTGGAGTTGGACAGTGGATATTACTGTGAGATGAGCTGGGTGTTGTCAGTATGAGCACTAATGGAGTACAGCCAAACCAAGGAGTATGGATCAGCCTGTGTTGTAGTACTTGGGCTTACAAAACATTTTTTATCATCAAAGGAATTTATCCCAAATGAATTCTACTGTATGGCTGTATTCCATACAGTTTCTATGACCTGGGTATTGTGGATTTGTGTTGACTGGCATACAGTTACATGTGTAGTTCCTAGAATAGCCAGTTGGCAAAGGAAAGCTGTTTACGCCTGCCATTAAAATCCATACTCTTTGTTAGAGGCCCTAAAAGGCAAGCAATGTTAATAGTTAATATGTAACCTATTATACTTTCTGAAAGACGAAGGGACAGTTAGGGGTTTGAGAACAGAAACTGCTTCTCCCTACAATTATATTTTATTTTTATTTCACCTTTATTTTACTAGGCAGTTCAGTTAAGAACAAATTCTTATTTACAATGACGGCCTACACCGGCCAAACCCAGATGACGCTGGGCCAATTGTGCACCGCCCTATGGGACTCCCAATCACGGTCGGTTGTGATACAGCCTGGATTCGAACCAGGGTGTCTAGTGACACCTCTAGCACTGAGATGCAGTGCCTTAGACTGCTGCGCCACCCGGGAGCCTTCTCATCAGTCATCTCCTCCGTCAATACCTGTCCCAGACTTTTCTAAATCTAGGCCTAATCAGATTCAATAAAAACATATGGGCTTATTGGTATGGGAGAGTGTGCTGCTTCACTGATCCTATTAATATAGCCTTTCCAATTAAAGTGGTAGTGTGTTCCACTGGCAAGATTCCCATGGGGACTGCAACCTGTATCTAGGCTATAACACACGGCCTGGAGGAGAGGAGGGTTTGGAGTGATGACGTCACTGTCTCAAGTGGTGGAGGACAGACCTCTTACATTGTGGCACCTGCTATATTTCATTAATCTAATTTTTTGTTTTGGCCTAAATGACAAGGGATTTACTCTTATTCCTTTTTTCCCCTCTTCTCTCATTCCCCTCCTCCTTCCCTCTTCTCTATAATGTGAATCACACCCACAGGAAGCCATGTGGCAGAGCAGTAATGTTGTCCTAACCTGTAGTGAGACCATATAGACCTGTCACACTGTTTTACCCAGCCTTTATTGAAGCATACACTAGACATCGTTGTCTTGAAAATCATGGAATATGTAGTTGCCGACTTTATGCAGTTTTAGGATCCCTGCCCCCACGCTTTATTTAAATTCTCTATAAAAATGAGTCACAAACTTGGTACACTGTTACACTAGGTGTTCCTTACACGGTTTTAACCATCTGCTACCCATGTGTTTTGTGACAGTGGACTTTGCTTCTGTTTTGACCAAATATGCTAACGGCATACCACTATAAGCTAAGGCTAGCCACCTCTCCAGATCCCTCACGCTCTCCCTCTCTTTTACTTCAGTTCAATTTAGGCCTAAGGCACTTTTGACTTGTTTTAGACTGCCCTTTTGGATGAAGGGAAGAATGAAAAGGGGTGTTCACGTTACCAGAGCATATGGTAACAAACAGACCCATTAAAACAAGTCCTCTCTCATTTACCTGGGCCACATTATCCACATAAACTATCTTAGCCATTATCCCACTGTCTCCCTCTCACACTCTCTTTACCTCCATATTTCCATTTCACCTCTCTTTCCATCTGGAGAGTTTCATTGTGAGAAGAAACAGAGCGTACTGATAGTTCTGCTACAGTCTGACTGATGCTGCAGAGCTTTGAGGAAGTCTTGGCTATTGAAAGCTGGTCAGTGGGGAAAGAGGGTCTGGCCTTTTGATCACGCCATGATGTGGACATTGCTTTTTTAAAATTTCTCGTCCTCTCTTGCTTTCTCAGAGGGCAGCGATGCTGGGTACTGTGGGCAGGATTTGTTAAAGCCAAGGGTGTGTGTTAAACCACTATTTTAAGCGCTCTTTTGTTCAAGGTTGTGAAGATTTGTGTCGTAATGTGCTGTTCTTCCTCTCTCCCTCACAGGGCAGTGATGCCTGGTATGGTGATGTTTCGGCGGCGCTGGTCAGTTGGCAGTGATGACCTAGTGCTGCCCGCCCTCTTCCTCTTTCTACTGCACTGCATCTGGTGAGTACTGCGTTTGGATGTTTTTCTCTGTGAGTGTATGTGTCTGTCTGTGGTCCGGAGTCCCCGCACCAAGCTAAAAGTATGAAGCTGTATATGAGATGGAATATTTACCCCCCCAAAATGTTGTCTGAACCATGGATGTGTCATCTGTGGGACCATGCCCCTCTCTCCCCCTCCCAGGCTGGTGGTTCTGTCTGTGGTTCTGTTCGGCCTGCCCTATGGCTCGGACCAGTCCTGCTCGGTCACCCTAGTGGACCATGGCCGGGGGTACCTGGGCATCTTGGTCAGCTGCCTGATCTGTGAGAGCGCTATCATATGGCTCAGTATGAGAGGCAGCATCCTCTACACACAACCCAGAGAAGCTGTGCAATATGTCATCTACATACGACTAGGTAAGACACACCAGCATGTTATCACAGACACACTATATATATATATATGTATGTACAGTGGGGCAAAAAAGTATTTAGTCAGCCACCAATTGTACAAGTTCTCCCACCGAAAAAGATGAGAGGCCTGTAATTTTCATCATAGGTACACTTCAACAATGACAGACAAAATGAGGGGAAAAAATCCAGAAAATCACATTGTAGGATTTTTTAATGAATTTATTTGCAAATTATGGTGGAAAATAAGTATTTGGTCACCTACAAACAAGCAAGATTTCTGGCTCTCACAGACCTGTAACTTCTTCAAGAGACTTCTCTGTCCTCCACTCTTTACCTGTATTAATGGCACCTGTTTGAACTTGTTATCAGTATAAAAGACACCTGTCCACAACCTCAAACAGTCACACTCCAAACTCCACTATGGCCATGACCAAAGAGCTGTCAAAGGACACCAGAAACAAAATTGTAGACCTGCACCAGGCTGGGAAGACTGAATCTGCAATAGGTAAGCAGCTTGGTTTGAAGAAATCAACTGTGGGAGCAATTATTAGGAAATAGAAGACATACAAGACCACTGATAATCTCCCTCGATCTGGGGCTCCACGCAAGATCTCACCCCGTGGGGTCAAAATGATCACAAGAACGGTGAGCAAAAATCCCAGAACCACACGGGGGGACCTAGTGAATGACCTGCAGAGAGCTGGGACCAAAGTAACAAAGCCTACCATCAGTAACACACTACGCCGCCAGGGACTCAAATCCTGCAGTGCCAGACGTGTCGTCCTGCTTAAGCCAGTACATGTCCAGGCCCGTCTGAAGTTTGCTAGAGAGCATTTGGATGATCCAGAAGAAGATTGGGAGAATGTCATATGGTCAGATGAAACCAAAATATAACTTTTTGGTAAAAATTCAACTTGTCGTGTTTGGAGGACAAAGAATGCTGAGTTGCATCCAAAGAACACCATACCTACTGTGAAGCATGGGGGTGGAAACATCATGCTTTGGGGCTGTTTTTCTGCAAAGGGACCAGGATGACTGATCCGTGTAAAGGAAAGAATGAATGGGGCCATGTATTGTGAGATTTTGAGTGAAAACCTCCTTCCATCAGCAAGGGCATTGAAGATGAAACTTGGCTGGGGTTTTCAGCATGACAATGATCCCAAACACACCACCCAGGCAACGAAGGAGTGGCTTCGTAAGAAGCATTTCAAGGTCCTGGTGTGGCCTAGCCAGAAAATCTAGAAAATAGAAAATCTTTGGAGGGAGTTGAAAGTCTGTGATTCCCAGCAACGGCTCCAAAACATCACTGCTCTAGAGGAGATCTGCATGGAGGAATGGGCCAAAATACCAGCAACAGTGTGTGAAAACCTTGTGAAGACTTACAGAAAACGTTTGATCTCTGTCATTGCCAACAAATGGTATATAACAAAGTATTGAGAAACTTTTGTTATTGACCAAATACTTATTATCCACCATAATTTGCAAATAAATTCATAAAAAATCCTACAATGTGATTTTCTGGATTTTTTTTTTCTCATTTTGTCTGTCATAGTTGAAGTGTACCTCTGATTAAAATTACAGGCCTCATCTTTTTAAGTGGGAGAACTTGCACAGTTGGTGGCTGACTAAATACTTTTTGCCCCACTGTATGCATGTCATGCTTAACATAGTGCCTTCGGAAAGTATTCAGACCCCTTGACTTTTCCACATTTTATTATGTTAGTATTTTCCTTAAACTGATTCAATTGTTTTTTTCCCTCATAATGACAAAGCAAAAACAGGTTTTTAGAAATGTTTACTAATTTATTTAAAAAACTCTAAACGGAAATATTACATTTTATTTAAGTTTTCAGACCCTTTACTCAGTACCTTGTTGAAGCACATTTGGCAATGATCATAGCATCAAGTCTTCTTGTGTATGACTCTACAAGCTTGGCACATCTTTATTTCGGGAGTTTCTCCCATTTCCTGCAGATCTCAAGCTATAGGTTGGATGGGGAGCGTTGCTGCACAGCTATTTTCGGCTCTCTTCAGAGAAGTTCGATCGGGTTCAAGTCCGGGCTCTGGCTGGGCCACTCAAGGACATTGAGACTTGTCCCGAATCCACTCCTGCTTTGTCTTGGCTGTGTGCTTAGGGTCGTCGTCCTGTTGGAAGGTGAACCTTCGCCTCAGTCTGAGGTCCTGAGTGCTCTGGAGCAGGTTTTCATCAAGGATCTCTCTGTACTTTGCTCTGTTCGTCTTTGCCTCGATCCTGACTAGTCTCCCAGTCCCTGCCACTGAAAAACATTCCCACAGCATGATGATGCTGCCACCACCATGCTTCACCGTAGGGATGGTGCCAGGTTTCTTCCAGAAGTGACGCTTGGCATTCAGGCGAAAAATCTTACTTCTCATGGTTTGAGAGTCTTTTTAGGTGCCTTTTGGCAAACTCCAAGCGGGCTGTCATGTGCCTTTTACTGAGGAGTGGCTTCTATCTGCCCACTCTACCATAAATGCCTGATTGATGGAGTGCTGCAGAGATGGTTGTCCTTCTGGATGGTTCTCCCATCTCCACAGAGGAGTGAACATTGGGTTCTTAGTCTCCTCCTTGACTAAGGCCCTTCTCCCCCGATTGTTCAGTTTGGCTGGACGGACAGCTCTAGGGAGGGTCTTGGCGGTTCCAAACTTCTGCCATTTAAGAATGATGAAGGCCACTGTTTTTGGACATTCAATGCTGCAGAAATTATTTGATTTTATTCCCCAGATCTGTGCCTTGACACAATCCTGTCTCGGAGCTCATGTCCTTTGACCTCATGTCTTGGTTTTTGCTCTGACATGCACTATGGGACCGTATATAGACAGGTGTGTGCCTTTTCCAAATCATGTCCAATCAATTGATTTTACCACAGGTGGACTCCAATCAAGTTGTAGAAACATCTCAAGGATAATAAATGGAAACAGGATGCAGCTGTGCTCAATTTTGAGTCTCATAGACAATGTTCTGAATACTTATGTAATGTTGGAATCGGCTAAACTTTGAACATTGGGATATTAAATAAATGATAGAGACGAAGCATTGAGTAGAAAGAATCTGTAGCAACCCAGAAAGCTTTGGAATGTGTTTGATGGAGGAGAGGAGAGCGATGTGTTGATATAGGCAAGACAGATAGATATCTGTGAATTAGGTGAAGGAGGGGTTGAGATCAGGAGGTGAGGGGTGAGGTCAGTTCCCCTTAAGGGAGTAATCAGGGTTAGTATCTGGTTACCTTCTTTCTCTTGGGCATAAACTAAGGATGGAGAGAGGGAGTGTCTTAAGTAGGATGTATATAAACTGTGATGTGAGATGTATTGATGTCTGATTACAGCTGTACAGAACCTTTGGGAATGATTCAACTTGGTTAAAGCTTCTCTAGTGTTCGTGAGTTATTTACTCTGAAAAATAAGAAGCTAACAGTAAATAAGGTATTTAGTTTTTTTGCAAAAATGTTGTTACCATTTCTAAACTTGTTTTATGGGGTATTGTGTGTAGATTGCTGAGGATTGATTTCTTTTTTAAATCCATTTTAGAATTAGCCTGTAACTTAACAAAATGTGGAAAAAGTTGAGGGGTCTGAATACTTTCTGAAGTATCCTGTCTAATTTCACAATATTGAGTAATGTTGTTTCTCTTCCCTCCCTGCTTTCTCTCTTTCAGCCATCTTGTTGGTGGAGTTGGTATATGCAGTGGTGGGGATCGCCTGGCTTTTCCAATACTACCAACCGTGCTCTGATGTCACTGCCAAGAACCTTGCTTTGGGTGAGTTAGATGAGGAGTACGAGGGAGCAGCAATCACTAGAGTAAATATGTTGTAGACTAGAGTAATCTTCAAAGAGAACAAGGACGGACTTGTAAAACAAAGTAATGGAGTAGAAATGCCCATGGGCATGTTTAGCTTTTCTTACACCATTGCGTGGTTCGTTATGAAGATCACAATATATCAAAACTATCCCGTCTCCCCCCAGGGATTGTGGTGTGCAATTGGCTGGTGATCTTCAGCGTGTGCTTCACCCTCATGTGTACCTTTGACCCCACGGGACGCACATTTGTCAAACTGAAAGCCACCCGGCGACGCCAACGCAACCTCACCACCTACACCCTCAGGTTGGTACCCTCATCCCTGCATACTACAGTCTGTACATCCTTAGGTTGGTACCCTCTTCCCTGCATACTACCGTCTGTACACCCTTAGGTTGGTACGATCTGCCCTACACACTACCATCTCTAAACCCTCAGGTTGGTACCCTCTGCCCTACACACTACCATCTCTACAGAGTATACCACCTGCACCCTCAGGTTGGTACCCTCTTCCCTACACACTACTACCATCTGCCCTACACACTACTACCCTCTCTGCCCTACTCTGTCCACACCCAGCACAGCACACTAAGCTAACCATCCTGCTGTACCTCCCTTCCCCAGACACCGGCTAGAGGAGGGCCAAGCCAGCAGCTGGAGCAGGAGACTAAAGTTCTTCATGTGCTGCACCCGAGCCCAGGACACACAGTCTGTGAGGGAAATATAATTATTTTTCCTCTATCCATCACCCAACGTCCTGTATGATATAATCTATTCAGTGAGAATCAATGGTTATGGTTGGGATCCATTCTTGTGGTTATTCATGGTTCAACCTCTATCTCTCCTCTCCCGTTAGGATGCGTATTCCGAGGTGGCCAGCCTGTTTGCAGAGTTCTTCAGAGACCTGGACATTGTGCCTAGTGACATCATAGCTGGCCTGGTGCTGCTTCGCCAGAGACAGAGGTCTAACAGAGGTGCCATCCTGGACCAGGTAACAGGGGATGGAGACCAGTGTGGAGAGAGAAAGAGAGAGGGATGGGGGGAAAGGCTACAGGTAAAATGGTAAGAGTTGGAGGGCCTGTTTGTGTTTGACAGTCTTATTAGTGTGTGAAATAGTTGTTTTTCTCCCTCAGGCCAACAATGACATTTTAGCCTTCTTATCTGGAATGCCTGTAACTCGCAACACCAAATACCTGGACCTTAAGAACTCGGTGAGTGTGTGTTTGTGGATTTATATTGAACCTCTAAGGCAGCGGTGTAGCCTCTGTCTCTGTTTTGGATGTATTTTTAACATTGTGTGTGTGTCCCTCAGACGGAGATGGGCATGTACAAGGAGGTGTGTTACTACATGCTGTTTGCCCTGGCAGCGTATGGCTGGCCCATGTACCTGATGAGGAAGCCTGCGTGTGGGCTGTGCCGCCTGGTCAGCTCCTGCCAGTAAGTCTGCCTGCCTCCCTCCCATCCCATGCACTTACACCGGTTTCACATTTCACATTCATCAGTATTGACAAAGTGGTAATCCACTGGGACAATAACACTCTGGTCAGACCCCACTCTCTGACACAGTGGGTAAACAATGGAGCACTGACACACAGCGTGTTCCACTCCACTGTTCAGACAAAACACTGACCCACGCACTAACCACTTGACTAGTGATACAAAGACCTAAATACACTGAATCAAACACGTTTGGGTTTTAGACTCACACACTCAATTTAAGGACCTATTGTAATAATCTCTCTCCATCTCTCCCCTTTCTCTCTCTTCCTCTCCATTTTCTTCTCTCTCTCGTCTCTTTGTCTGTCCTCTCTCTCTCTCCTTCTCTTCTCCTCCTCTCTCAGCTGTACATCAGGGTCTGGCTCTAGGCTGTCCCAGACAGTGACAGTGGAGGAGGATAACTGTTGTGGCTGTAACGTCCTGGCTATCCGCCGCCACTTCCTGGACAGAGAGCTGAAGCAGGTCCACGTTGTCTACACATCCTGGCATGACGCGGTGAGTACCAAATGGAAGGGTGACAGACTTAGAGGTCAGGGGTCAGTCTGGACAATTACCAGGCATGAGTAGAATACAGAAGATACAACATGCAGTGTTAGTAGAAGCAATTTGCAAAGTACAGATGAACAGGTGTATGATTTGTCATATTGTCTGTCAGTCAACAATTTGCTGTATCACTCTCCTTGGAATTGTTTCTCGAAATGACTTCTTGCTGATATATTGCACTTAGTTCCCTCAATAATATATGTAATATAACACCTTGCATGTAATATAACACCTTGCATTGCTCTGTACCAAGGGAAGTAAATCACACTGCCAATGGTCTGGCTGGATAAATACTATCCAAATCACATCCAAAATATTCCACCTGTTAATTATTTTCTGTTTGCAGAGGGACGTTGCCGTAGCGAGAAAACGAGCACTCAAAACACACTGACTGATTTGTAAAGCAGACTTCTCTGTTAACTGGGCCAAGTCTGACTTTCCACCCATTAAACCACACCATGCAGGCTAGCTAGCAGAGGGTCTGGACTCTGCAGACTCTCATCACAGAGGGAGTTAGGCCAGGACACTCCATGATGGAAGTCAACATTATAGTCCTTGGCTGTTTCTTCTGCATGCCTTTGATTGATGTGTGTAACCAAAAGAAATAGATTTAGCTGCTGCCTCTCACTATTCTCTCTCTCCCCTTCATAGGTTTACGAGACACCTTTCTTTGTGGCTGTGGATCATGGGAAAAAGAAAGTTGTCATCAGCATTCGAGGAACCCTGTCCCCCAAAGTAAGACAGTGACAAACTAATGACTCACAAGTGACTGACCAGAGAGTCCTCAAACTGCCATGGTTGTGTCCCAAATGGCAACCTATTCCCTACACTTTTGACAAGAGCTTCTGGTCGAAAGTTGTGCATGTAGTGTTTAAAAAGAGAGAGAGGGTGATGGCACCTCCCAAAAAGACTGCAACAACCTACACAGTCCACTATATAGGCCAAAAGGTGCTATTTGGGATGCAGACGATGACTCACAAGTGAATGACCAGATAGTCACAAGTCCAAATCAGTCAATCATGGAGCACAATACAATGTTATGCAGTACAACGACTTTCAGTGAAGTTAAATTCCTCGCAGTTCTATGACATCAAATTCCCATGAAGTCTCCATCTTCAACTGAACTCACACACCTTCTCTCTTGTTGGCTGAACATTCTCTGGGCTCAATTTTGCTCAAGTACTGTAAAATCACTATACTCCGCAGCACGATTTATGAGGTAACTTTTATTTTTTTCTTTATTTTACCTTTATTTAACTAGGCAAGTCAGTTAAGAACAAATTCTTATTTTCAATGATGGCCTAGGAACAGTGGGTTAACTGCCTGTTCAGGGGCAGAACGACAGATTTGTACCTTGTCAGCTCGGGGGTTTGAACTCGCAACCTTCCGGTTACTTGTCCAACACTAACCGAGGAAAGGAGAATATTATTTAACTGGAGCAGAAAGAATGTGTTGCACTTGCTCGCAGTATTCAGAACTCGCCTCGAATATGTGTCAACCCATCTATTTAAAATGTCATGGTTATTTTTCTCACATCAAAATATTTTTTTCTTTACTTAAGGAAATGGAGCACCTTTTCTCTCTCTCACACACACACACACACACTCTGTCTCTCCTGTCTTTCATCTTTTGTTATCACCTCCTCCAATAAAGACATTCTCTGGCAACTAAGAAAGTATTTTTTAAACCTCCAGATTTGGTCTAGATGTGTCAATGTGTAGTTCATACATGCATAATCTATGAGCAGAATTACTGTCTCACCTCAATTAGCCACGAAATCCCTAGTTTGAAAGCGACTGTTTCCTTCAAGCTGTGCCGTGCCATTTTCTCTACATTTCCCCCAATTTGGCCCAGCCCCCTAGCAATTTGAGTTCTGACCAATGAGTTCAGTCCCTCGCATTTGAAAGGGAAAAGGGATACCTAGTCAGTGGCACAACTGAATTCATTCACCCGAAATGTGTCTTCCATATTTAACCCAATAACTAAATCAGAGAGGTTCCGTGTGGCTGCCTTAATCGACATCTGCCTTGATCAAGGGCAGAACGGCAGATTTTTTTCCACGTTTCCAACATGGGGATTCGAACAAGCAACCTTTCGGTTACTGTCCCAACGCTCTAACCGTTAGGCTACCTGCCTCTGACTGACAGCTAGCATAGGCCTGTCCAGTGTAATCCAACGAGGTTGCTGGGAGACCGAGAGCAATGATATGGCGTACATATCTGCACATGTGAAGTAGTACGCAGTTTTCAGGGACCACTTTTGGCTCGTGAGTGCTACTTTCAGAACTAGTCGCTAAAAAGTTTACAAAAGTACCAGAGAATCTCTTTAAGTGCATGTAGTAGTATCATAACGTGTGTGTGTGTGTGTGTGTGTTAGGATGCCCTGACTGATCTCACAGGGGACTCTGAGCGTCTGCCAGTGGAGGAGCAGCATGGAAACTGGCTGGGCCACAAGGTAAGAATGCATTCACCCAGCCAGACCTAGTCAAATCAGAGGTTCCCTTGGGTGTCTCTTCACCCTTTGTTACAAGCCATCCCCAAGAGATATTGGTCCAATGTGCTCCCAAAGCACAGGGACCATTTCACTTCTCAAAAGTGGAATGATTTATAGATGTAAAATGAGTGGATATTAAAATGATTTAATAAAGATGCTGAAGTGAAGAAAAAATGAATGGAATATTAGTCTGCCTCTCTCTCTCTCTCTCTCCCCTATTCCCTCCCTCCTTCTCTTCCTCTCTCAGGGGATGGTTTACTCAGCAGAGTACATTAAGAAGAAACTGGAGCAGGAAATGATCTTGTCACAAGCCTTTGGAAGAGATTTGGTACATGAGTGATGAATATGTGCATATGTCTCAGTGTGGAGTGTGGTTGAAAGGATTTGTGCATATTGGTTGAAATGTAATAGGTTTGCATAACTAACACTTTCATGGGATCAGAGCATTAGAAGAAATAGAAGATTTTGTTGAAGGGTGTGTGTGTGTGTGTGTGTGTGTGTGTGTGTGTGTGTGTGTGTGTATACGTGTATACAAGTCTAATCCGAATGTTTTTCTCAGGGTAAGGGAACCATGCACTACGGGCTGGTGATAGTGGGACACTCCCTTGGTGCTGGTACTGCAGCCATCCTGTCCTTCCTGCTCCGCCCCCAGTACCCCACACTGCAGTGCTACTCCTACTCTCCACCAGGTGGCCTTCTGAGGTAAATATGGCCTTCATCATGTCATCAAACCATATGGTAGATGTAGTTGCTCGGCCCATTGCTTGTAGCCACTTGTAGCTATTGCAACAGGACAGAAAGCACCAAGACCTACTCTGATCAAGAGAACTTTGCATCAGACATCCATATCCCATTCCCATCCCCTGGAATTGTATTGAGAAAGAAATTACCAATAATACTCAACACGCACACTGAAACGCTCACCTTCAACCGTCATAAGATCACTGTGTAACATGTCCATCTTTCAGTAGATATTAGGCTCTGTTATGGGGCTCGTTTCTTTCAGTAGATATTAGGCTCTATTATGGGGCTCGTTTCTTTCAGTAGATATTAGGCTCTATTATGGGGCTCGTTTCTTTCCGTAGATATTAGGCTCTATTATGGGGCTCGTTTCTTTCCGTAGATATTAGGCTCTATTACGGGGCTCGTTTCTTTCCGTAGATATTAGGCTCTATTATGGGGCTCGTTTCTTTCCGTAGATATTATGGGGCTTTCCTATTATGGGGCTTGTTTCTTTCAGTAGATATTAGGCTCGATTAGTTTCTTTCGGTAGATATTAGGCTCTATTATGGGGCTTGTTTCTTTCAGTAGATATTAGGCTCGATTATGGGGCTCGTTTCTTTCGGTAGATATTAGGCTCTATTATGGGGCTCGTTTCTTTCAGTAGATATTAGGCTCTATTATGGGGCTTGTTTCTTTCAGTAGATATTAGGCTCTATTATGGGGCTTGTTTCTTTCAGTAGATATTAGGCTCTATTATGGGGCTTGTTTCTTTCAGTAGATATTAGGCTCTATTATGGGGCTCGTTTCTTTCAGTAGATATTAGGCTCTATTATGGGGCTCGTTTCTTTCAGTAGATATTAGGCTCTATTATGGGGCTCGTTTCTTTCAGTAGATATTAGGCTCTATTACGGGGCTTGTTTTTTTTTGCCTTGTGGCAAAGCTGAATAACCTCTATAAAGCGGCCAGTCCCCTCAAACTGGATTTGCAATGTAACTCATAGTGAAAGAGGTTGTGTGAACATATGCCCTGTTCCAGTGCTCTGCCAGTCCAGTGCTGTTCTGAGAAGGTAATTTGTGGTTAGAACTGGTTCTAGATTATCTCTGCTGATCAGATGAGGTAGAGGCCTTTTGTCAAGTCCTCCAGTTTCTAGATTATAGCATAAAGCAGGGAACTCAGAAGCATCATCTCTGTATACACCAGTGTTTTCTGTGCTGAAATCTTTTTTCTTCTTCATATTTGTCAGTCGTGACTCGTGATCTAGCCTGTTTGTCTCTGATCTCATGTATTGATATTGATTAGATCCCAATCCCGTTTATGACACCACTGTCTATCTTGAATGCTTTTTATCGAAGGGCAACTCATCGCGGGCCTTGATGCCTCTACACATCGACGTTTGCTGTGGAGAGATGTTTAATTATTTAGCTCGTGATTTTTGTGTGTGGAAAACATCTGGCTGGAAATTCAGCAGCAACAGTTTCAGTGGTGGCGGAGGGAAAGAGAGTACACATCACACTCTTACTAGACAAACACTTAGTTTTTCTGACCCGCTCTTCCTTTTTTTACATCCTCTTTCTCTTTTTGTGTCTCTGACAAGCATTTCGCTACACCTCTGTAACATCTGCTAAATATGTGTATGTGACCAATAACATTTGATTTGACTCTCCTCATCGTTTTGTTTCTACAGTGAGGATGCCATGGAGTACTCCAAAGAGTTTGTCACTTCTGTCGTTTTGGGAAAGGACCTTGTCCCAAGGTATGTCATCTATGTAGAAACCCCACCTATTTCAAGTATCGTATGTCATGATGTACAGCTGTACTCATTTCTCTCCTGTTTGTCTCATAGGATTGGTCTCTCTCAGTTGGAGGGGTTTCGGCGCCACCTGCTGGAAGTCTTACAGAAGAGCGACAAGCCAAAGGTAGCGCATGTATTTCTAATTAGATAGCAAACTGTGTGTGTGTGATCAAACCCTGTATATTCTACAGAAAGGAAGCATCAACACTGTGCTCTAACTGCTATCAGTATAGGTTGTAACTGCTGATATCTCCCTGCCAGTGGAGGATCATTGCAGGGGGAACTAAGTGCATTCCTAAGTCCGAGCTGCCTGTGGACGACGGCCCCCAGCCCCAGACAGCCCCCGTGCCCCCCAGCACCCGTCTCTGGCTGCATCCCAGTGATCTCAGCATCGCCCTGTCAGCCTCCACCCCCCTCTACCCCCCGGGCAAGGTCATCCACGTGGTCCACAACCACCCCTCAGAGACATGGTAAGAGCCCTGGCATTACAATGATGGCACAAGAAAGTTTATTTGTCACATTCACAGGGTCACAGATTTCATTTCAGGGTACTGTGGAATCCTCTGACCAACAATGCAGGTCAAAGAGAAGTGAGTGAAACAATAGTACAAATAATATTAGTAGTAATACTAATATAGTAGTAATACAAAGTTTTAAAAAATAGAATAGAAAAAGATCACAGGACAGCATATACTGTATATACACTACCGTTCAAAAGTTTGGGGTCATTTAGAAATGTCTTTTTTTTTAAAGGAAAGCACATTTTTTGTCCATTTAAAATATCATCAAATTGATCAGATGTACAGTGTAGACATTGTTAATGTTGTAAATTACTATTGTTGCTGGAAACGGCAGAATTTTTTTTTTTAAGTATATATATAGGTGTACAGAGGCCCATTATCAGCAACTATCACACTTGTGTTCCAATGGAACGTTGTGTCAGCTAATCCAAGTTGATCATTTTAAAAGGCTAATTGATTATTTAAAAAAAACTTTTGCAATTATGTTAGCACAGCTGAAAATTGTTGTTCTGATTTAAGAAGCAATAAAACTGGCCTTTAGACTAGTTGAGTATCAGCATTTGTGGGTTCGATTACAGGTTCAAAATGGCCAGAAACAAATTACTTTCTTATGAAACTCGTCAGTCTATTCTTGTTCTTGTTCTGTGAGGCGTCTGTTTCTCAAACTAGACACTCTAATGTACTTGTCCTCTTGCTCAGTTGTGCACTGGGGCCTCCCACTCTTTCTATTCTGGTTGGAGCCAGTTTGCGCTGTTCTGTGAAGGTAGTACACAGCATGGTACGAGATCTTCAGTTTCTTGGCAATTTCTCACATAGAATAGCCTTCATTTCTCATTTCTAAATGACCCCACACTTTTGAACTGTAGTTTATACACACATTTACAGCTAGTTTTAAATGATCTACAGCTGCTGCAGTTAAAAGTAGTGAAGTGTATAAACAAGGATACTTCTCTATAGAGTGAGTAACAATGATAAATGTCCATTGTGAGTTGACGGGGGGATAAATGTCTGTTGCGGCGGAGGTCAAATGAAGTCCGGGGGCAGGAGAGGGGCAGGGGGAGCAGGTAGCAGCCTATTGGTGGCTATTCAGCAGCCTGATGATCTGGGGTTAGAAGCTATTGGCCAGTCTGTCAGTTTTTGCCATGATGCACCTATATTGATTGTTGAAATCAGGGAGAACAGGCTGTGTCTCAAGGCCTTTCTGCGACACCTTGTGTTGTAGGTGTCCTGGAGGGCAGGCAGTGTGCACCCGATGGTGCGTTCGGCTGAGCGTACCACCCTCTGTAGAGCCTTGCGGTCAGTGGTGGCGGAGTTGCCGTACCAGGCTGTGATGCAGCCCAACCGTATGCTCTCGATGGTGCTCCTAAAGAACACTAAGGGCACTCGGGGACAGGCCAAATTTCTTCAGCCTCTTGAGGTTGAAGAGTTGCTGTCGTGCCTCCTTCAGAGATTATGATCAACTTTATTATCCCACTAGGGGGAAATTTGTTTGGTCATGTGCTTAAAAATACTTTACATAAAACATGAAACTACACAAAATAATTAATTCAAAGTGCCATAGCTACACGTTTAAAGTGAAAGTGCAATATGCTGTATACTGGAGGGACCAACAGATTCTCTATTATACAGCCTAATGGCTGTTGGAATGAAAGAGTCCCATATCTATCTGTTTTGAGTGAAGGGGATGAGTAGTGTCCTGTAAAATACTTTCAAGTTTTAGGAGGATGGGTTTTTGTGTGCAGGTTGGTGGCTGATTCTTGATCTATACCAATTATCCTTCCCGCCGCTTTATGCGCTGAAGCATATTCACCACGGCGTCTGTGTGGTTTGACAATTTCAGCTTCTTGGAGATGTTTATGCCGATTAACTTTTTTTTGACCGTCTCCAGGGCTGCCCTGTTGATGAGGATGGGAGCGTGCTCAGCCTGGTTCCTCCTGAAGTCCACAACCAGCTCCTTTGTTTTGCTGACGTTGAGGGATTTGTTGTTTACCTGGCACCACGCCGTAAGAATGCCTGCCTCCTCTCTGTAGACCGTCTTGTCACATCAGTAACTTGATGATGGAGTTGGGACTGTGAGGCCACCCGGTCACGGGTATACAGGGAGTACAGTAGGGGACTGAGGATGCACCCTTGTGGGGCTCCCGTGTTAAGGATCAGTGTGAAGGAGGTGATGTTGCCTACCTTCACCACCTGGGGGCAGCCCGTCAGGAAGTCCAGCACCCAGTTGCATAGGGAGGAGTTCAGTCCCAAGGCGGTGAGCTTAGCGGTATTGTAGTTGATGAACAACATCCTCACATGCATTCCTTTCGTCCAGGTGGGTGAGGACAGTGTATTCTACCAGTCAGTTTAGTACACATCTAGTGTGACATGTTTTATGCTAATTGGATAGAAACTGTACGAGGGAAAAGACTGGCTTTACGCAGACATGACTTTTGGTATAAATGTGCATGCATACATCATTTTGCTGCGTATATAATTTAGCATGCCCTTCTCTCTGTGTGTAGCTGTGGACAGGAGGAGCCCACCTACTCAGCTCTCTGGGGGGATAACAAGTCTTTCAACGAGGTCATCATCTCCCCTGCCATGCTAAACGAGCACATGCCTCACATGGTGATGGAGGGACTCAACAAGGTCTGTGAATATAATAGATACACTGTCCATGTCTGTCTGGGTTTCCTTTGTGTGTTGGATGGGATGAGTGGAGGTTTCCTGTAGATAATGAGATTGTAGGGGTCCTGGTCAGATGCTCTGTTGGGAAAGGTGACAGAATAAGGTAGCGGAGCCCTGGTGAAGTGCACTGAGGGAAGTATCAATTAATCCAACCTCATTCATGCACTGAGTTGGCAGGTGATGACACTGGATGAATGTTCTACAGTTGAAGTCGGAAGTATACAGTGGGGCAAAAAAGTATTTAGTCAGCCACCAATTGTGCAAGTTCTCACACTTAAAAAGATGAGAGGCCTGTAATTTTCATCATAGGTACACTTCAACTATGACAGACAAAATGAGAAAAAAAATCCAGAAAATCACATTGTAGGATTTTTAATGAATTTATTTGCAAATTATGGTGGAAAATAAGTATTTGGTCACCATAATTTTGGTCACACAAAAACCATCCCAACCGTGAAGCCCCACAACATGATGCTGCCACCCCCGTGCTTCACAGTTGGGATGGTTTTCTTTGGCTTGCAAGCCTCCCCCTTTTTCCTCCAAACATAACGATGGTCATTATGGCCAAACAGTTCTATTTTTGTTTTGTCAGACCAGAGGATATTTCTCCAAAAATTACGATCTTTTTCCCCATGTGCAGTTGCAAACCGTAATCTGGCTTTTTTATGGCGGTTTTGGAGCAGTGGCTTCTTCCTTGCTGAGCGGCCTTTCAGGTTATGTCGATATACTTTTTTAATGTGGATATAGATATTTTTGTACCGGTTTCCTCCAGCATCTTCACAAGGTCCTTTGCTGTTGTTCTGGGATTGATTTGCAGTTTTCACACCAAAGTACGTTCATCTCTAGGAGACAGAACGCGTCTCCTTCCTGAGTGGTGTGACAACTGCGTGGTCCCATGGTGTTTATACTTGCATACTATTGTTTGTACAGATGTAGGTGGTACCTTCAGGCGTTTGGAAATTGCTCCCAAGGATGAACCAGACTTGGTCATTGCTAATTTAATTTGATTTAAGCAAAGAGGCACTGTGTTTGAAGGTAGCCTTGAAATACATCCACAGGTACACCTCCAATTGACTCGAATGATGTCAATTAGCCTATCAGAAGCTTGGAATTTTCCAAGCTGTTTAAAGGCACAGTCAACTTAGTGTATGTAAACTTCTGACCCACTGGAATTGTGATAGTGAAATAATCTGTCTGTAAACAATTGTTGGAAAAATTACTTGTCCTGCACAAAGTAGATGTCTTAACCGACTTGCCAAAGCTATAATTTGTTAACAAGAAATGTGTGGAGAGGTTGAAAAACAAGTATTAATGACTCCAACCTAAGTGTAATGTAAACTTCCGACTTCAACTGTATGTATATGAATGTGTTTGTAGGTTTCTGTCTGTAATAGCTTTCCTAACAATTGTATGTTTTCAATTAATAGTTACAACTAACCTCATGTTTTCTTGTGCTGTAGCTGGTGAAGGGTGCTGTTCACTGATGGTGTGCTGGATGTTCTGTCTGGTCTGCTCCACGCTTAGGCTATACTGAGGTTACTCTGATGGAACTGCATTGGTGTTGGACTGTGTCTGCTGTGTGTTGGGTATTGGTGTAAGCATGGTGTTGTGTGATTGAAACTGCAGTGGTGTGTTTGTATGTCTGTGTGATACTTATGATGTCTCTGCAGGTACTGGAACCATTTGGTCTCAGTTCTGAGCAGGCAGGTGCAGAGCCAATGGAGATGGAGGATGAGGGCCAACCAGCCAGCACTGTTGTGGTCATAACCTCTGAAACAGAGCTGCCCTCTACACCTCTTCTTTCAGATACCTCCTCTAACGCCCACAAAGACTCACTCTCTCCCTCTCCTCTTTCAGATACCTCCTCTAACCCCCACAAAGACTCACTCTGTCCCTCTCTTCTTTCAGATAGCTCTTCTGATACCAAGAAAGACCCACTCTTTTTCTCTCCTCTTTCAAATACATCTTCTGATACCCGCAAAGACCTTTCCTCTCCCTGTTCTCTTTCAGATTGTCCCTCTACCCCCAAAATAGAGCTGCCA
Source organism: Oncorhynchus nerka (assembly GCF_034236695.1). Classification (NCBI taxonomy): domain Eukaryota; kingdom Metazoa; phylum Chordata; class Actinopteri; order Salmoniformes; family Salmonidae; genus Oncorhynchus; species Oncorhynchus nerka. The sequence continues at coordinate 75,791,109 of NC_088422.1, forward strand.
TCTACCCCTCTTACAGATACTGCATCTGTTCCCCAAACACACTCTACCCCTCCTCCTATGGGTAGTCTTTCCCCCACTGAACCATCAAATACCTCCCCACAAATAGACCAACCCGCCGTGTCCCACATAGACCAACCCGCCGTGTCCCACATAGACCAACCCGCCGTGTCCCACATAGACCAACCCGCCGTGTCCCACATAGACCAACCCGCCGTCTCCCACATAGACCAACCCGCCGTCTCCCACATAGACCAACCCGCCGTGTCCCACATAGACCAACCCGCCGTCTCCCACATAGACCAACCCGCCGTCTCCCAATTATCGAATGGCCCCTCTACTCAGAAAACTGACTTGTTCTCTACACCTCTGTCACACCCACTCTCTTTCCCTCAAGCATCAAGTATCCCCCAAACAGACCTACCCTTTCCCCCACAATCATGGCAGACAGACCCCCTCCTCTTACAGGTGTACACTTCCACCAAGCCCCGCTGAACCTGTACTATCCAATACCCCTTCATCTACCCAAGTAGACTCTTCAAATCCACCATCCACCACCCTCCCACTACCTATCCCAAATCTTCTGGTTTAACATTAGTCTCTGCCTCTCCAGCTCACAGTCCTCCTCTGCCTCTTCAGTCTTACAAACCCTGTCTTGCTCTTTGCTTTAGCTTCAAATTGTTCAGATTGAGAAACCACCACACACCCTACTTACTAACTAATACACACTTTTCTCTAGATGCAGTGAGGTTTCCATGGTTACCCCCATTTCTCCAACACTAACCCCTCCTCGTTATTCCTTGTGGCCTCCTGCTGTTGCAAATTGGCAGCTCAAGGTGTCCTGAGTAAGGAGGATGTGCTAAGTGTCTCTGAGTCCTCTGATTCCCCCACAGTTGGCATGATGGCACAAACAGACTGGTAACCAGGCTCCTGTAGACTGTGTGGTCACATCAAATAGATTCTAATGGCTGGTTTTATATTAGAGTAGCCTGTTACCTGACAGTGATGACTACTTGAATAGATTGACCAGCCTGAAATAACCTCCCACCATTCAGACCAGTTCACTTTATATTAGTGAGATGATGGAGCACTAAGCTAGGCCTCGTTTATGCTCAATTCATTGATATAATTAGTCAAAAGATAAATTGACCTAATAATATATCTCAATGGGTTCGTTACAAAGAGGGAGGACGTGCTTGTCTATTAGTCATGGTCAGTGCTTGACTTGGGCAGGAGCTCACCAGAGCTGAATACCTGCACCTCACATTTTCTACTGCTTGTGCTCCTTTTCCTAGCTCAAGCACCTAAATGTGAACAGTACCAGCTCTCAAAATGAGTGCCAGCACCTATTTCAGTCCAAGTCAAGCACTGGTCATGGAGGCAGAACAGTACTTCCCTGGTACTGTTCTGCGCTGTGGGAGATGCACCTACTGGTTGATGTGTTTTACAGTATTTGATCTTGGTGGCTTTGTTTCTGATTGTGTCCCCTATGGTGCTGCTGGGGTGTTGGTGATGTGCCTTTTTCTGTTGTTGTTGTTGCTATGGAAATATTAAGGTCATGCTGCTTGCTGCCTTATTGGTCTTTCGCCTGGTTCTCAGTATGTTCTATAAATATGTCCAGGAAAGTACTGGACTTCATTTAGTTTTTTCTATGCTGATTGACGCCCATCATTAGCTGACTGTTTTTACTCACATCCCTCTCTGTCCATCTCTTCCTGTTACACACAGCTTTCATACCAATACCATCCATGTTTGTTCAATGTTAACTCCCATTATCATTTACTTTCATGTTTCATTATAGCCATTTGTCATTTTCATATTGAAATGTTGTATTCCATGTCACAATGTGTTTAAGAAAATGCATGGCTTGTGATCCACATGTTTTCATATTTATTAATGATATTGTATGCTTTTGAATAATGCTTTTTTTCATTTTGTGTTTTAACTCATTAAAGACGAATAACATATTTACCTGTGTGGTGACGTGATTACCATGAGTGTGTAGTAACTGTTGTCTGTGCTCTCTGTGTGGGGACGTGATTACCATGAGTGTGTAGTAACTGTTGTCTGTGCTCTCTGTATGGTGATGTGATTACCATGAGTGTGTAGTAACTGTTGTCTGTGCTCTCTGTGTGGTGACGTGATTACCATGAGTGTGTAGTAACTGTTGTCTGTGCTCTCTGTGTGGGGACGTGATTACCATGAGTGTGTAGTAACTGTTGTCTGTGCTCTCTGTGTGGTGACGTGATTACCATGAGTGTGTAGTAACTGTTGTCTGTGCTCTCTGTGGGGTGACGTGATTACCATGAGTGTGTAGTAACTGTTGTCTGTGCTCTCTGTGGGGTGACGTGATTACCATGAGTGTGTAGTAACTGTTGTCTGTGCTCTCTGTGTGGGGACGTGATTACCATGTGTGTAGTAACTGTTGTCTGTGCTCTCTGTGTGGGGACGTGATTACCATGTGTGTAGTAACTGTTGTCTGTGCTCTCTGTGTGGTGACGTGATTACCATGTGTGTAGTAACTGTTGTCTGTGCTCTCTGTGTGGGGACGTGATTACCATGTGTGTGTAGTAACTGTTGTCTGTGCTCTCTCTGCTCTCCTTTTATTTTTCATCTGTTTAGATGAGTAACCTACTTAGGGTGTACACACCACACATACATCTGCGTAGGCATACATATTATGGAATACTTGTGCAGCAACATGTAAGGTGAAAGTCTGGGATTTGTATCTAGGGGTATAGTGCATGACTTTGGTATCTACTCGGGTTTGGTGTTTGCCTGTGCTATTCAGGTTTGTTCAGTATTCAAGTACCATGCTTAAACAAATGAGGGTGGATGGACTTAGTGTTTCTGACCTTCATCTTTCCCTTCACTTGACACAGTATTGACTTGTCTCCAATGCCTTGTTTTCAATAATCTTAACATTCACTTTTTCCTGTACTAGCCTACCTGTCACATATATACAGGCAATTCCAGTTCTACAGCACGTAAATTCTCCTTACTGTTCACTGTTACTGCTCTCCCTCCTTCAGTCCTTCCAGAGCCTCCAAATCAGTCAATAATGTCTACAATGCTGGTAGCAGTAAATTGACTGCTCCTCCTACCGTGTTATTGACAGGTGCTGGAGAACTATAACAAAGGGAAGACAGCCCTGCTGTCGGCTGCTAAGGTAATGGTGAGCCCAACCGAGGTGGACCTGAACCCAGAGACCATCTTCATGGCAGCCGCCCCGCCTCCTGCCACCCAACAACCCACCCCAACCACCCAACACCGCAGGAACAGCAGTGTTCGGTTAGTCCACTGGGATATGGGTGGAGCTTTGGGAGGGTCTGGGCAGAGACTGGGAACATGTATGGCTGACTGACTGACTGTGTAATCAAAATCTCATGCATGTGTACAGGTAACTGCCCAAATAATGGAAACACTTGAGTAAATGAAGGATACAAAGTATATTGAAGCAGGTGCTTCCACATGTGTGGTTCCTGAGTCAATTAAGCAATTAACATGCCATCATGCTTAGGGTCATGTCTAAAAATGCTGTGCAGGCTGTTTTTACATTTTAGCTACCATTACCCTTTATTTTGCACTCCTCCTCTTTCCCTCTCAGTTCCTGTGCTCGCTCTGAGATATCACTGGATGGCTTTGCGGAGTGCCCCCCTCCCCCAGTGTCAGTGGTTCTGCAGGGGGCCAGGGAGCGCCTTACTGTGGAGCTGAGGGACCGCCACGCCCCCTTGGCCGTGATGGAGAGCCTGTCAGATGCAGAGTCCCTCTACAGCCTGGACTCCCGACGCTCCTCAGCTGCACTCAGGGGCTCACCCATGCTGGGGTGCCTCCCCTTCCAACTGAATGCACCTATCCCTGAGGAGAACCCCTCTCTCAGCTCCCGCACTGAGCTGCTGGCTGCCGACTGCCTCTACCAGGCCACCCCAGAGCACGAGCTGGGAGAGGCAGGACCTTACTTCACTCCTCTGGGATCTGGCTCCACCCCAGACTACCCCATGCGCCTTTCCCCTTCCACCCCGCGCTATAGTGGCCACCACTCTCCAGCACCACTGGCCCAGAGTGTCATAGGTCAGCCTTTCACACAAAAAGAGCCTTGTGCCACCCCTTGCCATCAAATGCCTGGCATTTACAGCCCAGGCAGCACCCCTAACGCTCCCCTCAACCCACGGATCAGCCATGGGGAGGAGGAGGGAGTAGAGGCAGAAGGGTGGGAGACAGGAGAGTCACAGCCGCCCTCCAGTCCTCAAGCCCAGCTGTCCAACGGCAACCCTAGTCAGGCAGTGCTGGAGTTTGCACAGTACCTGGACTCTCTCTTTAGGCTGGATGGCAGTGGCTCACCACCTCTGGAGTTGTCTGACGGGGAGTCTGAGTCCGGTCGGGGGTCGTATGGTCAGGGAGAGGGGCCAGGGGAAGGACAGAGGGGGGACGATACACAGCTTCTGGCTCGGGCCACAATTGAGCCTAACCTGGTCCCCAAGCCCCCGCGTACCTTTGCTGGATCTGCTGACCCTTCCTCTGGCATCTCCCTCTCACCCTCATTCCCCCTCTCTTCCTCTGGTGAGCTCAATGACCTCTCTCCCGCCGACGGAGCACCTCCTCCCACTCACTCACTACGAACCTCCACTCCCTGTCCCTACCCTGAAGAAAACACACTGGCGTCTATGGTATAGTGGCCCACTCAGTCCCTCCATGACTCTTTCTCTCTCCTCTTTCCTTATTCCGTTGCTGCATCTATCTGATGTTAAAGTATCACTGAACATGCATGCGATGGAATGCAATCTGCTATACTGTTACAGCACCTTACAAAGACATGACATGGCAGACCATAATGAATAAGACTGAGATGAAAAACTCTTGTTCCATTTTCAGGTGTCAAAAGCTGTGTAAAGCATTTTCACTACTATTGTAATAATACATTTTAATCTCTGTCTGCATGCCAGGGGCCTGTTGTGCTTTGGGGTGAATAGCCTCACCACTGACTGTCATTCCAACACACACTATCTCACATCAACACATGGTAGCATACAGCCCTGCAGTGACGTGACTTTATCAAATGGGAGACAACTGAACAGGGACAGGGAGGAGTTAGACACTAGGTGGCACAACTCACCTTCCTCCCTCATCAGTGCCTAAAGCTTATTCATCTTTAATATCAGGAAAGTAAAAAAAACGGAGACAGATGCTGAACAATAGAGAGGAGAGAGAGAGAAGACGTTGTGGTTTTGTTTCTCAGGTCTATCAGGAAATGACCGTGTGGAAGAGAAGGAGTGTAGATCATAGAGAATTGATGGGTCTTAAAACAGTGATTGTGACAAATGTTAAGAATGTGGTTTTTGGTCTTTGGTTGTCTTTTATAGCATGAGGAATGTAGTATTCATGTATTTTTTTAAACAGAACTCACTTGTCAGTCAGTAACTCTTACTAACATACAGACCATCTCACACACATCAAAATGCACAATTTGCCCCCTTTTTGCCCAAAAGTGTATTGCCAAATGTATTTATAAAGTGTGATATTGTTTGTTTGTGAAATACTGCAAAATGTACACTTTCACAAAACAAAGATACAGGTTTCAAGTTTAACTCTGAGAGGGAGAAGATACATTTTGGTATCGCTCCCTTTTAATAGCCAATCAGTCTATTCCCGTTCAAACGGTGTTAATACACCCTGGAGAGGATGAGGAAGCTATCCCAACACCACTGCCATGGCACATATCTCCCAAAACATGTCTCTCTCCAAGTGTTTGTACCAAGCCAATTATGCTATAAAAAAACATGAGATGCACTGTAGGAGATTGTTCCTCTTAAAGGGGTCTTGCTGTGGTACACAATTATGTCAATGACTTCTAAGTCTTTGGTTCCCTTTAAACTGGTTCGTCTCAAGCATATCGAGGTTGAACTGTACGGGTTGTAGTGGCCACTTTCACTACATTTGACAAACATATTTCATATCAGTTGTATTGGTTGGATCAAACATACTACATTATTTATAGCTGTTGTTTCTTACTCTTATTGATGGTATTATTATCCTTATTATTACTCTTGTAACAGTGTGGTTTTCTTTCTATGAGTTCTGCTTTCAGTTGCTGGGAAAAGCTGGTGCATTTCAGCCGACTCTCAAAATAAGGATATATCTCTGTGGGAAAATAACTCTGTCCAAGTGAAAAAGTACTGGGTGTGAACCTCACAGGAGGTTGGTGCCACCTTAATTGGGGTAATAGCTGGAGCGGAATTCGTGGAAAGGTATCAAACACATGGTTTCTATGTGTTTGATTCCATTCGCTCTGTTCCAGCCATTATTATGAGCCGTTCTCCCCTCAGCAGCCTATCAGCACCACCATAGGAAGATGCCACATTCCCTTTTCACCATAACATGTACAGCAGTGTCTTATTTGTCATTCTTTAAATGCAGATGTCTTGTTTCCTGTCTTTGTTTTTGTTTTTTATAAAAAAAGATGAAATGAAAATAGAATAACATAGAAAATGACTATGATAACAGGTATATTACAAATCTATATCAATATTGACATATATAGAAAAAGTACAAATGTATGCAGGGAAAAAGGAATCTATTTAGTGAGAAAGATCTATATGACTGATTATTGGCAGAATTGATTACTCATTTTTCTGTGTTGACAGATAATTGAATTTTTTATGTCTTGTCCATGTTTACCTGGTTTGCTACTCTTCTCTTCCTGTCCCAGATTGAGAATGTATTTAACCCCCGCCACCTCTCACTGCCCTGCCTGTAATGGAATAAAGCAAAACCAATTTAAGGAAAATTACTGGAACTTTTTTTTTTTTCAAGTCGAGAGGTTTTCTATTTGCTAACCTTCAACAGGCCGCATATTTTGAGCTAGATATGCCTACCATTACGGTGATGGGCAGTGGAGAATAGTGGGAAAACATATGTAGGTTGATACCAAACAGCCCAGATGTCAGCTGGCTTTAGGGCCTAGAACACTTCAAACTATCTGGATGTCTGAGGACATGCTTCCGTTGATTGCACATTCAAGTAAATATTCACATGTAAATTATAATGTATTATTGTGTTAATTGTAGAACGAGTATATAGGTATTTCATGCCAGGTTATAGCTATCCATTCACAAATCAAGTTAAAGAGGGTATAATTAATTCAGCAGAGAAAAACAACGAACCTTGTGAAAGATGCATCTATGTATGCTACTGGGTGGGTGTGATGATACCCCGCCTTAGTAGGTGGCACTACAGCCAGTGCATGCAGAGTAGCCCACGGGTTTCGGACAGGCGAAGAAGGGTTCCACTTCCGGAAATCTAATCATTCACAAGATAACATCAACAACGTTTAATTAGCTATCTACCTAACGTTAAATGTATAGAAACTATACACGATTGGCTTGCCGCTTAGCTAAGAAGAGGGTATGAATTAACAGTTTGTGATCGACTCTGCACCGGTCAAGCGTGAAGGTAAGTTTACTGATCAAATCAAAGTCTGCTGCCGCTGGCTAAACCTGCTACCCAGCTAACGCGTAGGTAGCTACGCTTGCAGCTAGCTGGCTAACGTTACTTGCGTTTACTTTTCAAGATTTCTGTTTATTTTGAAGTGTGATGTTAGCTAGCTATATACATTTCTTCCGTGGTGTTTTATAATAAACACCGACGAAAATAAGTTGGTTTAAAGCGAATCAGTTAAGAAATCATTGAACGTCAATGTAGCTTGCCAACCAGTCTGCTCGCTAAATTGAGTTAGCTCATTTGCTGCCAGAGTATTTTCAGTTATATGGTTTGCTACATTAGCTAGTTCAGTTTGGCCTGTTGTCGTTAGCTAGCTTTACCTCACTAGAATGCCTTTGATTGATTGACAGCTAGTGTTCTAAGTTGTCATGTAGTTTTGTATAACGAGACCTGCTTGGCTCGTTTTGGCAAGGCCAAGTAACGTTACATTAACTTGTTTATTTATTGCTGTAACTATGACAGTAGTCTAAAATGGCTTCATTTCATTTAGGAGAGGAAGCCATTTTAGACTGTTGATACATACCCCGGCAGTGTGTCAATGGACCAGGAGCCATGCTAATATTTCGCTCTTTCTCAAATTGGTTGAATGGTCAGGCTCAGCATGTGCGCGTCTGGAAAGTACAGTTCACGGGGCCCGGCTCTGATTCCACGGATGAAAACCAAGCACCGCATCTACTACATCACCCTGTTCTCTGTGGTGCTGCTGGGACTCATCGCCACAGGGATGTTCCAGTTCTGGCCACACTCCATCGAATCAACGGCAGACTGGGGCCTGGACCGACGCAGCGTGCACGATGCACCTCTCATCCGACTGCCTGTCTCCAACCCTATTCCTGAGAGAGGGGACCTTAGCTGCCGAATGCACACTTGTTTTGATGTGTATCGATGTGGCTACAACCCTAAGAATAGAATCAAGGTGAGCCTAGTCTCCATCACGTCACAAATTACAGATATGTGAAGTTAGTTTCATCTGCAATTGTTAGTCTCTGAACCTTGTCTTTTGAACCACATGATTGAAGGCTTGAAGGATGTTCTATATCCAACAGCAGCTAAAGTGGACCATCAGAAATGACTGTGTCTGTCTGGCAGGTGTACATCTATCCTCTGCAGCGTTTTGTGGATGAGGTAGGAGTGCCCATAAGCAGCACAGGCCTGTCCCGAGAGTACAATAACCTGCTCAGTGCCATCTCCGACAGTGAGTTCTACACTGATGACGTCACCAGGGCATGCCTGTTCGTGCCCTCTATTGATGTGCTCAATCAGAACTCTCTGCGCATCCGGGAGACTGCCCAGGCTCTGGCCATGCTCCCCAGGTAACCTTTCCTGCACACTGCTCGGGTTACACTGTTATCTCCTCCACCCCGAAGCTGGGAGTTCTCTTCATATGTATTTATCCTTCTTTACCCTCTCACCTCTCATCTACCACATCGATCTATCAGCCCATTTCAGATATCTAAGTGCACACATTTGTAGGTTTTTGACCCCTAAAGATGTTTGTTTCCAGGTGGGACAAAGGGATGAACCACCTTCTGTTCAACATGTTACCTGGAGGACCTCCAGACTACAACACAGCCCTTGATGTACCAAGAGACAGGTAACCTTAATAAACCCAGCACAGGAAAAATGAAAGTCAATTACACTGAATATTGTTGGATAAACTCACATTTTCATTTTTTGGTTCATCAACCAACCTTCCAGCCAATATTTACTCTAGTGTGAGTGATCAGTGTTTGTTAGCAGAGTTACTGCCAGGCACATTTTGTTCTACCAAGACACCACTAGAGGGAAGCATGGTGTTGGTGTTATCTTAGCTTTCAGTTTCCTTACATGTCCTTAGTCTGATGTTATGTTCAGAGAATAGTTGTATTTTTATTCTCGTTTTTGTTAAATTGACTCAGTTTTTGAATTCATTTTTTGCTCCATATTTTGTAGTTTGACTTGACTAGATAATCCAGATTCAATTCCATCTTTTATCTCCAACACAACTACAGAACTTGCATATAATTACAAGGGGGCTTGAAAAATATTAAACTAAGATGAAAGTACTACTTAAAAGTAGTCCAGAGATGACAGAACCTCTAGCGGCCTTGAGCGGGCAGACCTCCTAATCTCCTGGTATTTACTGCCACAGAGAGAGGTCATGTTTCCCAGCCTTGCTCTTGGCTACTCGCTCCTTTTGGGTGGAAAAGGTGGGTTTTGTGAACAGAAAGCCCTGAGACGATGAACACTTATCTGGAGCTGTAGGGAATTTCCTGGGCTCATCCAGCTGTGCTCCATTTGGCATGGGGCCTCATCAGAACCAGCTGTGTGTGTGTATATATAGGCCTGTGTGTGAGGTGAGGTTTTGCTTGCATCCACAGGTAGGATGCCATAAAGATTGTTCGTCATTCTCATATAACTATTACATGCACAGATTTCCTAAAGGATCCATGTGAATACTTCTCATGATCTTCATGTTACTCAATAGCATTGTTAAGCAGATATGACAAGAAATAGCCAGGGCATCTGCACATCTGTCATGTATTGTCTTGCTGCAAAGTTCTGTATAGCTGTCTCTTCTCTCCGTCTTAACTATGTAAGCCTATGTGACAGTGGTGTAACATTGGATACGTGTGTTTGTTTTTGGTGTGTTATAGGGCTCTGCTTGCAGGGGGAGGCTTCTCCACGTGGACCTACAGGCAGGGTTATGACGTCAGCATCCCTGTGTACAGCCCTCTGTCTGCAGACGTGGAGCTGCCCGAGAGACAGCCTGGGTGAGCAGCAACACCACCACCCTGTTTCAGCACATAGCATAGGGCTCTTATCACTTCCTCAAGCAAGACAACAGGCATCATCACTTCATGTGACAATGGGAACATTTGGGAAGTTATCTTTTAGAGTCACCATCATCAGTCACATGGTTTTAAATGATTTCTAATGGTGTCCCCGTCCCGGCTGCAGGCCCCGGCGCTACTTCATTCTGTCGTCTCAGACGGCCATCCACCGTGAGTACCGGGCAGAGCTGGAGAGGCTGAAGGAGGAGAACGGGGAAGCTCTGCTCCTCCTGGACAAGTGCAGCAACCTCTCTCAGGGAGTCGCCTCAGCGAGGAAACGCTGCTACAAGGGCCAGGTGTTCGACTACCCCCAGATCCTCCAGGTGAGACGCACACAGAGACCTACTACCATTTAGACTAACATGTACACACACTTGTAGACATTACACAGCTTAGGGGGAGATTGTTGTTTAACAGATCAGCATGGCCATTTTCACTTAAATGCATTTAAGAGGGCTCTGCTCAGCTGTTTAGGTCAATTCTAGCAGTCTATGTGGGTAACTTTATGCAGGGTATACCTGGGAAACTACAGCAATGTTTGTGGCAGTCAGTCAGCCAGTGTGCTTCTCTGCACTGTCTGTCTGCTCAGAGTGCATCTCCAGTCCGTCTCTGGCCTGTCTAGACAGGAAGTGCGCTTATCATCTGGTATGGGTGCAGCTTAGCTGCACATCTGGGAGATGTCCCACCAAGGAGAGGGGGTGGAGGGGTGGGGTGGCAGAATCTCAGTGAAACCACCCTTCTCCACCTCTGACATTGGAAAGGTTCGCTATAAGTGGTGCCTGTATTTTAGAATAATATTTTAGGTTGCCTGCTTGTATACTTTTAACGTCTGTAATTGGTCCACCATGACATTGCCCTCCCCACCCTAAACTCTTCCATATGGGAGGCAACATCGACAGTTCATGCAGTCATTTTATCAGACTCTGACCAAACACAAGCTGCTCACTAATATTGTGTTAGTCTGTTTTTGACCCGTCTAAGCTTCCTTAGTTTGGTGACTGCTATGTCATAAAACCATGTACAGTTGATATGGCTATGATACTGTAATACCTTGTTGTAATCTGTGTTCCCCAGGAGTCGTCGTTCTGTGTGGTGCTGCGCGGGGCTCGGCTGGGACAGGCCACCCTCAGTGATGTGCTGCAGGCTGGCTGTGTCCCTGTCATCCTGGCAGACTCATACATCCTGCCCTTCTCTGAGGTCCTCGACTGGAAGAGGTACACTAAGACACTGCTCATGATCTCACTCCAACCAACTTCAACATGTATCTCTGCATTAGATTTTCTGAGCTCGTATTGTGATTTCTGATCTAGTTTAATACCAGTGGCTGTGTTTGCCATTGATACTGACTGACATTTGTGCGTGTGTATTGTACAGGGCATCCGTGGTCATTCCTGAGGAGAAGCTCCCAGAGATGTACACCATCTTGAAGAGTATCCCTCACAGGCAGGTGGAGGAGATGCAAAGACAGGTGACAGTCAGATCACAGCTTTTCTTCAGCGAACATTCAAATAGACTGAATCCCTTTGCTGGGGATTTTTCTATGCACATATAGGGAAACGCACTCTTTATAGAGTTGTAGTAATGGTCTATTTCCAGATGAATACGCCTCAGGAGAAAGTGCCTCCGGCCCTCTCAGGTTAAGTTAGTGTGAAGACGGGGTCAACGGAGTTGTGACTTTCACGCTCCCATTCCAACCTGTGAGACGCGTGCCTCACTGTCGGCCCAATGGAAGCCATAACACAGGCAGACTGAAGGGTGAGAGACACGTTGTAATGGGCCCTTAGGACGAGAGTTTCTGTCCTGTTGTCTGTTTGAGAACATGAGACAATCTCATTTTGATAAAAAAGCTCTTATAAATGTTCTTCAGTGTTAGTTTCAGTCGAGCCAAATCAATGACAAATCCCCTCCTTTCACTGGTCCAACTGAGCCTCAATAAACAGAAGTGAAAGCCCTCAGAGAGCTCTGCACGTCCAAGCTGTTTCTCATTCCCTTGTATCAACGCTAGTCCATTTACCAATTAGACTGGCCAAACAGACATATCAGCCCCACAGCTCAGAAACCCTGTTGGAGTTGTTTCATTTGCCAAGCCTCGAACATGTCTTCCCTTGAGGGTCCTCCTCCTGTCTCTGTGGCTGTGGGGATCTGACATGCTTATCCACTGTTTAGTGTTTCTCTGTCAGTCGGTCTTGTCTAGCGCTTGGAATTTAGCTATGAGATGTGTAATCAGTTGTCTTTCATAGCTGCAGGACTGTCAGGAAAAGGTTCTTAGTAGAGATGAGGACTGATGATAAGGGGAAGGATTGTAGTTTGTTTGGGGTAAAACAAATACTGATAATAAACATCAATTCACTGGAGATCAGAGGAACACAACCAAATCATATTGGTCTGAGTTGAGTAGTGAGTACATCTTAAGCCAGGGGAAGGTGAGGCGTAGGTATGTCACTGCCATGTGCGTGCCTGTGGCCCCTGCAGGACTGGCGGGAGGAGGGTGTTGGAGCCGGGCTCAGGACGTGTAAGGGTGGGGTAGGGCCGGCGCACAACGGCCCATCTTATCCAGGATTTATGGGGTGCTGTAGAGCCCATTCCATATCAGTCCACACCTGCACACATCTGGAGAGACTCCTCACTCACATTCACTGGATGGAGAGGAGAGGACACTGAGTTGGTCCCCCATAAAGACTCTACATTTTCAGTAGTATAGGACAACACATTGTCAACTCTTAACTAATTTGGATGTGTGTAAAACTGTTTGTTTTTTTCTCTCTTTAAAAAAATGTAAGTGCTGTAGGAGCTTTTTTTTCTTTTCTGATTGATCTTATTGAAGAGCTGAAGTGAAGTATTTACTCACTGTCTTTCCTTCCTCAGCGGTTCTGAATTCCACACTGTCATCTACATCCTTTATGGGTTTAAAAGGTCCCTGACCATATGCCTAGTATGACTAGTATGACTAAAATACACATTGTTGATCTTTTTTTCACTAATTGGTCAGGGACCAGGTTTTTTCACTTTTGACCAATCACATCAGCTGTGAAAAAAATCTGATGTGATTGGTCAATAGACCAATTAGTGGAAAAAATGTCAGAGTAACACAGCCTTACTCATGATGACTCCATGTCAGCTTTGATTGACTATCTGTATGATTTACTAAGTCCTGAATTGAATGATAATTGAGACATTCTGTCTCACTTATACAGGGCCTCACGACTAAGGTCAAATGTAAAACTCCTAATCCATCAGTAGCCAGCAGCATCATTTCAGGAGGAAAAAATGATTTCAACATTTGATGTGGTAGCATCCACATCGGTCCCAAATTGTGAGCTAAGTGCTTAACAGCTGCTAAATGTTAGTGGTGGTCACCTGAGGCTTTCCTCTGAGCCTTGTTTGTCAGACCCTAGGAATAGAATACATGCTTTGTTAGATCAGTACAGCTGAAATGAGTACTTGTCAATCACAGGGCTGCAGCAAAAGTACCAAGCCCAATGTAATCCTGTCTGAACACTCCCTGTCTAAAAGGAGTTGACAGACAGTAGAGTATAGCTAGAGAAAGAGATGGTGGACTGGGTCATTCCCTTGACCCTGGTCGTGAAATTCTGGCTTCTAGTATGATTTCTCAGTTCCACAGGAACCACTATTGATGATCAGTTGAGTGTCATCGTGGTAATACTACAATGGCCTCCTAAGCAAGTTTGTGCTAAATGAAGAATTGTTCACCATGACAACTTTACTTTTACACTTTATATCTTATTAAGAGGTGCACGTAATTACGTTTATTTTAGTTGCAGTAGCAAAGATTAGCCAAATCCATCAATTCAAAACTGATATGATCAGCTATGAAAAGCCAACTGACATTTACTCCTGAGGTGCTGACCTGTTGCAACCTCTACAACCACTGTGATTATTATTGTTTGACCCTGCTGGTCATCTATGAACTTTTCAATATCTTGGCCATGTACTGTTATAATATCCACCTGGCACAGCCAGAAGCGGACTGGCCACCACTCATAGCCTGGTTCCTCTCTAGGTTTCTTCCTAGGTTCTAGCCTTTCTAGGGAGTTTTTCCTAGCCACTGTGCTTCTACACATGCATTGCTTGCTGTTTGGGGTTTTAGGCTGGGTTTCTGTACAGCACTTTGTGACATCAGCTGATGTAAGAAGGGCTATATAAATACATTTGATTGATTTTGTTTATGGTCCAAGTCCAAGAACACCTCAAAGAGAATTCAGCCTCTTATGCCCAGCGTCGTATGTTAGAGGAAGGGAACGACAGTGTTGCAGTGAAACAGACCCCTCTGCCCTTTTTCTCTGCTGTGACTCCGTCTCTTCTTCCCTCATAAAAATTCCTGCAGGCGCTGGGAGGGGGCGGAGCGGCCGGAGCAGTTTGCTTTTTGCCTCCCGGTCGGAAAGGAAACTTTCATCACTGGCTGATTTATGGGCCGTTGGGTTCCCCTGAGATTAGAAAGTCTTTTTGAATACTCCTCACCCCCTCCATAAAAATAAACGCTGTTTTTGTATTTCTCCAGTGTTAAAGGGGACTAAGGGTGTGGAGTGGGGTCTGGTTCCTTCTCATGTGCTGCTGAGAGCTCTCGGTGGACCATACGGCAACAAAAACACTAGGCCAAGCTGCTCCACTGCTATGGAAGGACAGAGCCCTGTAGCCAGGCCAAGCTGCTCCACTGCTATGGAAGGACAGAGCCCTGTAGCCAGGTCAAGCTGCTCCACTGCTATGGAAGGACAGAGCCCTGTAGCCAGGCCAAGCTGCACCACTGCTATGGAAGGACAGAGCCCTGTAGCCAGGCCAAGCTGCTCCACTGCTATGGAAGGACAGAGCCCTGTAGCCAGGCCAAGCTGCTCCACTGCTATGGAAGGACAGAGCCCTGTAGCCAGGCCAAGCTGCTCCACTGCTATGGAAGGACAGAGCCCTGTAGCCAGGCCAAGCTGCTCCACTGCTATGGAAGGACAGAGCCCTGTAGCCAGGCCAAGCTGCTCCACTGCTATGGAAGGACAGAGCCCTGTAGCCAGGCCAAGCTGCTCCACTGCTATGGAAGGACAGAGCCCTGTAGCCAGGCCAAGCTGCTCCACTGCTATGGAAGGACAGAGCCCTGTAGCCAGGCCAAGCTGCTCCACTGCTATGGAAGGACAGAGCCCTGTAGCCAGGCCAAGCTGCACCACTGCTATGGAAGGACAGAGCCCTGTAGCCAGGCCAAGCTGCACCACTGCTATGGAAGGACAGAGCCCTGTAGCCAGGCCAAGCTGCACCACTGCTATGGAAGGACAGAGCCCTGTAGCCAGGCCAAGCTGCTCCACTGCTATGGAAGGACAGAGCCCTGTAGCCAGGCCAAGCTGCACCACTGCTATGGAAGGACAGAGCCCTGTAGCCAGGCCAAGCTGCACCACTGCTATGGAAGGACAGAGCCCTGTGGCCAGGCCAAGCTGCACCACTGCTATGGAAGGACAGAGCCCTGTGGCCAGGCCAAGCTGCTCCACTGCTATGGAAGGACAGAGCCCTGTGGCCAGGCCAAGCTGCTCCACTGCTATGGAAGGACAGAGCCCTGTAGCCAGGCCAAGCTGCTCCACTGCTATGGAAGGACAGAGCCCTGTAGCCAGGCCAAGCTGCTCCACTGCTATGGAAGGACAGAGCCCTGTAGCCAGGCCAAGCTGCTCCACTGCTATGGAAGGACAGAGCCCTGTAGCCAGGCCAAGCTGCTCCACTGCTATGGAAGGACAGAGCCCTGTAGCCAGGCCAAGCTGCTCCACTGCTATGGAAGGACAGAGCCCTGTAGCCAGGCCAAGCTGCTCCACTGCTATGGAAGGACAGAGCCCTGTAGCCAGGCCAAGCTGCTCCACTGCTATGGAAGGACAGAGCCCTGTAGCCAGGCCAAGCTGCTCCACTGCTATGGAAGGACAGAGCCCTGTAGCCAGGCCAAGCTGCTCCACTGCTATGGAAGGACAGAGCCCTGTAGCCAGGCCAAGCTGCTCCACTGCTATGGAAGGACAGAGCCCTGTAGCCAGGCCAAGCTGCTCCACTGCTATGGAAGGACAGAGCCCTGTAGCCAGGCCAAGCTGCTCCACTGCTATGGAAGGACAGAGCCCTGTAGCCAGGCCAGCTGCTCCACTGCTATGGAAGGACAGAGCCCTAGCCAGGCCAAGCTGCTCCACTGCTATGGAAGGACAGAGCCCTGTAGCCAGGCCAAGCTGCTCCACTGCTATGGAAGGACAGAGCCCTGTAGCCAGGCCAAGCTGCTCCACTGCTATGGAAGGACAGAGCCCTGTAGCCAGGCCAAGCTGCTCCACTGCTATGGAAGGACAGAGCCCTGTAGCCAGGCCAAGCTGCACCACTGCTATGGAAGGACAGAGCCCAGCTGCTCCACTGCTATGGAAGGACAGAGCCCTAGCCAGGCCAAGCTGCTATGGAAGGACAGAGCCCTGTAGCCAGGCCAAGCTGCTCCACTGCCAAGCCCTGCCAGGCCAAGCTGCTCCACTGCTATGGAAGGACAGAGCCCTGTAGCCAGGCCAAGCTGCTCCACTGCTATGGAAGGACAGAGCCCTGTAGCCAGGCCAAGCTGCTCCACTGCTATGGAAGGACAGAGCCCTGTAGCCAGGCCAAGCTGCTCCACTGCTATGGAAGGACAGAGCCCTGTAGCCAGGCCAAGCTGCACCACTGCTATGGAAGGACAGAGCCCTGTAGCCAGGCCAAGCTGCTCCACTGCTATGGAAGGACAGAGCCCTGTAGCCAGGCCAAGCTGCTCCACTGCTATGGAAGGACAGAGCCCTGTAGCCAGGCCAAGCTGCTCCACTGCTATGGAAGGACAGAGCCCTGTAGCCAGGCCAAGCTGCTCCACTGCTATGGAAGGACAGAGCCCTGTAGCCAGGCCAAGCTGCTCCACTGCTATGGAAGGACAGAGCCCTGTAGCCAGGCCAAGCTGCTCCACTGCTATGGAAGGACAGAGCCCTGTAGCCAGGCCAAGCTGCTCCACTGCTATGGAAGGACAGAGCCCTGTAGCCAGGCCAAGCTGCTCCACTGCTATGGAAGGACAGAGCCCTGTGGAAGGCCAGGCCAAGCTGCTCCACTGCTATGGAAGGACAGAGCCCTGTAGCCAGGCCAAGCTGCTCCACTGCTATGGAAGGACAGAGCCCTGTAGCCAGGCCAAGCTGCTCCACTGCTATGGAAGGACAGAGCCCTGTAGCCAGGCCAAGCTGCTCCACTGCTATGGAAGGACAGAGCCCTGTAGCCAGGCCAAGCTGCTCCACTGCTATGGAAGGACAGAGCCCTGTAGCCAGGCCAAGCTGCTCCACTGCTATGGAAGGACAGAGCCCTGTAGCCAGGCCAAGCTGCTCCACTGCTATGGAAGGACAGAGCCCTGTAGCCAGGCCAAGCTGCTCCACTGCTATGGGAAGGACAGCTCCACTGCTATGGAAGCAGAGCCCTGTAGCCAGGCCAAGCTGCTCCACTGCTATGGAAGGACAGAGCCCTGTAGCCAGGCCAAGCTGCTCCACTGCTATGGAATGGGACAGAGCCCTGTAGCCAGGCCAAGCTGCTCCACTGCTATGGAAGGACAGAGCCCTGTAGCCAGGCCAAGCTGCTCCACTGCCAAGCTGCTCCACTGCTATGGAAGGACAGAGCCCTGTAGCCAGGCCAAGCTGCTCCACTGCTATGGAAGGACAGAGCCCTGTAGCCAGGCCAAGCTGCTCCACTGCTATGGAAGGACAGAGCCCTGTAGCCAGGCCAAGCTGCTCCACTGCTATGGAAGGACAGAGCCCTGTAGCCAGGCCAAGCTGCTCCACTGCTATGGAAGGACAGAGCCCTGTAGCCAGGCCAAGCTGCACCACTGCTATGGAAGGACAGAGCCCTGTAGCCAGGCCAAGCTGCTCCACTGCTATGGAAGGACAGAGCCCTGTAGCCAGGCCAAGCTGCTCCACTGCTATGGAAGGACAGAGCCCTGTAGCCAGGCCAAGCTGCTCCACTGCTATGGAAGGACAGAGCCCTGTAGCCAGGCCAAGCTGCTCCACTGCTATGGAAGGACAGAGCCCTGTAGCCAGGCCAAGCTGCTCCACTGCTATGGAAGGACAGAGAGCCCAGGCCAAGCTGCTCCACTGCTATGGAAGGACAGGCCCAGCCAGGCTGCACCACTGCTATGGAAGGACAAGGACAGGCCAAGCTGCCACTGCTATGGAAGGACAGAGCCCCAGCCAGGCCAAGCTGCTCCACTGCTATGGAAGGACAGAGCCCTGTAGCCAGGCCAAGCTGCTCCACTGCTATGGAAGGACAGAGCCCTGTAGCCAGGCCAAGCTGCTCCACTCCACTGCTGCTCCACTGCTATGGAAGGACAGAGCCCTGTAGCCAGGCCAAGCTGCTCCACTGCTATGGAAGGACAGAGCCCTGTAGCCAGGCCAAGCTGCTCCACTGCTATGGAAGGACAGAGCCCTGTAGCCAGGCCAAGACTACCACAGCTCTAACAAAACGGTTGGCTCATTGGCTAAGCTGTAGCACCCTATGCTATTACTGTGTTTGCTGAATTGTAGTTTGTGCACCATTGTCTGTTCGTCGCTTGATCCTCCTCTGCACCTAATCCCAAACAGAGGAGAACTTCTTCAGCTGGGGGTCTTAATTCTCACCCAACAAATATGCTATTAATATCTTGAGTTTCCAGGGTGTGCTCTGGCTAACCAGTCAAATGTCAGTTGGAGTTGAGGGGTCCAGTATGTACCTCCAACATGTGCTTGTTAAAGAGTGCTGCACTCAGGGTCACCTAGGACCTGCTGAGGTGGAGTCGGGTCACACTGACATGGCGCCTCCTGGCAGGAGACATTTCTGTTTTAAGGATCATTAACTCTTATGGGCTCCTCCCTCCATAGCTGTCTCTTAATGGATCAGTGGGTGGGGAGCACCAGGGAAGCTGGGGTGCTGCCTGGGGATGTTGTACTAGTAACATCTGCATTGAAATATGATTGACTTCTGGGCTACACCTTCCCCTCGGGCACCGTAATGCTCCTTGTTGTTACCATGGACTGGTGGTGAATTGACTTAAATACATTTTTGATGTGCAACTAAAGGTAGATATGTACATAGTTTGCATATATCTTGGATGAACATGTATTAGTCCCATTGGGACTTAAGCAGGGGTTCCCAACCAGGTTTACTAGGACCACTGGGGGTACTTGAGAAGACTCATGAGACCATAGGTCTACTGGTAAAATGCACATGAGGGGGTACTTCAGGGGTACCCCTGGCAGAGTAAAATTAAGTTGGTGGTACAGTAACAGAGGTTGGAACCACTGGCCAGGTTGATATTTGGCTGACCTGTGCTTTGAAAGTCAGGTGAGCTGTAGAAGGCCTTGGCCTGCTGTAGGACAGATGATGTTAGAGATTCTAACCAACTAGAGCAGTCCTTCCTGTTCTCCAGTCACTGGGATGCCATCTAAATGTGTGTTCACGTTCATGTTTGTCCAGGGCCCAGACCATATGTTTTTACTCCAAAACAACTCTGTTCTCCTCAGGCCCGCTGGTTCTGGGACGCTTACTTCAGCTCCATGAAGGCCATCGGCATGACAACGCTTCAGATCATCAATGACCGCATCTACCCCTATGCTGCCCGCACCTACGAACAGTGGAACAACCCCCCTGTGGTGGTGAGTAATCCTCTAGTTGCTAGGTCTTTAAAGAGTGGAAAGATGCGTTTTAGGCTAGATGTTTGAACATGATTGGATACCTCAGTCTTCCATTGGAGCCTGCTATAATCTATGCCCCTCCAGCCTACACCACTAATGTTATTGTATTTTTTACTGTGGTTAACCACTGAATCTTCTTAAACATACGAGTCATATTTATGGGGGTGCAGTGTGCAGTGTGTGGTATTGATGTGTGACCTGACACTACTGTGCTGGCCTCACAACACAGTGACTGACTCCCTCAGTGGCAGATATGACACAGTTTTCCCTGGTAAGTCTTTCCCGGTGTATCGGCAGGACAGCTTCCTCTTTATAGGTCCCTCTCTCCACACATGTGGTCTTTGGCTGCTTGATAAACAGCAAGTACTGCTGAAACAGCCAGTGTGTTTGTCAGCAGTTCTGCACTGGGAGGATGCCTCCAGTGTGGTGAAAAATACATGCCTTAGTGTTTGAATCATTGTGTATGTGTGAGAGAACACTGTTTAAGGAGTGTGTGTGTAACCTCTCTGTGGTTGTGGGAGTGTGGGGATGCAGACAGCTTGGCTCAGCTACCACCTCTCAGGGGCTGTTAATCAGCCCAGCCTGATCTGCTGCGGTCCCCAAAGACACCACATGCAGCTCCGCCCTTCCTCTGTCTGTCTGTGGGGTAGAGAAGGGGGGCCCATGTTCCTCCTTATTGGACAGCCATACCCTGTCCTACCAATGGTTGGTGATATGTGAGCCAGTCAGGTTATGTTGGTCTGTTGGTCAAGTCACACTGACTCTGACTGAAGATATGTTTACCACACTTGGCTTCTCAGAGTAAATCAAAGCTCTTCAAGACCTCCGGTCTAATTACTTTCTACTCAATCCAACTGCTCAATCACAGCCGGTGTTGCCTTTTTTTCGGAGTGGGTCGTTGGTTAATCAACAGTTACACTTGACATTACCCACCTCTCTCTCTGTCAGAAACTCTTGTCTGCCTTTTTTCCCAACCAATCGTCATCATTTAGGTGTGCTGTCTCAGCCCCTGCTCACAAGAGGTTAATTGTGCAGGGCCACAGACCTGTTACCGTTCCAATGCTAGAGAAGTGCTATCTCTACGTATTCAGTGGAAACACGTCGAGCAGAATTGGAACAGGACACTAAATAAATCAAGCAGCTTTTTTTCTCTGCTGTTCTGTATCCTTCGTTCGGGGTCATAATTGAAAGCACATTTCACAGGCTCTCTGCTAGTAGCAGTGTCTTTAGAAGGGTTTTCAGGCTAGGGAGGGACAGACGGGATGCTTTTTGTTCGGCCGTGGGCATAGTTGTAAGATACCAAACGGGTAATCCATGGTAGTCACCTGTTCAGCCTCTGAAAGGTGGCTGAAGGTTTGGAGACTTTGTACCTTAGGGGGCTTTCATATCAGATTGGTTTGGAGACTTTGTACCTTAAGGGGCTTTCATATCAGATTGGTTTGGAGACTTTGTACCTTAAGGGGCTTTCATATCAGATTGGTTTGGAGACTTTGTACCTTAAGGGGCTTTCATATCAGATTGGTTTGGAGACTTTGTACCTTAAGGGGCTTTCATATCAGATTGGTTTGGAGACTTTGTACCTTAAGGGGCTTTCATATCAGATTGGTTTGGAGACTTTGTACCTTAAGGGGCTTTCATATCAGATTGGTTTGGAGACTTTGTACCTTAAGGGGCTTTCATATCAGATTGGTTTGGAGTGTTTTCCTCTTCTGAACTCTGGTGTGTTTTCTCCCTTAGTTTGGAATGGTGTGAACACACTATTCGCAATTTGGTGCAGACTAAACAACACACCGTGGTTTGCTCAAGGGTGGTCTCGGTCCAATGAATTACATCCTGCATAGTAATGAATATTCATATGATGGCAACTGATTACTTTTTATCTTGACCTTTGGTTTCTAGGGGACATCTAACATTTCAATTTAGGCTAAGTCGGTGCTTGTTCAGTGGTTGTCTAGGACACAGGTTCCGCTAGCGGAACCCCCAACATTCCGCTGAGAAGGTAGTGCGGGAAATTCAAAAATATTTTTTTGAAATATTTAACTTTCACGCATTAACAAGTCCAATACAGCAAATGAAAGATTAACAAGATGTTTATCTACCCATCGTGTCCGATTTTTAAAAATGTTTTACAGTGAAAACACAACATATTTATGTCAGATCACCACCAAATCCAAAAAAACACAAAGCCATTTTTCCCAGCCAAAGATAGTCACAAAAGCAGAAATAGAGATAAAATTAATCACTAACCTTTGATAATCTTCATCAGATGACACTCATAGGACATCCTGTTACACAATACATTTATGTTTTGTTCGATAATATGCATATTTATATCCACAAATCTCGGTTTACATTGGCGCCATGTTCAGAAATGCTTCCAAAATATCCGGAGTAATTACAGAGAGTCACATCATATAACAGAAATACTCATCATAAACTTTGATGAAAGATACATGTTTTACATATAATTAAAGATACACTTGTTCTTAATGCAACCGCTGTGTCAGATTTTTTTTTTTACTTTACGGAAAAAGCATACCATGCAATAATCTGAGACTCGCTCAGAAATACACAACATTTCTCCGCCATGTTGGAGTCAACAGAAATACGAAATTACATCATAAATATTCCCTTACCTTTGATGATCTTTCATCAGAATGCAGTGCCAGGAATCCTAGTTCCACAATAAATCGTTGTTTTGTTCGATAATGTCCATTACTAGTGTCCAATTAGCTACTTTTGCTAGCACGTTTAGTTCATATGTCCAAAAGCTGGCGCCGGTCCAGGCGAACTCGGACAAACTTCAAAAAGTTATATTCCAGTTCGAATAAACTGGTCAAACTAAGTAGAGAATCAATCTTCAGGATGTTATCATATATATACAATAACATCTAGTGGAAGGCGTAGGAAGTGCGAACAGATCCATATCTTACTGGGATGTGAATAGGAGGTAAACCCAGGCCCTGCATGTCCCCAGGCACCCTCATTTGTTGACTTCTGTGATCGAAAAAGCCTTGGTTTCATGCATGTCAACATCAGAAGCCTCCTCCCTAAGTTTGTTTTACTCACTGCTTTAGCACACTCTGCTAACCCTGATGTCCTTGCCGTGTCTGAATCCTGGCTCAGGAAGGCCACCAAAAATTCGGAGATTTCCATACCCAACTATAACATTTTCAGTCAAGATAGAACTGCAAAAGGGGGAGGAGTTGCAGTCTACTGCAGAGATAGCTTGCAAAGTAATGTCATACTTTCCAGGTCCATACCCAAACAGTTCGAACTACTAATTTTGAAAATTACTCTCTCCAGAAATAAGTCTCTCACTGTTGCTGCCTGCTTCCGACCCCCCCCCCCTCAGCTCCCAGCTGTGCCCTGGACACCATTTGTGAATTGATCGCCCCCCATCTAGCTTCAGAGTTTGTTCTGTTAGGTGACCTAAACTGGGATATGCTTAACACCCCGGCAGTCCTACAATCTAAGCTAGATGCCCTCAATCTCACACAAATCATCAAGGAACCCACCAGGTACAACCCTAAATCTGTAAACAAGGGCACCCTCATAGACGTCATCCTGACCAATTGGCCCTCCAAATACACCTCCGCTGTCTTCAACCAGGATCTCAGCGATCACTGCCTCATTGCCTGTGACTGCGGCTCCGTAGCGGATAAACGACCACCTCTCATCACTGTCAAACGCTCCCTAAAACACTTCTGTGAGCAGGCCTTTCTAATCGACCTGGCCCGGGTATCCTGGAAGGACATTGACCTCATCCCGTCAGTTGAGGATGCCTGGTCATTCTTTAAAAGTAACTTCCTCACCATTTTAGATAAGCATGCTCCGTTCAAAAAATGCAGAACTAAGAACCGATACAGCCCTTGGTTCACTCCAGACCTGACTGCCCTCGACCAGCACAAAAACATCCTGTTGCGGACTGCAATAGCATCGAATAGTCCCCGCGATATGCAACTGTTAAGGGAAGTCAGGAACCAATACACGCAGTCAGTCAGGAAAGCTAAGGCCAGCTTCTTCAGGCAGAAGTTTGCATCCTGTAGCTCCAACTCCAAAAAGTTCTGGGACACTGTGAAGTCCATGGAGAACAAGAGCACCTCCTCCCAGCTGCCCACTGTACTGAGGCTAGGTAACACGGTCACCACCGATAAATCCATGATTATCGAAAACTTCAACAAGCATTTCTCAACGGCTGGCCATGCCTTCCGCCTGGCTACTCCAACCTCGGCCAACAGCTCCGCCCCCCCCACCCCCGCACAGCTACTCGCCCAAGCCTCTCCAGGTTCTCCTTTACCCAAATCCAGATAGCAGATGTTCTGAAAGAGCTGCAAAACCTGGACCCGTACAAATCAGCTGGGCTTGACAATCTGGACCCTCTATTTCTGAAACTATCCGCCGCCATTGTCGCAACCCCTATTACCAGCCTGTTCAACCTCTCTTTCATATCGTCTGAGATCCCCAAGGATTGGAAAGCTGCCGCAGTCATCCCCCTCTTCAAAGGGGGAGACACCCTGGACCCAAACTGTTACAGACCTATATCCATTCTGCCCTGCCTATCTAAGGTCTTCGAAAGCCAAGTCAACAAACAGGTCACTGACCATCTCGAATCCCACCGCGAATCCCACCGCTGTGCAATCTGGTTTCCGAGCCGGTCACGGGTGCACCTCAGCCACGCTCAAGGTACTAAACGACATCATAACCGCCATCGATAAAAGACAGTACTGTGCAGCCGTCTTCATCGACCTTGCCAAGGCTTTCGACTCAGTCAATCACCATATTCTTATCGGCAGACTCAGTAGCCTCGGTTTTTCGGATGACTGCCTTGCCTGGTTCACCAATTACTTTGCAGACAGAGTTCAGTGTGTCAAATCGGAGGGCATGCTGTCCGGTCCTCTGGCAGTCTCTATGGGGGTGCCACAGGGTTCAATTCTCGAGTCGACTCTTTTCTCTGTATATATCAATGATGTTGCTCTTGCTGCGGGCGATTCCAAACGAGCTTCAATGCCATACAACACTCCTTCCGTGGCCTCCAACTGCTCTTAAACGCTAGTAAAACCAAATGCATGCGGTCAACCGTTCGCTACCTGCACCCGCACGCCTGACCAGCATCACCAACTGAATATGTGGACATCTATAAGTACCTAGGTGTCTGGCTAGACTGTAAACTCTCCTTCCAGACTCATATCAAACATCTCCAATCGAAAATCAAATCAAATGAAGAGTCGGCTTTCTATTCCGCAACAAAGCCTCCTTCACTCACGCCGCCAAACTTACCCTAGTAAAACTGACTATCTTACCGATCCTCGACTTCGGCGATGTCATCTACAAAATTGCTTCCAACACTCTACTCAGCAAACTGGATGCAGTTTATCACAGTGCCATCCGTTTTGTCACTAAAGCACCTTATACCACCCACCACTGCGACTTGTATGCTCTAGTCGGCTGGCCCTCGCTACATATTCGTCGCCAGACCCACTGGCTCCAGGTCATCTACAAGTCCATGCTAGGTAAAGCTCCGCCTTATCTCAGTTCACTGGTCACGATGGCAACACCCATCCGTAGCACGCGCTCCAGCAGGTGTGTCTCACTGATCATCCCTAAAGCCAACACCTCATTTGGCCGCCTTTCATTCCAGTTCTCTGCTGCCTGTGACTGGAACGAATTGCAAAAATCGCTGAAGTTGGAGACTTTTTATCTCCCTCACCAACTTCAAACATCTGCTATCTGAGCAGCTAACCGATCGCTGCTGCTGTACATAGTCTATCGGTAAATAGCCCACCCATTTATACCTACCTCATCCCCATACTGTTTTTATTTATTTACTTTTCTGCTCTTTTGCACACCAATATCTCTACCTGTACATGACCATCTATCACTCCAGTGTTAATCTGCAAAATTGTAATTATTCGCCTACCTCCTCATGCCTTTTGCACACAATGTATATAGACTCTCCCTTTTTTTTCCTACTGTGTTATTGACTTGTTCATTGTTTACTCCATGTGTAACTCTGTGTTGTCTGTTCACACTGCTATGCTTTATCTTGGCCAGGTCGCAGTTGCAAATGAGAACTTGTTCTCAACTAGCCTACCTGGTTAAATAAAGGTGAAATAAATAAATAAAATAAAAGGCGATGAGTTGGAAATCAACCAGCCCCAGAATTTCCACTTCCTGTTTGGAAGTTTGCCTGCCATATGAGTTCTGTTATACTCAGACATCATTCAAACAGTGTTAGAAACTTCAGAGTTTTCTATCCAATACTAATAATAATATGCTTACAGTGGGGCAAAAAAGTATTTAGTCAGCCACCAATTGTGCAA
Organism: Oncorhynchus nerka; assembly: GCF_034236695.1. Taxonomy (NCBI): domain Eukaryota; kingdom Metazoa; phylum Chordata; class Actinopteri; order Salmoniformes; family Salmonidae; genus Oncorhynchus; species Oncorhynchus nerka. The sequence goes on from NC_088422.1 coordinate 75,817,404, forward strand.
GTTCTCCCACTTAAAAAGATGGGAAAGGCCTGTAATGTTCATCATAGGTACACTTCAACTATGACAGACAAAATGAGAGAAAAAATCCAGATAATCACATTGTAGGATTTTTAATGAATTTATTTGCAAATTATGGTGGAAAATAAGTATTTGGTCAATAACAAAAGTTTATCTCAATACTTACAATATACCATTTGTTGGCAATGACAGAGGTCAAACGTTTTCTGTAAGTCTTCACAAGGTTTTCACACACTGTTGCTGGTATTTTGGCCCATTCCTCCATGCAGATCTCCTCTAGAGCAGTGATGTTTTGGGGCTGTTGCTGGGCAACACAGACTTTCAACTCCATCCAAAGATTTTCTATGGGGTTGAGATCTGGAGACTGGCTAGGCCACTCCAGGACCTTGAAATGCTTCTTACGAAGCCACTCCTTCGTTGCCCGGGCGGTGTGTTTGGGATCATTGTCATGCTGAAAAACCCAGCCACGTTTTCACTCAAAATCTCACGATACATGGCCCCATTCATTCTTTCCTTTACATGGATCAGTCGTCTTGGTCCCTTTGCAGAAAAACAGCCACAAAGCATGATGTTTCCACCCCCATGCTTCACAGTAGGCATGGTGTTCTTTGGATGCAACTCAGCATTCTTTGTCCTCCAAACACAACGAGTTGAGTTTTTACCAAAAAGTTATATTTTGGTTTCATCTGACCATATGACATTCTCCCAATCTTCTTCTGGATCATCCAAATGCTCTCTAGCAAACTTCAGACGGGCCTGGACATGTACTGGCTTAAGCAGGACGACACGTCTGGCACTGCAGGATTTGAGTCCCTGGCGGCGTAGTAGTGTGTTACTGATGGTAGGCTTTGTTACTTTGGTCCCAGCTCTCTGCAGGTCATTCACTAGGCCCCCCCGTGTGGTTCTGGGATTTTTTCTCATCGTTCTTGTGATCATTTTGACCCCACGGGGTGAGATCTTGCGTGGAGCCCCAGATCGAGGGAGATTATCAGTGGTCTTGTATGTCTTCCATTTCCTAATAATTGCTCCCACAGTTGATTTCTTCAAACCAAGCTGCCTACCTATTGCAGATTGTCTTCCCAGCCTGGTGCAGGTCTACAATTTTGTTTCTGGTGTCCTTTGACAGTTCTTTGGTCTTGGCCATAGTGAAGTTTGGAGTGTGACTGTTTGAGGTTGTGGACAGGTGTCTTTTATACTGATAACAAGTTCAAACAGGTGCCATTAATACAGGTAATGAGTGGAGGACAGAGGAGCCTCTTAAAGAATAAGTTATAGGTCTGTGAGAGACAGAAATCTTGCTTGTTTGTAGGTGACCAAATACTTATTTTCCACCATAATTTGCAAATAAATTCATTAAAAATCCTACAATGTGATTTTCTGGATTTGTTTTTTCTCATTTTGTCTGTCATAGTTGAAGTGTACCTATGATGAAAATTACAGGCCTCTCATCTTTTTAAGTGGGTGAACTTGCACAATTGGTGGCTGACTAAATACTTTTTTGCCCCACTGTATATTACCATCTTGGACAGAGTAGGAGGCAGTTCACTATGGGCACGCAATTCATCCAAAGTGAAAATGCTGCCCCCTATCCCAATAAAGTTAAATGGGCCAAGAAACCTGGCCAGACGATACCTTCACTGGTAGAGAGCAGACGAAGCCTGCACTGTGAATGTGCTCATATCAGGACTCTTGAGAAGATGTGACGGCTGCACCATCTCTGCTTCTCCTAATCCCTGGTATGCAATCATCACGCATACAAACTACACACCACACAAATCAAACGCCCCCTGCTGGCTAGATGGGCCTACCTCCAGTCATCACCGGAGCTGCTGTTACTTCCACTTTGCCTTGGGAAATCGTTTGTTATTGAGGAGAAAACACTTTGTCAAACACTCAAATGCCATGTTGTTCTCGATGTTGTATTATGAGGATGTTTACAATGATTTGCATCAATTTACTTTTCCTAACATCACCACAATAATGTGTAGCCTAAATCACCCAAATGGCTGCATGCTCCTGTTTTGTGTAAATTGATCATTGTAAGCAGTGAACTCAATTTAACTAATTAACATTGGAGAAGTGGCTGTCTTTCTTTCATCATGTTTATGTCATCTGACAAATGACTTCAGTGGTCCCTTTCCTCTTCTCTTCATCTCACCACTTATGTGTCACCGTGTTTAGTTTAATTATTTCCCCCTCTCCTTGTATGTCAGTGTGTCACCACCACAGAGAAGTTGAGTTGTTTTGTTGGTGAGGACTGACTGATGTAGGGTATATGAGGTGACCATGTTTATGGTGACAGACATGGTGGACGCCGTTGGAAGAGCCACAGAAACACCAGTCTGTCTGTGGTCACCTGTCTGCAGCAGAACAGAGAAGCACTTCAAGAAGCCCACACTTTTATTTCAAATCTCCAATCCCTCCCTATGAGGTTAGCACATGTCTCTAGTGGAGGTCTGGAGGCTTTGGGGGCCTTTTATACAGTTGATTAAGTCAGCTGCAACTTCCTTTATTTAGTTATGCTACTGTTGTAGTGTTTGACAGTTAATTAAGGGTTAAAACCATATTATCCAGTCAACATAATGCTCCTGCTAACAGAGAACGGTAGCGTTGAAGTTGACCCTGTAGTTGAGAGAACCTGCATTGTAGAGCACTTTAAGCTGCTCCAGTGAGTCTCCGTGTCGCATGTTGACATTGTTACTCTTGTATAATTGCATTACTCAATGTCAATTGTCTATATGTTAGTTCAGAGGTCTGGATTGAGTGTTTCTCTGTCTCCGTGTGTGTGTGTGTGCCTCCTCGTGTCAGTATTTTCTTTTACAGCGTCACTTGATCTAGGCTAGGGTCTGTGCATCTTCCAGAGTTAACGGGCCATTTTAAGACGGGGCCAGGAAGAGGAGCCAAGTCCCACACTGGCAGTAGACAGCCGCTGACACAGTCGCCTGCATCGCCCTGCTTCCCTCTCTCCACCCTGTGTCCCCCCCCCCTCCCCTCTTGAACTCATCTGGACCCCTGCTGCATGGAGCTCACTAGAGCTTCATGACAAAACATCACTTATAACATCCCAAAGCAGCAGTGTAGAAACAGCAGGAGAGGCCAAGACTTCCAAGTCAGTGTGTGGACGCAACTTACACATGTACCTGAGATGAGGTTGGAGCTCTTTGTCTCCGTCTTACACACTCTCTAAGCTGTGCTCCTGAAGCAGCTCAGCTACCGCTCGTTTTTTATAGTGTGCTTGGCATTCCAGATCACTTCACACTGGGTGCTTGGCATTCCCTTTTGTGAGTCTATTCATCTTTCAAATGAATTAATAGATGATTCCTGTTCCCTAGTAAAAACCATTGTCTGGAAATCACTGCAGGTGACATTATTGCTGAATCAAGAAATGAAATGGCATGTTTAAATCACGATGGAAAATGTGACGCGGGCCAGGATGGCAGACAGATGAAGGCATACGTCTGCATTGTAGGAGAGAGTGACTAACCTTTTTGGTCTCTTGTCCTCTGTAGAAGTGGTCGAGTGTGAACAGCCCTCTGTTCCTGCCTCTCATCCCACCGAGGTCCCCAGGATTCACTGCTGTGGTGCTGACCTACGACCGTATCGAGAGCCTCTTCCGGGTCATCACTGAGATCTCCAAGGTTCCCAGCTTGGCCAAGCTGCTAGTGGTGTGGAACAACCAGAATAAGAGTCCCCCTGAAGGTGAGCCCTAGGCTGTATTCATTAGCGCACACGGTAGGGTAACATTTTGCAACAATTTTTTTTGGGGGGGGACTAAAATAAGTTTCTTATTGGACAGGTTCAGGTAGTCCCTCTCCATTTTGGTAGATGTTCTTCTGTTTGGTTCCTAGTGAATACACCTCTGATTCTGACCCTCCCTTCCCCATACTGTTCATTAAACTCATTATTGATTCAAATATTACCCTTAAACAAGCACACCAGCAATAGGAGTTTTCATGAGTTAACCTTTTCAGTGACAACGATGATGCTTTGTTGGATATTCAAAGATGGGATATTAGTGTTCTGTCAGATTGCCTTCATAGCTACCATAGAGTCAAAATATATGTTCACTGTTTAGAGATCGACTGAAGTTGGCAGATCGATACACACAAGGAATGGGAAAGTGGCTGAACACTCCATGTTAGCTGCCAACTTGATGTGAGAAGAAGTGGTTATTTCACCATGCCATGGTTTAATACACAAAATGGAGCTCTTGATGTGTACCAGATGAGTGATAACAGCTTCAGCAGCCAAGACTCGTCTCTCTATAAGTTTAGACCCTGAAAAGCATGACATGCTCGAGGCTGGAGCCAAACCTCTCTCTGGCTTTTCTTCGTGTTGAGAATCAGGAAACTGGAGCAGCTCCGTGGCATGTTGCTGCCGGTCGGACAGAAAAACATCCTCCTACCCACCCCCCTCGGTGCTGCAGCAGCCACCTCATTCTAACCTTCCGATGTCAACAGGTCTCCTCGGTACTGGCAAGCCAGACGACGTAGAGGCCTTTCATTCATGTTGATATACTGTCCACTACAGACACTTCATCAAACAGTGTGCAGTGTTCTGCTAGTGCTGCCTGCCTGTCCTCCTGCCACAGCCCTCATTTAGAGCCCATTAGAGATGTTTCAGAGTAAGCTGATCAGTGTTCTGCTAGTGCTGCCTGCCTGTCCTCCTGCCACAGCCCTCATTTAGAGCCCATTAGAGATGTTTCAGAGTAAGCTGATCAGTGTTCTGCTAGTGCTGCCTACCTGTCCTCCTGCCACAGCCCTCATTTAGAGCCCATTAGAGATGTTTCAGAGTAAGCTGATCAGTGTTCTGCTAGTGCTGCCTGCCTGTCCTCCTGCCACAGCCCTCATTTAGAGCCCATTAGAGATGTTTCAGAGTAAGCTGATCAGTGTTCTGCTAGTGCTGCCTGCCTGTCCTCCTGCCACAGCCCTCATTTAGAGCCCATTAGAGATGTTTCAGAGTAAGCTGATCAGTGTTCTGCTAGTGCTGCCTGCCTGTCCTCCTGCCACAACCCTCATTTAGAGCCCATTAGAGATGTTTCAGAGTAAGCTGATCAGTGTTCTGCTAGTGCTGCCTGCCTGTCCTCCTGCCACAGCCCTCATTTAGAGCCCATTAGAGATGTTTCAGAGTAAGCTGATCAGTGTTCTGCTAGTGCTGCCTGCCTGTCCTCCTGCCACAGCCCTCATTTAGAGCCCATTAGAGATGTTTCAGAGTAAGCTGATCAGTGTTCTGCTAGTGCTGCCTGCCTGTCCTCCTGCCACAACCCTCATTTAGAGCCCATTAGAGATGTTTCAGAGTAAGCTGATCAGTGTTCTGCTAGTGCTGCCTGCCTGTCCTCCTGCCACAGCCCTCATTTAGAGCCCATTAGAGATGTTTCAGAGTAAGCTGATATTAGTCATTATTTATTGTGGCTTTCGCTCTAATGATTCCTCTTAACAAGGCGATTTAGGTATGCGGCTGTTTATGGCGCCCCTTAACACTGACAGCTCAGGGAACGGCAGGGAATGAAATCTATCCTCTGCAGTTGTGTAATGTAATGAAGCAGCGGGCCACTTTGAAGCTCACTCTAATGGCCCAGTGTAGCCTTTGATTAGAGGCGTCAGTGGAGCCTGGCCAGAGCTTTGTGACCCATTAGAATTAACAAGGGGCCGTTCATGGGTCAACTCAGGGTCTCTGCTTGGGATGAGGACGGATTTCCTCCTCATCCTCACAAGGCCTGATTGTGTTTATTTCAAGTGGCCATAAGCTGCCGCCTCAAGTCCTGCGCGTTTGGCATTTTAACAAGGTGCTGCTTGGGAGCCTAAGTCTTGGAGTACTAAGATAAAGTCCACAACATAGAATTGTGTTTTATCTTCTGCTTCTGACATGCACAGAGATTGTACTGTGTTTGGATGTCATGATTAACTTCAGTTTATTTGTTCACTCATACAATCTTAGCATTATGACCTGAAGAAACCTGTTTTTCTCATCGGTCAAAGACAGTTATGGAGCTGCAGAGCATGGAGACAGAGGTAGCTACAGGAGAGATGGGGATTGCAGAAGGATTCTATTTTTCTGTAGTGGAGAGGATCTCCTGGTTAGCCCAGGAAAATGTCCCAAAATGAGAAGCAAAGTAGATGGGCTTCCAGCAGCCAGAAGATGTTTCAGTATGTGTGTGCAAACCGATACCAAAAGAATAGGCCAGGTTGTACTGATTCAATCAGATCTAAGCTGATTTTGCACTGCACTCATCTCCCTGCTCATCTTTGGAAAAGGAAGAGAGGGGGGAAGAGAGAGGAAAGCACTTGAATATATCACAGCAGTTCTCCCGTTGACAGTTTAGTGTGGAGACGTTCAGAGCTCGTCGGTGGGAGCGCTGCCTGCTTGTCAGGCCCCAGTTAGAGCCTTAATGGGGTGACACATTCTGTGCCATCTGTCTGACTGCTCCGTGCCATGGACACTTCCCAAGCTCACTAAACACTACTTTTAAAAAAGAGGAAGAGGAATCTTGGTGTGGTCAGGCTTGCACATGATTCAAGTTGGCGTTGCGATTCGAGTCAGTGATTAGTTTTACTGCTAGCGTACTTTTCCACTAGGATTGCCATTTTGAAACATCTCCCTTGATGGCAACCCAACTCCACTCCTCTTCAACTGAAGTCTAGATGTTAGTTTGACCTAGAAAACTGTCAGTCTGGTTTGATGTCCTAGGTGTAGGTGGGTGATGCAATATATACTGTCAGATTTGGAATGTGTGGACGTAATTTTCAGTTTACTTAATGTCTTGCAGCTTCTCAAGTAGCACACAATGCTAACTGACCCGTTTGCCACGGTCTCCATTTGCATTGATCGAATGGATTTCTCTGACCTGTCTGTATAATGTAGTCTTATCACTCATATTCCCTTGGTCTCTGTCCCTTGATTAGATTCTCTGACCTGTCTGTATAATGTAGTCTTATCACTCATATTCCCTTGGTCTCTGTCCCTTGATTAGATTCTCTGACTTGTCTGTATTGTAGTCTTATCACTCATATTCCCTTGGTCTCTGTCCCTCAATTAGATTCTCTGACCTGTCTGTATAATGTAGTCTTATCACTCATATTCCCTTGGTCTCTGTCCCTCGATTAGATTCTCTGACCTGTCTGTATAATGTAGTCTTATCACTCATATTCCCTTGGTCTCTGTCCCTCGGTTAGATTCTCTGACCTGTCTGTATAATGTAGTCTTATCACTCATATTCCCTTGGTCTCTGTCCCTCGGTTAGATTCTCTGACCTGTCTGTATAATGTAGTCTTATCACTCATATTCCCTTGGTCTCTGTCCCTCGGTTAGATTCTCTGACCTGTCTGTATAATGTAGTCTTATCACTCATATTCCCTTGGTCTCTGTCCCTCGGTTAGATTCTCTGACCTGTCTGTATAATGTAGTCTTATCACTCATATTCCCTTGGTCTCTGTCCCTCGGTTAGATTCTCTATGGCCGAAGATTGCAGCGCCTCTCAAGGTGGTGCGCACCAAAGAGAACAAGCTCAGCAACCGCTTCTTCCCCTACGACGAGATCGAGACTGAGGCCGTGCTGGCCATCGACGATGACATCATCATGCTGACATCTGACGAACTGCAGTTTGGCTACGAGGTGAGAGAGAGGATGCCCTGTATCACGCCTGGGAGATGTCACCCCAAATGTTTGATCTTTGGCTTAGTGCATTCATACTGGCAGGTAAACGCAGGCCACTTAGAGCTGACCCCAGAGTTTAAACTCATCCAGGGAGCTTAAGTCAGCCTCCAGTAAGGCTATATGTGAGGCGGCTGCCGGGTGCTGGAGATATGTTTGATGTGTGACATGGTGACAGGCCAGAGCTGATGCTGTCCATGCCTACAGCCCAGCTTGGCACTCACCTGAAGGCATTTAGGACCTATTGAGACAATTGAGGACAATTTGAGGATAATGACATGAAATGAGAGGCAGGCTGCTGTGGGGAAGGAAGGCTGTCTGGCTCTACTGCCTCTCGCCGGGTCCAATAGCGGGACAGGCTGCTGGGCTCCGGTATCCAGTCTCCACACAGAGACTGCCCATCACAGAGAGGGCCTGTAGCTTTCATCTCTTTAAAGTGAACTTTGGGGCACAAAGTATCTCCGTGATGGCGGTCATCTAGCACTACCTTGAAGAAGGTGAAAGGAGGCTACTTGGAATGTTTTTAGTGTTGCCTAATTCCATTAACTTGGAACTTTCCCCAAATTCCTGGAAAAGCTGTAATTTGTGTGTAACAGTCTCTTTCCCCCACCATGTCCCTCAGGTGTGGAGGGAGTTCCCAGACCGGTTGGTGGGGTACCCGGGTCGGCTCCACCTGTGGGACCACGAGATGGGGAAGTGGAAGTACGAGTCTGAGTGGACCAACGAGGTGTCCATGGTTCTGACTGGAGCAGCCTTCTACCACAAGGTTAGCCTCAGACAGAAGCCCCTCCTCCCTCTGTCCCCCTGCCAGGCCCAGTATGGGGAGGGGGCAGGGTTAGGATGGAAGAGTCATAGGTGAGGTTAGGTTATCTGTCTCACTGTCAACCAAAAGCTTTCCTTTTGATTCAAAGCAAATACTTCTGAGAAAACACATCCCTCTTTTCAGAGGTTAGACTCATTTATCATGTCACCAGTGAGTAGGATGACAAATGTATTTCAGTATTTATATCTGCTTGTAGTTTCCACTGCTTGCTGATTTTGATGTTGAGTAACTCTGGCTTCTTTCCTTTCCAGTACTTTAACTACCTGTACACTTACAAGATGCCAGGAGACATCAAGAACTGGGTGGATGCTCATATGAACTGTGAGGATATCGCCATGAACTTCCTGGTGGCCAACATCACTGGCAAAGCCCCCATAAAGGTACAGAACAGTGCACAACGTTGTCCCACCACCTGAACACAACAGTCCTACCCAACCCATTATGCTGACATTATGTCCTTAGGGGGTCAAATTCAATGTTGTATGTTCACCAGAGCCATGGCTTGCGTCCCAAATTGCATTCTATTCCCTATAATAGTGCACTACTTTTGACCAGAACCCTATGGGCCATGGTCCAAATTAGTGAACTTCCTAGTCAATGGGGTGGTATTTGGGATGGAGCTATGTTAATATCTCAGTAGGAGCAGTTCTACAACATGCACCACATAGCAGGAAGCTGAAGGCTGTAACTCTAATTCCACAGAGGTGGAAAAGTCCCAGAATGCAGAAATATTTGTTTCTTCCAGTCCTGTCCTGATAGAGGCTCTGTCTCTGATCAGTTCTCACCCCTCTGTGCCCCCTGATACCTCCCCAACGCAGTGACTGTCCAGGTGCAGAGACCGCCCCTAAAGCCCAGCCTTAACCTCTCTTATCTGGGTGTCACTGACTGCTACTCCCCCTCCGACTATGTTTTCCTAAGCTCACCAGGGCTCACTCACCCCACCGTCAAAGCCATGCCTACTCCCTCCATCTCTCTGCGCCTGCAGTAGGCCCACATATCTCCCACACGTCCTCCTCAGAACTGATCTCCTGTCTGGAGTAAGACAGACTGGTGGGGTGGGTGAGACGGAGGAAGGCCATACATCACCCCTTTAATGAGCATACAGCTGTTTCTCCTCGGTATGCAAGCAGCATGCCGTGGCCTTTTAATGACCACTCAGGTATACAGCAGCACAACATCCTCCCTCAGCGCAACAGCCCTCAATCACACTCTGCTGCAACAACCACTGCTGGACCTGCTGTCACAACTAGCAAGACATCATCTAATGGGTTTATCACATTCTAGAGAACTGCAACTTAAAGAGATATTTCGGGATTTGGTCAATGAAGTCCTTTATCTACTTCCCCAGAGTCAGATGAACTCATGGATAACATTTTTATGTATCTGTCTCCAGTATGAAGGAAGTTGGAGGTAGTTTTGCAAGCCAATGCTAACTATCATTAGCACAATGGTTGGAAGTCTATGGTATCTACTAGCATGCTAACAATTGCACTAAAACTAGTTCGCAACATCCTTCAAAGTGCATACAGAGACATAAAAACAGTATCCACAGATTCATCTGACTCTGGAGAAATAGATCCCTTTAAGCAGTACTGTGATGGTTATAGACTTGTCTCATCAGCACAGGGATTTGATCTCACCACACAGTAGATTCTGTACTGTATGTTTCTTAGTTGTGTAGCAATGGTAGATTGTAAAGGTCCCTGTCCTGGTTCCATTTAGGTGACCCCAAGGAAGAAGTTCAAGTGCCCTGAGTGCACAGCCATTGACGGTCTGTCCCTGGACCAGACACACATGGTAGAGAGGTACGTCCTGCACTGAGCATGCTCATCGCCTAGCAACTCTAGAAATGGTGTGTATATGCCAAATCAATATTCATAGAGGTAGTAGTGGACATACAATATCTGGGCGTGTGTTTTTTTTTTTCTGTGGTTGATTGCCTCAATGTTAACGCCGGTAACTCCTGTACATTTCCCCAGATCGGAGTGCATCAACAAGTTTGCGTCGGTCTTCGGCACCATGCCCCTCAAGGTAGTGGAACACCGTGCAGACCCAGTCCTCTACAAGGACGACTTCCCAGAGAAGCTCAAGAGTTTCCCCAACATCGGCAGTCTCTGACCGGACAGGGCTGTGGCCCAGCAACCCCAAGACACCCATACATACCCAGCATCTTCTAGTTCAGGGGAGACATAGAGTTTATCTGTCCATATAGAACTATCTGAAGGTTGCTGTTGATCTCTGTAGGGTGGGGTTGGGAGCCTGTATTGTTTCCTTTCCTAAATGCTGATTTGAAGTGGTGAGAGTTGAGGTGTGTGCTCATTGGTTGACTAGACAGAATCCACTGTGCGCTGATGAATCCACTGTGCGACAGAGATGACTAGTCTGTGTATGTCCACTGCTGCTGTATTCGAGTCCGAGGCCCCGTGGGCTCTTTGGCTGATCTGGGATCAGTGTATATAAATCACAGCAGTGCTAAATTTTAATGTAGCATGGTGAGTCAGGACTGCTGTCTGCCGCTGTCTGCCAAGCACAGGGTGAGGGGATGTGTAATATGTTGAACACCCGTAGAGATAATATATCCCATGTCATTTATCTCGAACTGATGATTTTTTTTTTATGATAAATAAACATGGAAAAACAAGGTAGTTTAAGAGGGTGCTTCTCGACAAAGGTCATTTCATGGCATGAGCCATTTTTATTTGTTTAGTGTGAGCACTGCAGAGGTGTATGGTCAGCTTTCTCTGCATAGAGGATATATCGCAAATAATATGTACACTATATATTTGCTGCCAATTGATCTACTGCTAACACTTTTCAAAAGAATGACCGGTATCTGGACATTTTAATGACTTTTTTTTTAGTGTTGTGCTGCATAATATATAAACTATTGCAGTAACATCAGTCTGGTATAGTAGGGAAGACACTGTAATTGATGCGGTGACATTGGACTGTCTGCTTCATGGAGATGTAGACACCAGGTTGTACAACTCCCCAATTCTGAAGTCTTTTTGTTTTAGTCTTGCTCATCTCTCTAAAGGAATGTCCTAAGCATTTCAAATTCAAGTCAGCACACTTTTTAAGATGTCAATATTGCCTTTGTTTTTGTTTTTTTACTTTCGTAAGGATTGTTTGTGATAAATGTGTCTCTAAATATATTGACTTTGTAAAGAAATTGGAAGAAATACATGCTAAATAAAGATGTTTTTCATGGCCATGTTATTTGCCTGTGATTAGAGAAAGGAACAATGGCGCTGCCTCACTCCAACTAAGGTGCATGAATTGTGCAAACTAAAGTGAAGAGGAAATTCAGCTACTGGATAACAGGGGAAGTTGATTAGTGCTTGAAAAAAGTTGTCATCGGAAGTGTTCTAGACGTGGAAGACGATATATGCATGTTTAATGGAGTGGTTTTCTCATACACAGGCAGCAGTAGCAGGCCTCTGTGTCTGTCACGCTCTCCGTCCTCCTTTCTGATTTGGTGAAAGCCCAAGTCTGACCAGGGCTGTTGTGACAGCCAGGCCGTGTGCAGCACCACTGTTTAGCCTCGCCTGTCACCTGTTAATATACGCTCCCTAATCCACCCTGTACAATGTCAGCAGTTCAAAGGAACGCTGTTAGTATTTTTGTCGACTTCAATTAGCGTGACATTCTTGGGGGTTGTGCGATCTCATTTCAGCCCTCAAGTCTGAAATGCAGAGGGATTTTAGGCTGTCACTGCAACTGATGCAGTCATGAAACATGAGGTAAATATGTAATGCAAGAAGATGGACGTGCTTCTTTTTTTGGAACCCTCTAGATTTTTATTGATGGCCCTCCCACCCCTCCATCCTAATTATATAGACATCAGTATAAACAACACCAGAATCCCCAAAATCTCCACACATGTTATTATAGTCAGATGTTACCCATTGCTGAGGATATTGTAAAAACTGCTACTCTTAATGACTCCTCAGTCTTGCCATCCTAAAAACATCCCCAGTCTTTAAATGTAGGACCTTTCTGTGAGAATAGGAATCCTTCTGCAGTAGCATCATTCCCACCACACAACAGCATAGAAAAATGGTGAAATATTGAGCTCTGACCTCTTTGACTAAATATGTTTCATTGTTTAAAGGTCCAATGCAGCCTCTTTAATCGCAATGTAAAATAATTTCAGGGTAACAATGAAGTTTCTTAATATGATTTCAATATAAATGGTAAAAAAGAAACAACTTCTTAGCAAAGAGCACTTTCTCAAGCAAGAATTTTGCCAGACTGTCTGGGAGTGGTCTGAATGGGGAGAACTAAACATCAGCTGAAATTGGCAGAGCGGGCTAGAGCTCTCTTAATGGTCTAACTCATTTTATACCAGGCAGGCCAAAACTCCATCCCACCAAAACAGGCTGAAATTTCAGGCGGTCTTTTCAAACTGACATTAACATTAAAAGGCAATTATCATTTTCACTACTTTACAGTATTATTCCAACCTCATCAGGAAATCTATGTAAAACCAGGGAAATCACGTTTTGGACTTGCACTGGACCTTTAAAGAATTGGCGGGAACTATATGAAATCATTCGTGACAATTGAAGCTGCACTTCAATTATCCATAAAAATTGTAGTTGATGCTGTTTTAAAAAATAATTATGTGATGAACAACCGTTTTGCTCTCAATGCTTGTAAAGCAATTTTCTAAAATATGTAAGTGCAATAACTTACTGTACTATAGTAACTCACACAAAATATATATGAGAACATGAACACAAGTAAAAGTATACCATCATTATTAAAAAGCCGTACAATATAGCTTAAAGCCACAAAAACCTTTCAAAATACTTGGAAACTCAACAAACCCCCTTCAGAAGGATCACTCAAAAACCAACCCACAAGTATCTCACAAAGATAACGCAAAACTTTGCATCAAATTAGTAACATTTCAAGGGTCATTGTAAATGACTGTAAATCAGTCCAATTTACATACAAAAATGTTTTTACATGCACACACAACACACAGTTTTATATAAGTATTTACTTATTTTTATTGCCCTGCTTCAGTAGTATTAAAAATGATAGGGGTGGTGTGAAAGGTGACATCATCACCGAGGGACAGACTGGGACCCCTGCAGGCTACAACAGGATGAGCTGATATACAAGCTGTTTCGCAACGACTTAAATTCTGCATATCTGATCAGTTATGGCCCTAAGGCAAGCTGTGCCTCGATTAGGGTAGATGAAAAAGTGAACATTTACATAATAACCTGTGATTCATCCAAGAAGGCTTCATATGGGCTTGTACGTTTCTGCAGTCTTTAACACTGAGCTTTCGATTTTGTCCTCAATCAATAGAGAACTGCAGATAACAGAACATGTCTATAAATAAAGAAATTAAAATGTTTCCAAAAACATGACGAAAACGGTAAACAAATCAACTGTGTCGACCTGAGCTTCATGTGTGTTTGAGCTCTGAGAAGCACCCAACCCAGCACTGTAAACCCTACAAGCCCTAGTCAGAGACAGCTATAGGCCAACCTGAAGCACAGGGCCACTGGCGGCTCTGTCTGTTCTGTCACACAATCCCAGAAAGAATCCCTGTCCACAGATGTCCCAGTGTTAATTAAAAAGGCTGCAGCCTGGCTGTGCGGCTGTGAATGGCCGTAGTGCCGGAGGGGCAGGCATTCGGCCAGAGGAGCGAGAGGGAGAGCCCTAGTGCAGTGTGGGGGCTTCTTTGAAAATGGAGCCATGACAGCTGAGGGGAAGCATGTGCAAGGCATGTTTGTTTTGCATTTATCCCCTGAGCACAGCTGTGTGCACTGTCCTTTTCCTAGAACACCGGAACGCCGTGGCCCGTTCGCACTCCCAGCAACCCCTTAGAGCGGCCTATGAGAGCACAGGGGCCCCATCTCCAGATCTCAGAGGAGCACCTCCAACCACTGAGAGACAAGCCATGTTGTCAGCAGTATGTTCATGCATTAGACTTGAACTGCCATGTAAAACTGGATCCAATCTGAGTTGTCATTTGGAAAGGGTTTCTGATCTACTGTTTGTAGATGTTGACAGTTCATCCTGGATCGTACATAACACTATATCCTAGCAGAGCTACCTAGTGTAGATGCTGACCGTTCATCCTGGATCGTACATAATACTATATCCTAGCAGAGCTACCTAGTGTAGATGCTGACAGTTCATCCTGGATCGTACATAACACTATATCCTAGCAGAGCTACCTAGTGTAGATGCTGACCGTTCATCCTGGATCGTACATAATACTATATCCTAGCAGAGCTACCAAGTGAAAGGGTAAATAATGAGGCTTGTGTTAGAGATGGATTCTCTGCTCAAGGTGCATGGGGTATCATATTTGGCTTCAAATCTATGAGACCTCTTGTTTTGACTTGATCCAAATGGAAACCTTGGGCAAACAGAAAGCCTATAATGCATAAGATAATGGAACACGTCTAGTATTTCTGTCACCTCCGCAAATCGTGACATGGAGCCATCGAAAGCACGGATGCCAGTTTGCCCCCCGCATTGTTCCATGTCCACACTGAGGTGAAGGGACAGGGGATCCGGTTGTTGCCTGGGGGGTCAGGCGAGGCTTTGCATGAAAAGAGACAGTGGTCAACATTGATGGCGTTAGTCAGCATTTTATTATCCCCCTCAATAACTGTATAATCTACAAAAACTGCATAATCTGTATAATCTACACTGCCTCTCTGCTGTTCAAGGCTGCCGCTGGGTGTTATCTCTGGCAATGGGACTGGAGGCCACTTTTCCTGTAACTCCCTAGGTGGAAATGTGAGGAAATGCCAAGGGAGGAAATGGCATGTCCACTTTGAATCTCCTGCTGCAAACAGAGCTGAGCCTGTCTGGTGCTCTCAGACCTGTAGGCCCCAGCAGGCCTGCTGTGCCTCTCTCTCATACTCACACACACCACTTCCTCATCCCCGTCCATCTCTGGCTCAGTGACGGTCCATCAGCGGTGCAAGTAGGGCTCTCTGTCTGCCCGCACTTAAACAAACCTGGATTGATATCTGACATTTAAATGTTGGAAGGTAGCACCAACCTAAAGTATGCTAGTGCTGACCATGCATACCAGAAAGAGTAAGCTACTTTTTAAATGGTTTACATCTTTCCCAAACTGAAGAATATGACTGATTTTATCAGCATTCTTTCAGTTAGTCTGATAGAGATGGATCGGCTTTGGGCTTGACCGTTACCTACACCCCTCTCCTTGAAGTGAAGCTGACCAAAATGACCTAAGGAAACCCAAATGTACACACAGACCCAAATCAGGCCAAATGTATGTAAATATGTGAATATCAGTTTGCAGTTTATGTGGTTAGTTGCATTCGCACACAGTCTGACAGAAAGGGACAAGGGATTCTGTGACAAAACCAGGATCAAAATGAATTAAAAATACACACTTAAATACCGGAAAACAAGAAAGTATAATAACACCTGAACAGAAAAAGCTATGTTGACTCTCACTAGCAGGTGTGTTAGCAGACGCATCTCAATATCTGTACAAACAGCATTACCTGTATTAACTGAATAAGTGCAGGGATTGGTTCAAATCTATTCAGCTTTTTTTAGTTTTTTTTGTTGTGTTATAGTTTATAGCTACTGTATAACCAGCACATTGTTTCCAACAAGCAACCAATTAATTTGTCTCTTTAAGGATAGGTCTGATTCTTGATTTCCTGCTTCTTACCTCGAGCTTTGACTACCTGACTGACTGACTGTTGTTCATCTCTGATGTCCACTGGTCTCTCCCATCAGAGACACAAAGTAAATAAGTTCACTGTCCAGATTTGTTAGTCTCTTTTCTCTCCTCTTCAGCAATTTGCTATGGCTTTTATGGCTTTTATGGCTTTTATGGCTTTTATGGCTTTTATCATCATTATTATTTTAGATTATCAATATTTCTGTTATAGTAGAACAGACGGGCCCCCCTCTGCTTTGGCTTGGATTGGACGTGATGGGGTTCCCAGAGGCCCCTGTCCTGCTGCTGTTGAGGCATCATGTTGCCCAGGAGATGGCTGCACTGTGCTCCTTGGCCTTCATACGCAAGGCGGCGATGCTGGAGGACTTGCGGTCTGGGTCCATGCTGTTCAGATCGTACCCGTTGATCCCTGACCCCATGCCAGGACCCCCAAACAGGCTGCCCATGTGTGTCTGTCCCATGTGACCCCCAGGGTTCGGGACGCCCAGGAAGTCAGATACGCCGCTGCCGGAGTGAGGGTGAGGGGTCATACAGGATGTGACTGAGTCACAGGGCACTACACAGCCTGGTACAGGAGACGCTCCACTGCCGCCACCAATCCATGATGGGTTCTGTATCTGAAACGCAGAGAGAGGACAGTGTCACTTTAAATACCAAAACTATGTGGGTGAGTCAGTGCTTCGTTTTTTCAGACACCCTCTGTGTCTTGTGCACAGAGGGTGCATCTTGTGCACCAGCTTCCACTTGTCTCTTCCTTGGTATTTCGCCCGGCGCGCTCAATGGCTTAAAGATGAGGTAGACCTTTTATGGTAAAACGCTTTACAAATAGGCTATGAAGATCAAGAAGACTATGATACCCACCATCGTCTGTCAAATCGACTTGAATAATTAATTAACCTATCAGCTCTGTGGAGCAACGTTCACATTATGGTCTTCTTGTCCATAGCCTGATATTTGAACGTTGAAAACCCTATTGGAGTGTTGCTGCAGGTCAGTACATAAGTTGAAGGGAAAGACATTTCCCTCCTACCTCAGTCCTTCAACACCTTGCCTGGCTGTCTTAGAAATCTCCATGCTTCCTGTCACCCTCCTCCACGGACAGAGAGAGAGAGCTGCGGTGGTCAGGGAGCTGATAGGGATGTGGGAGTGGGGGTGTTTGAGATGGGGGGGCGGGGTAGTGGTGCTGGAGGCTCGCATGGAGTGGCCAGATGTGCACAGAGCTGCATTCCACAGTATCACACACACACACCTGCCCTCTGACCCTCTGTGCAGATGAATAATACATGGGGGGGGGGGTTCTCTGGGTCTATGTGAGGGTGTGTCTGGCCTGTCACTGGAGCCAGCCTGACCTCACTCTCTGGGGTGCAGACAGAGAGAGGAGAGAACAGGAAGGGGAGCTGCCTCATCTGGGCCTGCTGATCTGTGTATCACAGAGAAAGGCCTCTCCCTCAGCTTGAACTGCTCTCTCAAATCATTTGTCTCTAACACCCAGAAGATGTAAGTAACCCCACTCTCTGCTCCTCCAAGACCTACCTCACCTCTCCACCATGACAGCTGATGGCTGGTGAGCGTTTTGGCACAAACGGTTGCTGTGTTTCAGCCAAGTAGGTGCCACTCATTGGTGGTGGTTGAGGAGAGTTTCCTCCTTACTATGTAAGCATTTTGTTTGAGCATTTGAAAAAACGCTATATATAGTTGAAGTCGGAAGTTTGCATACACCTTAGCCAAATACATTTGAACTCAGTTTTACAGACATTTAATCCAAGTAAAAATTCCCTGTTTTAGTTCAGTTAGGATCACCACTTTATTGTAAGAATGTGAAATGTGAAATGAACAATAGTAGAGAGTGATTTACTTAAGCTTTTATTTCTTTCATCACATTCCCAGTGGATCAGAAGTTTACATACACTCAATTAGTATTTGGTAGCATTGCATTTAAATTGGGTCTAGGGTCAAACATTTCATGTAGCCTTCCACATGCTTCCTGTGAATTTTGGCCCATTCCTCCTGAAAGAGCTGGTGTAACTGAGTCAGGTTTGTAGGCCTGCTTGCTCGCCTACACTTTTTCAGTTCTGCCCACAAATGTTCTATAGGATTGAGGTCAGGGCTTTGTGATGGCCACTCCAATACCTTGACTTTGTTGTCCTTAAGCCATTTTGCCACAACTTTGGAAGTATGCTTGGGGTCATTGTCCATTTGGAAGACCCATTTGGACCAAGCTTTAACTTCCTGACTGATGTCTTGAGATGTTGCTTCAATATATCCACATCATTTTCTGTCCTCGTGATGCCATCTATTTTGTGAAGTGCACCAGTCCCTCCTGCAGCAAAGCACCCCACAAAATGATGCTGCCACCCCCGTGCTTCATGGTTGGGATGGTATTCTTCGGCTTGCAAGCCTCCCCCTTTTCCTCGAAACATAACAATGGCCATTATGGCCAAACAGTTCTATTTTTGTTTCATCAGACCAGAGGACATTTCTCCAAAAAGTCAAATCTTTGTCCCCATGTGCATTTGCAAACTGTGGTCTGGATTTCTTATGGCGGTTATGGAGCAGGGGCTTCTTCCTTGCTGAGCGGCCTTTCAGGTTATGTCGATATAGGACTCGTTTTACTGTGGATATAGATACTTTTGTACCTGTTTCCTCCAGCATCTTCACAAGGTCCTTTGCTGTTGTTCTGGGATTGATTTGTACTTTTTGCACCAAAGTACGTTCACAGAACATGTCTCCTTCCTGAGCGGTATGACGGCTGCGTGGTCCCATGGTGTTTATACTTGCGTACTATTGTTTGTACAGATGAATGTGGTACCTTCAGGCATTTGGAAATTGCTCCCAAGGATGAACCAGACTTGTGGAGGTCTACAATTTTTTTCTGAGGTCTTGGCTGATTTCTTTTGATTTTCCCATGATGTCAAGCAAACAGGCACTGAGTTTGAAGGTTGATCTTGAATTACATCTACAGGTACACCTCCAATTGACTCAAATGTTGTCAATTAGCCTATCAGAAGCTTCTAAAGCCATGACATCATTTTCTGGAATTTTCCAAGCTGTTTAAAGGCACAGTCAACTTAGTGTATGTACACTTCTGACCCACTGGAATTGTGATACAATGAATTATAAGTTAAATAATCTGTCTGTAAACAATTGTTGGAAAAATGACTTGTGTCATGCATGAAGTAGATGTCCTAACCAACTTGCCAAAACTAGTTTGTTAACAAGAAATTTGTGGAGTGGTTGAAAAACGAGTTTTAATGATTCCAACCTAAGTGTATGTAAACTTCCGACTTCAACTGTAAATACATTGAATTACTGTATTATTTATTATAATTATTACCTGTGCATAGTTCTCAGGTCTGGCTAGAAGAGGCAGCTCGTACGCCGTGGAGAAGTGTGTCCTGACCTGCTGCATCTGACCAAAGCGCTCCCTCTTCCTCCATTTGGCTCGGCGATTCTGGAACCACACCTGCTGGGCAAAGGTCAGGACTGAGTCACATAGTCACATAAGATCCATAGATATATATCGTAAAACATTTTGAGCATAGTTCAAAACTGAAAGAAGAATATAGTCAGTCATACATTTTTTCCCTGAACATCCAATAGAACTAAAATAATATGTAGGCCTACAGTATAATATACAAAGCACATAACTTGCACAAACACTGTTGTGATTATAATTGTGGTGCTGTTCTGTGTCTTTTGGCTGTAAGGGGAGGAAAGAGACTGCCATGTGTCTCTCAAGCCTGGGGCTCAGTGAGGCTGGGTGAACTGTGAGCAAGCACTATACAGCAGCATGGTCTGGCACCTGAGAAACAGTCCAGGAACCTCCAGGGTTGGCCTGGCAGGGGAATCACAGAGAAGGGGACTCTACCCCTGAGCCCTGGGCCTGGGCCTGTGTGCATGGCTTATTTTTTACAGTCTCCCTCTCTCAGAGAAAGCAGAGACCTGGCTGGAGTTTGACATCTGGGGGAGTTGACAGGCCTTGTGAAGGCCTCCTCTGAGTTCCCCTCCTATCAGCGCCATCAGCAGCAGGAGGTTGGGATGGAGGGGGCGATGTGGAGGGGAGATGGGGAGTTAGTGGGGAGTTAGTGGGGCCGGGCGGAGGTAGTACTGGACCCAGTAAGACTGAAGCATTAAACTTTCCACCACTTCTCAGGAGAATGCCTTTCTGATAGATACAAACAACACTATTATTTTCTGTATGGGAAAAGGGTTCTGAGGATCACAGCCAAAGTGACTGTTCTATCTGCACAGACATCAATGTGCCGAAACTCTCAGTGGAAAAAAATGAAAGTATGTGCTGCTCTGTAGATAACTGTTCTATCTGCACAGACATCAATGTGCCGAAAGCAAACAAACTATTCTTAAGCTTATAGTCTCAAAAGCAGCCAGAAATTCCTTTCCCTGTGATCCATCTGACTCTCAGATTAACTCCATCTACTGTATTTATTGATTCGTGAAGTGGAGGCCTATTCAAAGGGGGAGCCCCCCTTTGAGTTTGATCTTGGTTCTGAGGATGAGCCTTTGGTCAATCAGTTTGTGGTTTACACAGCCACTGCCATACAATTTTCCCTCTCTGCAACCAAGTACACACATACACATGCGTACGCACACACACACACACATGCACACACACACACTTTCAGAGGTATAATTAAAAATAGGGTGAAGTAATAAATCCGCTGGTCTGATTCCCTGGGCGGGTGGGCAATTAGAGAGGAGAGGAGAAAGGATCTCTAGGTCTCTAATACAGACAATGTGGAGACTTGAGTACTCAAAACAAAACGTTCACAGACCCTTCCCTCCCTTTCTTTGTCTTCTGACAGGAACAGGGCAATTTTCTCATGACAAAAGTGTGCTGTAATTACCTTTGACATCTGAACCTAAAACGGTTGTTTATTGAAAGCATTATTGTGTTTCAATTTCCATCAAAGCTGGTGAAAGTGATCTGAATAGAGTCGGTCTCAGATGGACTTAGGCCTGGCGCCCTCCCCCACACAACGTCATAGGACCTATCTCAGAGCTGGGTAACCTGATATCAGCCTGACTCTGATTGCACTTTATGTCAAGGCACAGAGCACAGAGAGCACTGTCCCTCAGCTTCACATAGTCTGTTTAGAAAGCTTTACTCACTGATTACTCTGATACAGGGAATATATGGGCAGGACATGGTATC